>NC_082622.1:6813661-7142486 GCF_030936135.1 Gavia stellata | reverse complement strand
GCAGAATGAATCCCAGGGACGGGGGAATTGGAATTGTATGGGGTGAGAAAAGGGCGGGGGGAAACAGGAAATTAAAAAAAAATGCTAAAGACAGTCACAAGAGCGGCTTTCATACTAGGATTTCTGGGGTGGCAGCCAGGAAGGGTCAATGGTGTCATGACCGGCCTGCAACGCAATACAAACAGAAAACACCGCCCCGCTCTGTGGCACTAAGTGTTTTATCCAGGAATAAACACACTGTGACAGAGACAGACCAGTGCTCCCAGAGCCTCTCTTCCCTCTATAGCTGCTATGTGCCGTGTTTACTCTAAACGCAAACAACCTGCTGAATGCAAATGCAGATGACCCAAAATTTCAGGAGGACTTGAGATCTGCTGCGCCTAAGGCTTCTTCCTCATCATTGCTGCGCCGCGGCTCCAGCCCTGAATACTCAGGGTCTTGCTAAAGGAAACAGAATAACAATCGTAAAAACATCTAACTGTTCCCTGAAGACTCATAACCTAACCCTTCACAGCTGCCGGAGTGCAGCCTCCAATAATTTGGGTAAAAATATCTTTTTCTAGCTCAAACAGCAAAGTATACATGAGACTTCCCCATGTTCCTTCATCTCGCAGCTTGGAGATCTTCCTCACCGTTCCCTCAACATTTCCGATGGAGACAGGAGTGCTTATGTTTATCCCACTCCTGCCTGATGCTGCCCAGCCTCCCAGGAGGAGATCTGCTTCTCAGGATGACTTCAGGGAAATTCAGCTGCAGATACTGTAAACCAGGGCGGAAATTGCTAAATAAGAGAGTCATGCGCCCTTCTCAAAGAACAGACAGACTCCTGAATTTACAGAGCCTGGGACAGACTTTGTGTGTGTGTGTTTGTGCATAAGTAGATGAAAGAAATAAGCAGGTGAGTCCGGGTAAATGTATCTTCTTGTAAAGCACTCAGGATAATGCCATTAAATGTCAAAGCACCATGTTATTTTAGTTTTGCTGGCTCTTTCCTTACTGCGAAATCTTCCAGATCATTTCTGACCCGGGTGATTCCCCTTCATCCTACACATGGAAAAGACCTGGGAGAGTGAGGGATGAGGCAAGCAGCTGCCCCCGCCATGCTGCTCACACCCCAACCTGGTATGCTGAGGTCTCTGGCAGCGCTGCAGGGCCCCGGCTGGGTCTGCCTGCAGAGATGGGAGCGGCTCATGCTTGCGCCAGTCCCCCCAGACACAGCCCAGGTTTGCACTGGAAGTTTGGAGTCCCATGGGATCAGCCAAATACAGTAAGATGGGCAGGTCCCTAGAAGATGATACTTATGGAAAAGTCCTTCTCTGGAGCCCCTTTCAGGAGGAAGGTATCCCCCAAATCATTAACACTCCTGTATTTCAGGAGTGCATCCCCTCTGCAAGAACGTCACCACAGCCTGCACGGGCCCCGCACCGAAGGGCCACCCCCGCGCTCATGCTCAGCACTTCAGCTCCAGTAAAATACGCTGTCAGGTCCTAACCAGGGGGCCAGGACTGATTGTTCTCCTTCACCCACCAGACTGTTCTTGCAGCAGCAAAGTGGGGGTTCACAGCTTCCTGCGATGCATCCTGGGGAGTCTCGCTTTGCTGCTTTGGAGACTCCCTCTACGGACAGTAGAGACCCAGGCTCTTCCAGAGCACATCGGTCAGGCTCCTGAACCCCCTGCTAGAGACACCCCGAAATACCAAGAAGCACCTTCTCACGCCACGGATCCACTATTTATTATTACATATAGAGCCCACATGCAGAGCACTGGGCTGAATGCGGGATGCTCCCGACCTGTCTGTTTACTCCTGCCTCTGTCTGCCGCCAGCCAAAATACTTCAGACATGCACAATCCCCAGGAGGGAGACACGGGCTCACAGACTGTCCCACGGATGCAGTCTCCCAGGATGGCCCCATAACCTACCCTGTGCAAGCAGAAATCCCCCCTTGGGTGCTGGAAGGAGCCTGGGATGAACAAAACTGCTCCACATCTTTGAAAGGATGATCTGCGGAGCACGTCTCCTGCCTGAATGGATACTGCCCTCTCTTAGCAGCAATAGCAGGTTTATAATGTTAAAGGATTTTACCTTCTTCGGCTTCCAGATCCACCAGTGAAGATACCAACACGCCCATCTCCTGACATTTTTTGCTGTGGGCTTTTGACTTCATATGTTTAGTCAGATTCCCTGAAAAGAAGCAGAAAACACATTTTGGTCAATATGGCTCTTTTTTTTTTTTTTCCTTTCTTTTTTTTCTTTTGCAAGCTCAGCAGTAGCAAGTTAATACTTTGGCTCTGAACTGGACAAAGGAGGTCTCTGACTCTCCACAAACCACTATGCCTTGCAAATACCCTGTGACGCAAGGCTAAGTCCTCCCTTTCGTTCCTTTGCTGCTGCACTGGGGTGGAAGAGGAGGTGCTGGCAGGGTTGTGCGACCTTTCAGGTGTTGCGCAACCTGAGAAAACAGTTGGGGTACACATTTGGGTTTGGGGGGAAGAAAAGTCCTGGATTGCTTTCAGCTGTGATGGTGCAGCAAAGAAAAATGGTAGGAAAGTAGGGAAGAGAAACACATAATCTAGCATCACTTCATTCATTTCACATAATTTTGTAGGGAAAAAACCTACAGTCACCCTCTCCCCCCAGCAGGATGGCTCAGATGCTCTGGCATGCACCGAAGTGCCAGGCAAAAGTTCTCAGCTCCCTGGAGCAGGAGTAGTCATGGATACCCGCTGAAGCCCTGTGCACTAGGGTCTGGTAGCACTGAGAAAACCTGCTGAGCACTAACGAGGCTTCCTCGGGGTTGAAATGGAAAGAGCAGCCCCTGCAAAGGGGAGGTGGGGATGTGGGGCCATAGGTTACTGCTCTGAGACAGTGTGATGGGACAACTCGTGGGCATGCCAGCCCCACAGGGCACCTCTCTAATTCTAACTCCCAAATTACAGGCAGGTTAATTAGACAGTTATTAACCCTACTTATATCCAAGGGAAATGCTGAACAAAGGGGAAGCTTTGTTGAGGGAGAAAAGGTAGGTAGGTGGAACAGAGACAAAAATAAAGGGTAAGAGAAATAAAAAATAATATGTCCCATTTTTTCCTTTCCTCTCCCACACCTCTTTATGGGCTGAGCTGATGATGAGAAGAAACCTGGGCCCTTGCTGAAGCTCCAGCAAGGGCTGTTTCATTTCCCAGCACAGCCCAGGAGCTGGCTGAGCACTCCAAATTCACTGCGGCAATATGATGTGCCATCAGCCTTCCTGTTCACTAATACTTGAGAGTAGTGCTGAACACGAGGCTTGTTTTTCTCACCAAAAAAAAAAAAAAAAAATGAGGAAAAAAAAGAATTCTCACACTTTATTGTAACCTTCAGCTGAGGACTGAGGTCTCTCAGCTGGTATCCTGCAGTCCACAGAGTCGCCCGGTCCCTGAGCTGGGTGGGAGTATAGAGGGCCTCTAACCAACCTCTCCTCCTGCTGCTCCAGGTAGTATAAATAAATAAGCAACTATTCATTGGAGCAGAGAATTATCCGTGACGCCCTCACATCTCAGAAGAGTGCCATAACCATCTAGCTACCAAGTTGGTTTCTCTTTAGTCCATGAATTATTTATTTAGCGCATTTTATACAAAATGGAATGGCTCCAAGAGGAAAGACCGAGCGACAAAGGCTGACTATATATCCTTGTGTATCTGGCACCCATCTAGGATGCGGATTCAAAGGATATTTAATAATTTAAATGAGCAAAACAGCTCCAATAAGAGAGATTTATTATTTTTAAACTCCATGCCTAAATACCCTTAGCCCTACGGTTAGGACACTCAGGTATGAGGATAAGGCCAGCTTGGCTCAGGTCCTTGCTCCAAATCAGACCTCTCTTTCTCCACTTCGGACGAGGAATTTTGTTGTGGACCCAAAGACACCCAGTCAGACAAAAGCATGTGTCATGGACACCTCTGGTTCCAGTAAATCACCATTGTTTTAAAGTGAAAAACTGTTTCACCAAAAAGTATCCAACGAGTCCAAGTTGTGGCCTCATGGAACTGGAATTTAATTTTGGACCTAACTAGCAAAAAGACAAACTGACTCAGTCTGTTGAAAGCAAACCCTGCTGCTGCCGCCCGTCCATCATGGCACATCACATCCTGGCTGGCAAAAATGACCCATCTTTGCTCAGTTACCACAGCAAAATCCCTAACTGGATTCCCTCCAATGATAATAAACACAGAAAATAAGCCCAAGTAAATGCCTGGTGTGAGCAGGGGGTTGTTGGTTAATCTATGGTCTGTGGCACCTCGGGAATTCAGCTGGGATCCCCATGGTGGGAGGAGTGGGGAGGGGAGGTCCACCAGGCATTTTGGTGCTCCCACATCCCCAAAACAAACTCATAAATTCACTGTCCTATATGCATCTGGCTTTGGCTAAACCAGGAGGGCATAACATTAATTACTCGGGGGGGAAGCTTTTGAACGCAATGTTTTGGGCAAGGCTGCAGCCACCCCGTACTCAAGGGAAGGACTCTGGTCCTCAGAGGCATACAGCGGCCAGCTGGGCCACTTCAGATGTCCGAAGGCTGGTTATACACACAAGTCCTCCCCACTGCCTTAGCTCCAGTGCTGTTCCAGTGAACACACTCTCCCTTTTGCTGCTGCAGGATCTGGGCAGACACCGGGGGCCCAAACGGCTGCTTCTCCAGCCTGCAGCTCTCTGTCCATCACTTCACTGCACCTCTGCTTTGACTCAGCTGCAACCCGAGCAACAGTTCGGGTTGACAAGCTCTGCCAGAAGCCATCAGTGTCACCTCCTCTTTTATTGTCTTTCACTGGAGGCAACTGTCCTTGTGCAAGGCAACGCCACGGCTTCTCCTCTTCCTTCCCCACCCAGGCTGCCTGCACAGCTGTGAGCTGGAAGGCACTGCACAGGCAGTGCCAAACCTCCTGTGCGAAGGAGTTTATGCAAAATACCAAAGGACCAATTCATAGCGAGTGTCGCTTTCTTTCCCCTTCTACTTTTTTCTACTCTGCTTTCCATCTTCCTTCACTCTCATTTGGTTAGATAAGGTAATAACCACCCGCGCTGATGAACAAGATAAAGCTGCAAAGCTCGCGGTGCAAATCCCCCTGGTGCACACTCTATCCGTGCACAGCGCCCTACATGCACACCAAGAGGAAATTCCAACAAAATAGGGATTCTGCTATCCTTTTAGGGAATGGAGACTCAGTGGGCCAGATTCTCATCTGACGTAAGTTTGCATCATTTTAAGGAAGTTAAAAGCTCGAGGCTTATTTATACCAGCTGAGAAGCTGAGTTATCATCTTGGGAGCAATTTGGAGGACAATGATACTTATCTTATCAGGGTTCTTTTTACAGTTTGTGTTTTTAGACCCCTTAATTAATGCTGGCAGGATTAAATGCTAAAAAGTCCTTCGGCAAATTTCCAGGAAAATCAACACCACTTTGCCTAAGTAAAAGCTGGATATGAATCCTACAAGGAAGGACTCACAGCTACTTGTTGCCTTACAGAGTTCTGGCTCCGAACTTAAAAAAAAAGCCCAAAACCCACATAGCATTGCTTCCTTGGAAACAGTGGAAAAAACATAGTTGAAGGAGCAAAAGAGAAACTAGCAGGCAGGGAAGCTGGATTTAAATAGCAGAACAGTTATGTTGAATCCGAAGCAGGTAAGTGGTCCTCACTAAGGATTGTTTACCAAAAGTTCCCAGATTTGAAATAAACTGGCTATATTTAAATAAATTCAGGAATCAGTGGAAACTGTGACCCCATCACAACTATTGCTGCACTGGAGGAGTACACGCAGTATCAGCACAGTTCTCTCATTACGCCTGCTTATAACTATGTATTACCGGCTGCTTAAGCTCTTCTGATGTTGTGAGGTCTTATTCTGGACTTAAAGCAGCTTAAATACTTGTGTTGTTTTGAGAAAGCTGAAACTCTAGTATTCCAAAAGCACTTAAAGCAGCTTAATAGGGACTAGAAGTGATTTCCCAGTTACATTTAAAGAGGGAAATTAATTTTGCAGAATATCCATTATCATATTTTAAAGGTGGTGGAGTTAAAGCAAAACATAGGGAACGGAAACATTAAGATTCCTGGAAAAATTATCCTGTGTGCATTGATCATACACCATGTTTTCTATTTCTCCTATTAAATGTGAACAATTTAACAACAACAACAAAAAAAACCCCCAACAAATGACAAACTGCATGATCTCAGCATCCAAGGCAACACTGTGATAGAAACCTTCGCAGCTTTCCAGGACTTACTTAATTATTTTCATATTCCTCTTTTAAAATAATATGCAAAGAGAGCAACAGCTACTCTATAACTAGCAGACTCCCGTTTTGCTGTGAGATGCACTCACACACAGAGAACCAGCCACAGGCGAATACTCTTCGTCCCAGATAAACCCTTGAAATAGGTTTTACGTGTGACTTAAATAAAGCACAGGCCTTGATTTAGGTCTCAGCTTGGAGATAATGTCCCCAGGTGGGACTCTATAAGAAGGAAAGCTTTAATTTATATAATTTATTGGGCAAAAGATTTCAATTTTAAAAAATTTTGTTATTATCTTTTATACTTACTGAGTTAAAGATTAAAGAAGAGACTTTGAACATCTAGCCTGCCTGCCTGTATCGATACAGGCTATAAAATATTAGCCATCCAGAAGATGGCTTGCATTAGCCAAAAACTAATCTTCCAGAAAGGTACCCAGGCTGGATTTGCAGATTTCAAAATACGGAGAATTAGCATATTTCCCATTGAGGCTTGTGCTGAGACTTAATAGCTGCACTGTTTAAAAAAATAACAGCTAATATTTCACTTGAATTTGCCAGTCTTTGACTTCCAGCCCTCATTCCCTTTCTTTTTTTTTTTTTTTACCTTTCCCTGGTAAGTTAAAGAGCCCTTTTGCTCACAGTGTTTCGCCTCCTGTCTGGACCACTGGGTCATTTTCTGTTCCCAGCAACACGTCTCACGCCACATTGCGTAAGGGAGCAGGCAGCACATTCTTGAGGATAACTCTGTCCTCATCCCATCGGAGGTTTGTGACATGCCGAGGAGCCGGGGGACCAACTCCTCCTCCCAGCAGTGGCTCCACAGGGATGCTCGGACCCTTTCCCTCTTCCCAGCCACTAAGGAAGAGCCCCAGCACACAAAGGGTGCAGGGACATTTTGCAAATCTATATATCAATCTGCCCTGCTATAACAGCAGTTAATTCTTTTGGAGCTTTCCGCCAGTTGGACCTGCTCTGTAGTTTCCAGAGGAGGCTTAGCAGAGCGCTGAGTCTGCGAGAGCAGTAATAATAATAAACTGTGCAGCCATAACCTTGCCTTTAAGGGCTAAGGGGGTAATGCATTTAATATATTAACATGTTCAATAACCTCAGTGCCTGTCATGTGCTGATTTAAGGAACTGCAAACTAATTTATTAAAAGATGACTATGGCTGAGGACATGAAGAAGTCTGGTGTCTGGAAACTGTGAGTGGACTAGACTATCAAATGGATATCTTCAGCCAACAGGCACTGACGTCCTTTACACAAGCACCTTTTAAATTAATATGAAGCTCCTTGTCCCTTCTGACCTCCAAGCAAAGGCAGCGGCATTGACACAGTGAGCGGCTCCATACACTCCGTCCAGAAATTTTAAGAAATCTTAAGTAATCAGCATGTGAGAGTCTGGTGTGAGTCTGAACGAGAACAGAAAATAGCTGTGGAAAAGTATAATGTCTGCACAGGAGGGGAATTGATGTGCCAACACGGACCCACATCCCCAGGTCACCCAGGAGGAGTGAAGAAAGAGGCTGCGCTTCCCTTGAGGGTCTAGAGATGCGTGACAGGGGAAGGCTGGCGGTTCCCATGTCCCCTCTGGGAGGGTGGTCAAGGGAAAAGCTCTCCCTGACCTTCCTGAAAGGGAAAATTGTCGGACTGCAACTTTTTCTTCATTTCCTTCCTGGTAAGAAAGCAGTGAAGAAGCTGCTTAACTGCTTTAAACAACCTCTTGGAGGCCACGGTAACAAACCTCTTAGGAGAGCACTACTACAGTGGAGGTAGAGACACCTCATTAAAGAGGCACGTTTATATCTGGTCCAGAAATGTAAAATCAAATAAATCTTTACAAACCAAATTTCCAAGACTGCTCTTTCCATCAGCTAAGTGAGAACACAAAAATCTCATGGATTTGCTTTAAAATAATAATAAAAAAATTTCCCTGCAGGTCTGTAACCCAAAGGAACAGCTTCGCTTACAGTGACAGAAATGCACAAAAAGCAGACAAGCAGAATAATTAGTGAAAAGGGGAAAATATTTAAAGCCCTTTCTTTTGCAAAAGTTTTCCCAGTTCTTGGAACACAGATACGGATTTTCTGGGGCGGGGGGGGGGGGGGGGGGCGGGGAGAGGTACATTTTAACCAGATAAAGATCCTCATTAAAAATAATAATAAAAAAACGTTAACTGCTTCCAGCCTACTTGAGAGTTTAGAGCATTAGATCATGCTGGAGAGATCTACCACAGCCAAAATGAAGACAGCTCCACAGATATCCCCCTTGAGTTTACGCTGAAGGCTAAAATTAACTTTGGAAAGCTGATTTCTAAAAGAGCTTCAACTCAGCTTATATTTTTGCAAGTGCAGTCTGGTAGCGAGAGCTCCAGCTTCTCCATTCTGCAATTAACTGTGGTTGCAAAACTGCACACCAGGAAGGAGGATCCTAATGCATCAGGGCACAAACAAACTTATTCTAGACGTCTGCAAGATAAGCTGTGAAACATCCAGTTCTGCAAACCTCCTGGACCTCCAGTTTGCACTCCATCACCAACAGCAATGTTTCTGTAACTGGACTTTAACTGATGATTTTATCAGTACACAAGGCTGATCTTTTTCTCACTCTCCAGTAACTCTTCCAAAGGCCTTTGTGTCTCCATCAGCAAAACAAACAGCTTTTACCCAAGTGCTGCAAAGTGATGTGGAGTATAAGCATGCCCACAGGACACAGCCAGGGCTCTGACTCTCACCCCCTTCCAGCAAAGAGCCATTTTCATGCAATCCCAAGTTACCATCATGCAACTATTTGTCCTGAAATCACTGATGGGGAAGTTTTGCCCCCTCATGCATCCATAGGCAAATGGATAGTTTTGCATTCAAATACCAACACTGAGGGCTTTTTCTGAAGGAAGCATTTCCATGCTACATTCCTCCTGCAAGTTTCCTGCAAAGCTAAAGAAGGGAAGTCCCTTGGAGGCAAGTGTCTATATGCAATGCGCAGTCGGCACAGTCAGTGCTGACAGCTCCTGTGCTTCAAGGGAGCAGAGATGAAGAGCAAAGCAGCTAGAGAGATGGTGAAAAGGATGGTTTGATCGCAGCATCCTGAATAAAAGCCTAACAGAAGCATGGTGGAAAGCAAGGTGAACTGACAGAAGAGGCTGAATGGATTAACCTCTCAAAGGAAAACCTCAGAACAAAGTAACAAAAGTAAGAAGGAAAGAGAAAGAAAATGAATCAGAAATAGCTCTAGGCTGGAAGGGAGAGAAAGAACTGTCACTCGGATCTGCTGCATGTGTCTGACGATAATTTGGCCTCAAATTTGTTATCGCTTCCCCATGCTCCCATACGCCTAGTGATTACCAACACGTTGCTACCCAGAAATCGCCCCCCAACTTTAACAACAAAGCCCAGGCACTGCCCATCCTGAATCACCCAGCATCTGGGTCACTTGTCTAGCACGGACATGCCCTCCATGTCCGTCATCGGCACTGCTGGGTAAGCACACATGCTGCGGTCCACGCAGCACTTGGTGCCTCCTCCCCACATGCATGCTGTGCCACTTTCTTGGGTAGCACTGTTTTTTTGGGGCTGATGCTCTTCTTGAGTGATTAACTCTCCCAGCTGTGTCATCTTCTGAGACTTGCAATGATGGGAGCTACAGACAACGGACATTTTATATTTATGTTGAACTATAATCAAGAAACTGAACTCAACATCTTTATTGCAAGACTTGCTGCAACCAAAGATGGAGCGTGGATTTGTCAAACCCACAGTGCCAGACTCTCCTGAGAAATTAAAGGGACCTGGGCACCTCTGGAACTTCTGAAAACTTTATCCACAGTCTCTTGGAAGAGACTTCATTTTGCATGTGGTTTTGCATGTTGCTGATAGAGCTCACTCGCACACTCACTGAGGCAATGATGAAGGTCGCTTGCAAAGAATATCTGGTGGTAGTGAGGTTGTGGATCATTCATGACTGGATGTCCTGGAATGGAGGTCTTTAGAGAAAAAGTCTATTGATATGATATAGAAAATGTTGAAGCTACATGCAACTGCAAAGGATGAAAATGTGCAGCGCAAACAGATCTTGAGAGCACTAGCATAAAAAGTCACCCAAAGACTGTCTCCAGGTGCTTGGTCAGGGATGTTCACCTCTCCCCAGGAGCTCCTGCTCTCATTCTGGGGTGGTTTTGTTTATAAATCCCCGCCAGTGAAGCTGTGTTTCAGGATCATTCCCTTTAAGAAGCACAAATAGGATGGCACAGATGCTCTGCTGCAGGCTGGCACGTGCAGCCAGTGCTCTCCGCCGTGACACGCAGCAGCTTAACGCAGGGCTGGTCCTCTTCTGAAAATCTCAGCCAATTTAAGACTCCCTCATCCCCCTCCCTCCGACTCCTGGGCTTTTCCAGACCCTGGGAAGGCCTTTCCTTCCCCTTCGCCAGCACCCCCAAGAAGGCTTGTAAGTCAATATACTAAGCAGAGGAGCTAGGAGCTGACTGTCTCTTACCTTTGGTTTTAAAAGCAAAGTTACAGTACTTGCAGACATATGGCCTGACGTCTGTGTGCGTGCGAATGTGTTTCTTCAGCATGCTGGGTTTCTTGCAGCGAATTCCACACTCCTCACATACATACTTCCCTCTTCCACGGCCTCGCACATACACATACTCTTCGTTTGATTTGTACCTATGAGCAACAGGTGTCATGATAAAAAAAAAAAAAAAAGAAGATTCCCACCTCAAAAGTAGTCACAACTTTCCTGGATTAATTCAGCATGTTATTGACACCACCGGTCTCATTTACCATTTGCTAGCTCTGGGTAATTAGGCTAAATTCAAAGTATCTTCAAAAGCGTTTGCCCAGATGGCTGCTTCCACTTCTGGAATATGTTTTTATGTCCTACATCATCTTCCCTGTACAGACAAATAGCCCAAAGTCTGAGATCAAGTCACAGGGTCACCCAAATGTCCTGATTTTCCCCATCCTCAAACACAAACTGAGGCACTCGCAATAGTCTGTATAAGATATGTCACAGTCCAGCCTGGCTGCCTGAATCATCTCTCTCTCAGCCTATGCTGTGTTTTAAAACATGCAGAGTCTGTCACTGCACCGTGCAAAGTACTGAGAAAATACATCCTGGCTAAACCTCTTGTGATACAACCTTTCTCACCCATTGGGACAACAGTAAAAGCCATCTGAGAAGACTGTGATGCCACACTGCAAGTTGTGGTCCCTGCACAGACTCTTGCTAGAATGAGACACCCAGAATGGACACAAAGAGAAGAAAACATCCATTTTTTAAATATATTGTGCTAACACTAAATGTAAACACCACAGACTTCAGGCTCTTTTCTGCTTGGCACAACATCATGACTTAGGTTTACCCAGGAGAATGAGATTGGTCATCCTTCCTTCACATTGTATATTCATTTATTTTCTGTCCACGCATTAATGCATAGGGAAGGCTACATGATGCGGATTTGAAAAATATTTGTGAAAGTGAGACAAGTCATTTAGCCTCCAGCCATTTAGCAAATGGAGTCTGTAATTTCCTGTACTTGCAGCACAAGAAGAATAAGGTAACATGAAATTGGTCCCCTCAGATCTTTAAGAGGCCAAATTTTTGAAGCGTGGTACTTCTTGCACCTCATTTTTTTCTATCCAGTATGAATTATGTCTGGTCTTCAGAAATCTCCAAACACCCGCCTTTGAAAATCAGGCCATCTAAAGCATCTTAATAGAGGATCCAAACACACATACCACCATCAGTCACCTTTTAGTATCTTCCCAATAAAGCCTATTCCAAACCAGAATGGTGAGAAAACTGCAGCCAGACTGGAGAGAAACTGAATAGAAACAGCAGCACTAGGGATTTGAGCACTTATTTAAGTGAAGGTATAGTAAATCCTAAAAAAATAAAGTATTTATAATGCAAAAAAAAAAAAAAAAAATCCTTCAAAACTGAGTAAAAAATACACAAAGATCATGAATTCAGCCCTGAACTGATAGGATGATAATGGCACGGTCTGCACAGGACGCATCCAAGAAAATACATCCCAGCTACCTACAAGTGTGGATTTAAAAGCAGGTAAGTCACACTGCATGAACCCCTTGATATCCCACCCAGGCAGAATGCACATGGCCTTGGCTCCATTTTGTTTCCTTCACTTAGGAAGTGTATGGGTAATTTCAATTCCAAACAACATGAAATTCAAAATAATCTTCCTGGGTGTCACCTGGTAGAGGTGAGTTCTGGACTAAACCTGTCCGCTCCTGCCAAGTCCTGGTGTCTCTGCCTTAAGCTCTTATCTGTGAGATACAGGCTGAGCCGCTTCTTTGCTTTATAGGAGATATGTGAGCAGATGCTTTAAAGAGGATGAGTTGCTCATGCATTAAGGTGATGAGGTTGCAGATCCCCTATGCAGGTTCAGACACAGACTAGAGAAGAGAGAGGAAAAATGGGTGTCTAGATAGCCCCAATGTAGCCTGAAATACCAGTAGCAGCACCAACATAACCAGGTCTTGGTGTCCAACAGTTACATGTGGAGGAACAGCTTGTATTTCAGTGTCAGCAGAAGTTCTCCAGACTATAACCAGGGTCATGTGGTAGCCCAGAAACTCCCACGTATTTTATCTGCTGTAACTGAAGCCACAGCAATGCCATCTACATGCTCCTCCCCTCCCCCACCCCCCGAAAAAAAAAACCAAAACCAAAAACCACAACAAACCCACCCAAAAATCCCTTTATCACAGGTTCTCATTATTTGGCCAGAGAGGACTGAGCTGGTGCGACGAGCACACACTGACTGCCAGCCTCCACCCTAGTACATCCAGCTATCTCCATTTATCTGTACAGATACCAGGGTACACAGAATTAATTGTTAGGGATGGCCAATGTCCCTTCTTCATTCAGTCAGTGACTTAACGCTAAAGCAGCAGAAGGAGCAAAAGGAATCTAGGAATCCTGATTTCTTTTCCTCTGTTCAAATTTGTATTTGAGGCTTCCTTCTTGCCCTCCTTTCTTTCTGTCATTATGCTGGTAATCACCTTGCCATTTAAAAAATGAAATTGCTCCTTTATCAGCCTTCTACTTGCAATACCCTTAATTACCCTCTCACATGGAAATCTCTAAGCAAGTTCTTTGTGTCCAACAGTCCCTTCGTCAGCCTCATTAAAGCTATTGGGGCTGGCTTTTCCTGGATAAAAAGGGACACATGATTTAATCTGAAATTAGACATTGCCATTTATCTGACACTCTGTGAGACTGAGCCATCCTTCAACACAGATATTTTTCTACAGCTCCCTGAGACCATGCGTAAAACACACAGGGAGAGGAGAGAAACAGAAAAAGAAAGACAACCTAAAGAAATAGCAAACCAAACAAGAAGAAGAAAGCAAGGGAGGTAATTCTGCCATGACACAGGGAAGGCTGCTACAAATGCCATCTGTCTACATTGAAGGCTATAATAAGTTTATGGAGATAATTACTTCAATATGACACTGGTTTCTCTGTGGATCTAATACGCTCATATGATTTGCATCAGAAAGACAAATCAATGACAGCTCACTTCACGTGAAGATTTACCCTGGACAAAGGATCTTCCTGCTCCATAACTTTTGCTGTAACCAGATCCCTCTAATAACCACAGTTGGAGTTTGTGTCAGCAAATCCGGGCTTCTCTTCTAGAGCATTGTGGAATTCATAATCCTGTAGTTAGCAACTTACACCTCCTACAGTGTCACAGCTCTCATCTAATGCCAAGATGATTTGAAACCCAGGAGGCTAACTGGCCATTATGAGCTCAGAGACTAATTTAGGAAATAGTTCTTTCAAACAGACATACAAAAAGATAAAAATCCAGTTATTTGATGCATTTTTTGAAAGGTTTTTTGCTGTGTTTTGCTAGCAAATGCACATCTGTTGAATTTTGTGCAAGCACTACAAATACTTTTCAGAGCCAGAGGAACTGGCACAGCCATGGTAGCACCGGTGCTGCTGTAGGCAGTACCAGATTTGGAGACTTGATGGCCCCAAAACAGGCCGTCACTGTCAGAGTCACAAGAAACCCAACAATGGGAAAACATGAACCTGGAGAAAGCTTTGTCTCGGCTCCTTCTCTTAAACTTAGTTGAAGCCTAAAACCATGAAGCATTTATTCCTTTGCAGGCTTTAGGAGGCTTAGTTCTTAATATTTGCTGTTACAAATACCTGACTATCCTTTTTAGCCACAGACACTTCTTTTTCTTTTTCTCAGCACTGTGAGCCACATCCAAAATCTTCACGTGGCTGAAAACCACACGATAAAACTTTGGAGAGCAGAGGCGGAAGGAAGTTTGGTGGTTCGCAGGCAGGAAGGGAGAGCAGGTTTCTGGGGGACTCATTGCTTCACTATGAGACACAGTTGGGCTGAATCACCCCTTCTCTCCTGCTTTCTACAACCGCCAGGAATTTACCTTGCCCTACAAAGTCTTTGCCGATGTGACCTTGCAGCACAGCAGCTGCACTTACATTATTTGCAAGTCATACGTAGGCAGCCTGATTTTGTGAATTTCCAGAATTTGAAGCTCGAGAATGTATTATGGTAAAGAACACCCCTGGTTAGTTTTGCAGCAACTGAACAAGTATTTCCTTGACTGGTTTTGACATTTGTTAAACTCACTTGTTTGCTTTTTGGATTTCTGGTATATAGTAACAGGAATCAGATATCTGATCCCTTTCCTGAGCTGCTGCATTTAGTTCACAGTCAAGTGAACTGAGTAGCTCCAGTTGTTGCCTTTGGTGTAAGTCTTCTGGTTTTATTGATGGCACATTTCATCTGTCATCAGGCTGCCCACTCATCTGCCTTGGCTAAATCCTTCGGAAGTTCCTGACAGTCTGCCCTCCTATTAACTAATCTAATTTATGTTTTATGCCTGCAAAATTTGCCAGATTGTTGATAAATGCATAACTATTATAATGCCACTAATTACTAGTAAGTTTATTGCCTTTTGCTCCCCAGTAGATAATTAGACCTCTTCTTCCACGGCAACACCTGCAATACCCACTCTGAAACTGCATGAGCAGCAGAAGTCCTTAGCCTTCCCCATTGCATCCCCTAGGAAAACACAGGGTGGGAGACCCTACAAGACCCTACAAGACTGCAGCCTGTGTTAAGGATCACCACACACAGAGGTGTGTCCTTAAGGCCAGACAGTTACTATGAGAGCTCCCTTAACTCAAGCCAAGCTACAGCAGAACAAACAGAAGGATTTCTCTATAAAATCCAGACAAGACAATGTCATTTCCAGGTTTCTAAAAGCATCATAAAACCTTCTAGCATCCCAATTTACCAGACAAGGATATTGCACCAAGACAAACAATGAACTTCCGAAGAATGATACAGCAAGACAGAGAAAGAGCTGGGTATGGATATGGGAGGACCTGGCACAGAAATCCCCTCTTCACTGTCTGAAGTAATGGATCTTTTGCAAACAGCACTTGCCAATCGCCAGTGAAACTGCAGAAGACAAGAGTCTGAGCTGAATGAGACCCCACCACCCAGACTGGACATAGGCAAAGAAGCCTGGTATGAAGGCGTTACAGTGAACATCATCTTGCCCTTGAATTAGCTATCAGCAGCTCAACACTGGAAGAATTACACTATCCAAAATGACCACCTCACAGGCAGCAAACCTAGGGCTCCTTCTGCTTGGTAAAACATTGGGTCAGGGACTATCTTCTGCCACAGGCACAACACAGTGCCTGAAGCAATGAGACCCTCATTCTGAGTGGACTCTAATTCAGATAACAAATCAGGATCGATCCAAAGATAAGTAGCTGGCTTGGACTCATGGGGAATCTCACAGAGGCTGGGGGGTATTAAATCTTCCCTCAATCAGCAACACATGCTGCTGGCATGGGTAGAGTGGCTGGGCAGCCACTGCTCCCATCCCCACGTGCTGCAATGTCTCCAGTGCACAGGGCTCTTTGCCGATGCAGAGGAACTGGATGGATGTGCCCTATCAAAAGCCCTCCCTCTTACGGCTGCTAGTGCACAGCAGATTAAAATATTACAAACAGACCTCCCTCTCAGGACTGCTGCTGATCAGCTTCCTCACACATTTCAGGTCCACGGCTGCTTGTGGCTGCAGGATGGAAGGGCCAAGCAGAGAGACACTGCGACAAACTTGCCAACCACAGGTACTCAGTGTCTGATTCAGAAACCTGCAGCTTTGATTATGTCTGTTCTGCACAATGAGCAACAAGAAACACGTGGAAAAAGAGCGCATCTCACCCCTGAGTTTCTGTGGCCATTCCAGGTTTGCTCATAGAATCATAGAACTGTTTAGGTTAGAAAAGACCTTCAAGATCATCAAGTCCCACCATTAACCCAGCACTGCCAAGTCCACCACTAAACCATGTCCCTAAGCGCCTCATCCACACGTCTTTTAAATACCTCCAGGGATGGTGACTCCACCACCTCCCTGGGCAGCCTCAATGTCCTTTTTGGAGTGAGAGGCCCAAAACTGAACACAGGATTCGAGGTGCGGCCTCACCAGCACCGAGTACAGGGGCACGATCCCTTCCCTACTCCTGCTGGCCACACCATTTCTGATACAGGCCAGGATGCCGTTGGCCTTCTTGGCCACCTGGGCACACTGCTGGCTCGGATCAGCCGGCTGTCAGTCAACACACCCAGGTCCTTTTCCGCCAGGCAGCTTTGCAGCCACTTGTCGTCCCAAAGCCTGTAGCGTTGCATGGGGTTGTTGTGACCCAAGTGCAGGACCCGGCACTTGGCCTTGTTGAACCTCATACAATTGGCCTCGGCCCATTGATCCAGCCTGTCCAGATCCCTCTGCAGAGCCTTCCTGCTGTCAAGCAGATCAACACTCCTGCCCAACTTGGTGTCATCTGCAAACTTGCTGAGGGAGCACTCGATCCCCTCATCCAGATCATTGATAAAGATATTAAACAAAACCGGCCCCAGTACTGAGCCCTGGGGAACACCACTTGTGACCAGCCACCAACTGGTTTTTACTCCATTCACCACAACCCTTTGGGCCCGGCCATCCAGACAGTTTTTTACCCAGCGAAGAGTACAGCCGTCCAAGCCATGAGCAATCAGTTTCTCCAGAAGAATGCCATGGGAAATGGTGTCAAAGGCTTTACTAAAGTCTAGGTAGACTATATCCACAGTCTTTCCCTCATCCGCTAAGTGGGTTACCTTGTCATAGAAGGAGATCAGGTTAGTCAGGTAGGACCTGCCTTTCATAAACCCGTGCTGACTGGGCCTGATCCCCTGGTTGTCCTGTACATGTTGTGTGATGGCGCTCAAGACGATCTGCTCCATAACCTTGCCCAGCACCGAGGTCAGGCTGACAGGCCTGTAGTTCCCCAGATCCTCCTCCTGGCCCTTCCTGTAGACGGGCGTCACATTTGCTAACCTCCAGTCAACTGGGATCTCTCCGGTTAGCCAGGACTGCTGATAAATGATTGAAAGTGGCTTGGTGAGGACTCTCGTCAGCTCCCTCAGTACCCTTAAGCACCTCAGCCTTTTCCTCATCCTTTATCACTATGTCTCCCCCTGCAGCCAGTAAAGAATGGAGATTCTCTTTAGCCCTCCTTTTGTTGCTATTGTCCTTTATGACAGTTGCCAGGTTAAGTTCTAGTTGGGCTTTGGCCCTTCTAATTTTCTCCCTGCATAACCTCATGACATCCTTGTATTCCTCCTGAGTGGTCTGCCCCTTCTTCGAAAGGTCATAGACTCTTCTTTTTTTCCCGAGTTCCATCCAAAGCCTTCTGTTCAGCCAGGCCGGTCTTCTTCCCCACCGGCTCATCTTCTGGCACATGGGGACGGTCTGCTCCTGAGCCTTTAAGACTTTCTTCTTGAAGAGTGTCCAGTTTTCCTGGACTCCTTTACCCTTCAGGACTGTCTCCCAAGGGACTCTGCCCACCAGGCTCCTAAACACGCCAAAGTCAGCCCTCCAGAAGTCCAAGGGAGCAGTTCTGCTAATTTCCTTCCTTACTTCTCCAAGAATCAAAACCTCTTATTTTGTGATCATATATGATCATATATTCATATATATGGAGGAAAGAAGTAAATTCTAAACAACCACATGCTCTTTTGAGAAAAGGTGACACCTGATGGCTTCTATAATTTGTGTTTTTAAAATAAAGTAAGATGTGGGTAATGTGATTGGTTTATGAAGAGCAAGGATTGGCACGAGACAGTATGGACTGGCAGGTAAAGCAATAGATGAGGAAAGAGGAGACAGGAGAAAAAGGAGACACCCATGCTATCATCCACATTAACTAAACAAATATAATTAAAAATGTTGCTCAGATTTTCAGGGCCAGGTCCCAGGGTGATTCAGGTCTTTACAGAGGAAGTACTCACTAGATCAAGCAAACTAAAGCCAGGATTTACTGCCTTCCCTTCATGGATCACTTGCAGTTAGGGCTAACAACTGCAGAAGTGTCCCCTGGACTCTGAAAAAAAAACTGGCTGGATGGCTGGGCCCAAACGGTTGTGGTGAGATTATGAGCCCACCTGCGTGGAAAAAGGCACTGTGTAAATAAACATGGCTGCGGACTTCTCCTGCCCATCCTCCCCAGCCCTGTCACACTGACAGAGAATATCAGTGGGGCTTGGGGGACCTGCTGAAAAGTCCTGGACCTGATTTCTCAGGAGTGCAGGAGCAAGGAGACATTCCTCAATTTTCGCATGTGCTCTGGACGATGCCTTGGCAGTGTGACAGGCCACCAGCACTGGCACCAAAGAGCAGGTCTTGCCATGCTTTCCCATTGAAATGGGACATTACATCTCTGCATACAGTGAGCAGGATCTCATTCTGTCACAGGTAACTGTGGGGCAGTGCATTAAAACTTGCCTGAATTTTTTTTTTTACATAGAGATGACAGTGAGGATCATCTCTAAAACCAAGCCCTTTGTGAACATGCCATGCCAAGCCCAGAAGAGGCACTTTTGTTCCAAGCCCAGAGCTGCTTTCATGGCACTAGGATCTGTAAAACTTCTCATGACCAAGCAATGAATATTGCTAGTATTACATAGGTAGGTAACTCATTTTGTAGATTTAATTTTACTACGTAAAGTGGGAACCTCTTCACAAACACACTTTTGTGATCTTCTTCTCTATGTTACCAGTTCTGGACTTGCTGACATTTCATATTTATGTCCCATCCATGTACAGAGCAGCACACCATGTATTTGTCACTTATCAGGAGGCATCTTTATGAAATAGTTGGAAAGCACTGAAGAAGAATGCATTATTAGCAAATGGAAACTCCACTGCCTACATCAGGAGAGGTACTAGTCAAGGGCATCCTGTGGCTGTTTTTAAAATCTACCAGAATTGACTAATTTTGCTTAGAGAACTGAACAGGTAAAGTTACATGAGCACCAAATATTGTTATTTCTATATCAAGTCATATCAAAAGCAGATCATACTTTTTCAAAGAAACCCTTTAAAGCATTTTACACAGGAACATCTTTAGCCTCACTGAAGTGCAGCACCTCAAAGGGGAAGATGTTGCTTATGATCATCCCGTCTGTTTAGATAAAAAGAGGTGATGACCAAAGAACCATCAGGTTTCTTGCATGTAAACCCCCTCTGCGCTGTATGCCATGAGGTTAGCCATTGACTGGAGGACAGGCACCATTCATACCGTCACTCACACACGTAAAGCACGGGACAGCGTGTCTGCTTGCATGGGAACCAGTACTCCTCGGCAGTGCTGGTGTCCCACAGAGCAAAACATCCCCTTGGCTTGCCAGCAATGCTGATCACCATGACTGCAAAATGCGTATCAATTCAGCAAGAAACTCTAAAGGCAACTTCAGGAATAAATGCATCCCGCTCATTTCCTCTCTGCGGGAATCTAAGCATAGATAGGAGGAGGAGGAATTTAATGGCACTGCAAAAAAAAATGATCACACAGGACAGCTCAGGCCTAAGTTACCCTTTCTGCTTTTTATAATATCCCTGGTGGGTCCTGACAGCTCAGATTTTACCTAAGGCGATTTTCCACATTTCTTTGAATGGGAAACAATAAAGTGGGTGTATCCCCACAGTGTGCTTCTTGGGATCACAGCTCTGTCAGCACGACCTCGGTGGCACTGGGGCTGCGTGGGACATGCCAGCTGCTTCAGAAGTGATGCTAGCACCATGGGTGGTCAAGGCACCGTCCAAAAGCAGATCAGTGATTCTCCAGCCTGCCTACAAAAAATGACCACTGGCACAGTCCATATATCATTGAAAAAACCCACAAGAGTTGCTTCCTATAGCATTGCCCTCTGACAAGGCAGCCAGACCACCAGGATTTGAGGAGGTCGGTGTAGAAACATCAAGTCAAAGGAAATCTCTCTTGATGTGATCACACCTGGGACACTGTGTCCAGGTTTTTGCGTTTCAAAATTCAAATGGTGCCAGCAAATCAGAAAAAATGGGAGGGAAACAAGATCTCTGGTGAAGAGGATGGATGCAAAGATGAATTTCAGAGGAAAGCACATAAAAAGTGAATGATTCAAACATCATACTGAACCATAGACAGTAAAAGGTCTAGGGACAGGCTAATGATCTGGAAAGATGAACGTGATGGTCAGGATGGAGAGACATTTATTATTGACAGTTATCCTAAGAACTACAGAATGAAAACAAGAAGTGGAAAATTTAAGCTAAATATGAAAAAAGACAGGCAATGCCTTCAAGTAGGTTTACCATGCACAAAACCGTGGCATGGATTTAAGCAGTATAACACCTCTTGCATGCTCAGCCTTTAAAGCACCTTTCACTGGACACAGCTTCTTGCTGTAAATTCACTGGAAGAGCTGACAGAAATGTTGACACCTCTGTAAGACACACAGAGCGGTCTCCAGAGGTAGACAAATAGCCAGAGTGAAAGCAATACAGAAAATATGCATAAACAACCCAAATCCACACAAGAAGCTTTTACTAGCATAAAAACACAGGCCAGAGAATGACTTTTAATGGCATTTCTCTATCAGCAAAAGCAAATCCTTTTGCCAGTAGAAGAACCTAGTGTGATTGAAGAAGTGTTGTGGGTTACAGGGACAAGAGGATCTGCAACTGCATGAGCTGGTCTGCACCAGGAGGATTGCTCCACCAACAACTGTAGCTGATCCCTGATCCTGAAGCCGGCCCTCGAGCAGTGTGGTATGTCCAAGACAGACCATGGGACTTCCTTCAATTAAATTAATCCAACACAGAGCAAGCACAACACCAGCAAACATTGTATATGGATGTAAAACTGCAAAAACAGTGCAGTTTTACATTACTTCTCTGAACGTTATGCTTGAGTGAAAGTTTCATTCAATTTTGGGTTGTGGCATCAGACTACTTCTAGTCTATTAGAAGTAAAATTACAGTTATTATGGCTCTATCTGCTGTTATACAACTTCATCCTCTCTATGCTTTTATCATTTAATTGTCATTGCAAACCACTATAAAAACACATCTATTTCAGAAAAAAAATCAATGTAAATAGTACTACTCTGCTTTATACAAACTGAAAACCTGGGATTGATTACTAAAATGCAATTAGAGATGAAACCAGACTGAAAAAATGAAAGTACTTTCACTTCAAGGTGAAAGTATTTCAGTGGAACGTGCGTGCATCGTCCCTGCCAGGTGGTCAGCTTTAGCCACCTAAGCATGAAGAAATGTGAAATTATATTGATTGTGTGCACAGGCTAATTAGTCCTTTCTGGGCTTCCCTTCCATTAAATCCAATTGCAAGAGCAGAGGGGTAATGCAAAAACTTCCACAGTCTCTCACTTCTCGTTTAATGATTGGGCTATGTGTCCCTATCCTCAGAAGACACCATGCAAAAGTCAAACAGTTATTGCAGAACACACGCTATCTGAACACCTCATCCCACCACCACAGTGGTATAAACAGGAAAGAAAAAAGAAATTAAGTAGCTGCTGCGGTGTTTTGCAATGACAGGGACATGATGGCAGCATCACAAAACATCACATCTGCCTTCCACATCTACGTGCCCATTTCTGAAGATTTCCCTATATGCTATCAGAATAAATCAATGCTGCATGACTGCTAATGCAAGGCTGGGTTTTTTTTCCCAGCACCAGTCAGACAGGTTAGGTCACGATACAAAAGTCCACACAGGTAAGCACGCACGCTGTTCTCAGGGCACTGCTCCAACACCACCTTTCCCTTTTGAAGATCAAATACAAATAGAATAAAATACCAGATTAAAAAACCCAACCGCCACAAACTCATACAGCTGATTCATAAAATATTCATAGAGAAAGTCTAGCATGGAAATCCCCATAGATGACCTGTCTCAATCCCATTTCTTCCTCCTCCACCCCCATCAGAATTGATTAAACAATTTCCGTAGAATCTGACATTAATGACTCCGTCTGACTCTAAGTGACTCTTGTCTGACACAGATACTTCTTGTTCTCAAAACAGCTCTTTCTGCAGCTATTTTTCTAAGTACTATGAATGATTCTGGATGCCATCGCCGTTTTAATTATAGGCTGCCTTCTTGTCCTTCTGTTGCTTTTCATGTCAAGGAGGAAGGACTGTGTCTAATGGCCTTATCCAGTGCTTTATTTCTCAGCACCAACTGCACTCCCTGCAGTACCTGTATTTTGGGAAGCGTGTTAGGGTCCGTAACACTAGTTAGTCCTAAACAGATCATCAAATCCTTGAAGAAACTGTTTTGGATGGAGGTCAGTTACAACTCAAGAATTATTTCAAACTGTACTGAGGATGCTGAATGGAAATATCCAATGTAAGAAGCAAGTGCCTACATCAATACATTCTGCCCACTACTCTAGTTGCACGGTTGTCAGCTCCCCCTCTCTATTTTGAAGCTGCTACCAATATACTCTAGAGTTTATCTTACCACAGTTACAAGCATTCAAAGAAATTATTATTATGAGGATTTGGCTTCTGAGGTGCATAAACATTAATGCATTTTGTTGGTGCATTTCTGTGTGCCTGTGTAAAGAACCACCCATTTTTGACAAAAGCCCGCTTTTAGGGTACACACGACACCTTGTTGTTCAGGTTGGATACCATCACGTTATATCTACCTCCACATTTATTTCAAGCAGCTTTTTTTCTACACCATTTACTGAAAGGTGGATGCTATTAATTAGCATTTTTTACATTTGCTGACTTTTTCATTTGAGAAGCAGAATTTTCAGTAGTCCAGCAGAAATCCAGTCCTTTTCAAAGTCAAGTCCATTCCTTGCAGTAATCTTCATTTGAGCCGGTTATTACTTATATGGGTAAATATTACTGATACTTCAGTCTCTATTTAGTCCATTTATTAACTGCTGAAATGCACACACTACAGAATTATGTAGATCTGTGATGTGTCAGTGGAGTCTCTTGATAGCCATATTCTGGCAAAAAAATCTGCTTTCTGGAGTGACACTTCCCTGTGACTCAAAGTTTATTCCATTTGTGGATGAATTTTCTCTGGCTCTCAGTCCCCTCCTGGTCCAACTGGGATATATGGAGGATGCTCAACACCTCTGGGCCTCATGCATGGGCTGGTCCAGAAGATTTCATTTTTGAGGATTCCTTCCTAAAGCCGCCTGTCTCCTGGACACGGTTGTCTCCTCCTCGAGCTCTCTGCGTGGTTCCTGTCCATCCTGAGGGGTTCACGGTGCTCTGCTTGTTCCGTTTTTGACCCAGGTTTAGTTTTTGCCGTACGCCATGTCATTAAGATGCAGCACAGGGGAGTGCTGTTATCAGACTGGCCCCGGTTACCTAACATGAGTCAAGGTGAAAAAAACTTAATATCCTGCCATGGGACAAGGTGAGCAACCATTGACTCCAGTGACTACGTTACAGAAATGCATTTTCTCTTCTTTCACCACATCTGATACAAGCCTTCTTGTTCTCCAGCCTATTAGAAATGAATAAATATCCCATTTACAACTTACACCTCAAAGGAACACACCGGTGGGTCTTGGGGACAGGGACAGGTTCAGAAAAAAACCACCACTGCCCCTGTACGCTCTCCATTGCTACATCGCTTAGTTTTAAATTATTAAAAAGTGGAATTTCATCATTTCACTTGAGAAACAAACTCAACTGACACTTAACAGAAGGCTGGGTTGGAAATTTTTTCAAGTATTCTGTCTAAAATTATATTTACATTGTTTCATCCAATTATTGCTTAATCTGCTTCAAGTAATTCCTCTGTTTTTAGACATCACTGACCCACAAAGGGAGCTGTCCCATCTACGGTCACTGGAATTACTGGTAGGCAGGCAGGAAAAAAAAGAGCCATCTACTGGCTTTTACAAGAAATCTCTAGTGTAGCAGCCAATTTGGTAAGGTCTTTAACATAGAAAACATATTTTATGCTCAGCCTGAAAGCTAATTGCTTTTGTGGTGAGACTTATAAAGCTGATACCTAATAAGGTTGGTTGTTTCTTTCTTAACAAAAAAAAAAGCAAAAGCCATGCTGCACATTTTTAGCCTAAAACACTGTTGTGTTAAAAAAGCCGAATTTCTGCACAATACAAAAAACAGTAATTAAGACAAACACCACACAAGGGAAATTTAACTGCATTGTTCTGCTACTGCTCTGGAGTGAGGCACTCCAAGCCCGGCTCCGCTGTGTCCCATTCCTCATGTGATTATTTATTCCTCTGCAGTGGGAGCATGAAGTGGGGTACAGCGCTGCCAGGTCTGAACGGTGCGTTTGAAAACCACTTTACGCTTCACTAAGCGGGACAAGAAGCAGCAAAGAAACAGAATGAGATCAACAATATCCCCTGTTAATTCATGGTTCCTAAGCTTATTTCACGTACTAGAAATAACCTGCTTGCCAACATTACTGGAGAGCTACAAGCTGCAATATGAACAGACCAAGTAAATGGCAAAGAAGATCTCAGTAACAACAAGGAACACTCAGGAGTTAGAAGAACTGAACAGACCAAACTTACGCATCTATAGCTTTTCAGCCCTAAGTTCAAACCTTTAACCAAAACAATGCCAGAGATCAATTTATCTGGATCAGTAAGGTGAACACAGCCTGAACCAGCATTTCCACACTGCTGCGATGGATTGGCCAGGGCTGTTTGCCCATGCTACTGGAGCTTTGTGCAAGTAGGTCCATCAGCCCTACTCCAAACAGGACTGATTTAATCACTCCAGACTTTAGGCACCTCTGTACTGGGTTTCATTTCATGGCTTAGACATATCTTGGAGATGTTAACTGCTGTTATCAAGTCTGCACACCAATCTTGCCTCAGGACTACAGTGTCTTGACTCCTTGCCTTATGCACTATTTCTAATTTCAGTATATATTACAAATAAAAAGTGTCTGTATAAATAACTCATAGAATGAAATAAAATATATTCGCACTTAAAGTTACAAATTTCATTAATTAGAAATTAGGAAATACTACATGTAAGTTTGTCCACTTAACTGTAAGTCTTACAGGTCTGACTACAACATAGATGATGATCATTTAGATTTTGTTTTTAATGTTAACAAGCTGTGGAAGAGATGTGATATGGCATTTCCAAATTTTTATCATTTTTTTAACATCAATAAATGCATTTTATTATGAACATTTCTAATCACTGAAATGGGCAACGAAGAGCCTTTTGGCATTCATCAAAGGGGATGAGACATGAACTGCAGTCAGAGCTACAGAACCTGGTATTTTACTAGCATTAGCAACTTGAAGACAATTCCACTGGCCAAGTACCCCTGTTCATTGCTAGCATCCTTGGTGCTGATGGCAATGGATGCCCTGTCTTACAGGATCCTCGTCTTTACTTACTGTTTGGCCAGGCCGCATACTTAAATCTCCTGCGTACTCCAAGTAAGAGACAGGAAAATTTCAGCCATTCTTATTTCTGTAAAACTTTTAAAGCATTTCACAAGATGAAGAAAAGGTATTTTCTGGTGCAGCTGACTCACTCGAGCAAATTTCAAAAGCTCCTTGCAAGCAGTGGAGATGCTAATCCTTTCTCTCAGAGAAGGCTGCAATGTAATACAGTGATCACTTGTTACTTTCAGCTTCCCTTTAGTATCGGCCAACTTCAGCAATGCTAATCATGTTGTTATTAAGATACGCACAGGCAGAGTAAGAAGGACTGATTCTTCTATACAAATGAGCCACAAAAATGGCGCAAACTAAACCCGTTCACTGATGGATGTCTGCTTTGTCACATCTGTTTTCCTCTTGCTGTCTCATGGGGCTTCAGCCCATCCTCCTTACATGTAAGCTTATTTCTGAAAGACTTTGGCAAGAATGCTTTTACAGTGACCTCCTACATCTTCATTTCCACTGCTCAGTCAGCGATAGACTTTGGGAGCATCACAGGAGGAATCCGTAAGAACAACATGAATGGTGAAAGCAAAGAAAACGTCCTCTCAAGTTTCTCCGCCTCCACCATCACACATTGGAGAAGTTCTCCTTGGGGAATAGTCTCCCTCTCTAGTTTGTATGACGATGCTACAGTGCTCAGCTGTCATTGTAGGTGTATGGGGGCTTGGGAGGGGGGTACTGTTGAGGAACTGTTTTTATCCCCATTCTTTTGTTACTTAGCAATAGAAACCCAAACACTTCTCCTCCAAGCATAGAAGGCTTCCAGCAGCTCCAGCAAGAGCTCTGCAGGGAGTATTGAATTTCATTCACTTCTTCACCAGCAACATGAATACCCATCCATAAACTGTTGGCACAATAAAAACCGAATGTCTAAGACTGCCTCCCATTAACAGTAAGGCAAAGCCCATCCAAGCAGCGGCCTGGTTATGCTATGAAATAACAGGAAGTGCCTTGATTTCAAAGAATCTTGGACATGAACATGATATCCTGTGCATTATGGAATAACTTCTTCAAGACAAATGCTTGATTTCCAAATGTCTTCACAAGACAGCCCAGACAAGCCTACTGCCAATCCCATGCGAAGCTTCAGCAGAAGCCATGGAGCTGGTTGGAAGCAAAAGGGTGTTTTTGCAAGAGAAATGGTCCCCTTTGGAGTCTCAAGCCCTTCAGAAAGACTTGGGCGAGAAGGCACTATGGATGGGACTGGCATCATCAGCCGAGTCCCTCAAGATTTCTTGCAACGTGCGTTTCCGTGGGCTAACCTGCAGCTGACCTCAAGATGTTGGAGCACCTCTCCTTGCTAGCAGGATCCTGGGGGTTTCTGCCAGCTGACTCTTCTGAGTTACGCACCTTGGCTCTGCTGACCACCGGCTGCTGGAAGGCAGAGGGGAATAGACCGGTTCCACCGAGTCTGACACTTCCCTAAGTGACGTCCAACTCCCCAGTGAAAGCTCTTAATAAGTAATAACAATAAATAATAATAATAGACTAGATTTATTTCTACAGCATGGAAGGCAAAAAGCCTCTGGCTATATTGAAATGTAGTAAACAAAAGCAAGTCCAGCTGCCTAGTCCCTTTTTTCCCGAAAGGTAACAAAACTGTATACAAAAGCATAGTAAAGACAAGCTGAGAACCACGAGTAACAAAACCAGTAAGTATCACTTTCTGGTCTGTTCTTGCCCTTATCACCATTGGGTATTGATGGCTAATGAATTCCTGATGTCCAGATATAAATACCACTGACAAAATACCCAAAGCCACTTAGATTATTATGACATCTCGACATCCCAGAGGATCTAATGGATTTGGCTTAGATTATCACCTACAAGCAGACTATCATGTCAACCCTCATCCTGCTCTACAGGACCTAGGGGCTGTAATTATTAATGAAATTCTGTACATTATTCTGGGAGACAGAGACATGCTTCAAGGAAACACGAGCCTCAGACTCGTCCCAGGCCTTTACCCATCCTTCAAACTGGATCTGAGGCAAACCAATTTGTAAGAAATGATGCAATTATTTCTCATTTCCTGTGCTTCCTGTCTCCTGTCAAGGCCAAGCAAGGAAATGAGGACCAATCCCAAGGAGGTCTGAGATATCATCAGTCCAACTGAACAGCAGAAACACCAGGAACTGCATAAGAAAGTTTTGTCCTACCAAATTTCAGACTGATTCTAGACAGGTAAGAGATTCCAGATGAGCTGGAGTGAAGTCTCTTGACCTTCAGGCACTCATCTGGACTAGCAGGATGAGATTTTAAGCCCTACTCGTCGCTAATAATGACGATGAATCACCAACCCGCAGGGAGGACCTGTGTTGTGAAACAGCTGGCAAGAGGCAGTAAGTCATCAGTCCAGCTGAAACTATGAACACTGGGATGCTCTTCTAGTGTTTCTACAGCCAAAATATGGGCCCCAATCCAACCTGCCCTCAAGCCAGTGCGAGGGCCTGGACACGGGCTGTAGGCAGGGTCGAGCGGAGGCTTGCTTCAGACAGCATGAACTTGGTCCGTGTATCATAAATGCATCATTGACCAAACGATTGAATTCTTGCCAGCTAGGCAGCTCGCTCCTCCAGCCCAGGCACTCTGAAAGGAGTTTGGTGACTGCTATTCCCACATCTGTACAAAATCGCACATCCCTAAGGACCATCCTCCATCAGCCATGCAGTCTTCAGCAAAGTTTCAACCACCCTGTGGCTTTCCAGAGTCACTCACTGCAGGGTGAGGAGTACCTCAGAAAGTGCGCCTTCCCACCTCACTGCTCCTCCCTCAGGCATCTTCAGAGTCAGAATTTCTGACTTCAGCAACTAAAAAAAGTTTGAGATTTCCCTCTTCTGCTATTGCTGCAAAAACCAAGACAGACCAGAGAGAGGGAGCTGGATCCTGTTCTTTCTTGCACATAATCAACGCAATGATTTAGGCAGCTCCAATCACACATGCAAAGCAATTGAAGGAAACAGGGCAGAACAAGGGTAACTAGGGGTAGAGCCTTCATTACCCATGATGATGTGTGAGGAGGTGAGCAGAGCCAAAGTTGTGCTTGCAGGACCTACAGTTCAAAACCCTCATCTTTTAACTTGGAACCAAAGCACATTAGATACCACAATTATTGAGGAAAAAAATCTGGAAAACCCATAATGCTATTTTCCCAGTCACTTTTCTGCAACTTAACTTAAAAAAAATTTAAAAAAAACCAAAAACACCTCTCTCTTAGGCATCTGCTTTTAGCTGGTGCATTAGATAATTGCTGTGCAGAAGTTTCGGTGTATAATGATTATAATAGTAATAATAATAAAAAATACGATTATGCCAAGAGCATACTCTTCTGCAGCTTAGGCAGTATCTGTGCATGCCCTAAGTAATTTCTTTTAGAAGTCCCTAAATATTCTTCAGCCACGGATAGTCTCACATCCTGCTAGTTTTAGAAACCATTTCTACAGATACAGTTTTACAACTTCAGATAACAGATCTATGACACACAAATGTTTTCATAAGCCCCAGTATCACAGTGGTTCTCACGGGACCATCATTCAGCGCAAATGGCTGATGCAGGTCTCACCGCTCCAGCAGGGAGCCCACACTTTTCAAGGATGCAAGGCACCCCCCTGCATTCCTGCAAGGGCCGCGGGACTGTGCTGGTTCGTCCGTTCCCAGACGTTATGCCACGCTCGTGGGTGAGATCAGAGACACAAGCAGCAAATCAGCTGGGAAATGAGTAAGGCAGGGATGCAGTCCCTCGATCGCCAGCACAGAGACACACCGGCAGCATGGATTTCTCACTAAAGAATGCGGAGCTGGTGGGAGAGGGAGACCAGCTCCCAAGTCACTGATGGAAAATGCTGTGGGTCCGGCCACCTCCCCTGTGGGTTGAAAGGGACTGTGAAATAATCCCTCCTTGGAAAGTTTCCCATGGAAATCTTGCAGAGATAACACAGAGAGAAAACGTGCCAAAGTTTGTGTGTGCAAATGGCGGAAGATCATAAGGTTTGGGGGGAGGGGGACAGCATTTAAACAGGATGAAAACTATATTAAAATAAGTCCCCCGAGAGCCCTGAGGTCTGCTGATGACATTGAAGGGCTTTCACTTTTAGTCTCCAGCTCAACATTCAGCCCAAAGCAGTAGTGGCTGAAAGCTGTCACCAGACAGCAGTTTTCTGGTAGCTCATAAGAGAAAGACACTGGTAATTGCAGCTGAGCTCCTGTGGATCTTGTCTCTGCACTGCAGACTGGCTGCTCTTCTTCGCGTCCCTTCACAGGTCAGAACGAGTCTTCTTCAGCCCCGCCAGCCCCCCTTCTGCACACAGTGACTTTGCTCCCCAGTGCTGCAGGTCCAGTACCTTGCACAGATGAAAGAGGAAAATTTTCCAAAACAGGAACCTTATTATTTGTCTTAACGTGGTGCCTACAAGTCCAGTATGCAAGCACTGCACACAGAATAAAAAACTGCTTTGTACCCTACCGAGTTCCTGCCCCAAGGATACGTGAAGACACAGCAGATGGATACTGGTGGCTAGTATGGGAAAACAATGGGACAGCATTGGACTGTGTGATGTGCTGGGATGTCCTGGCACAGCAACCTCAACGTTGTCATCATTTCTGTAGACATCTGTATTGGGTTTGCATGGCAAGGTTTTGGGGGGGTGGGGGTACAGGGGTGGCTTCTCTGAGAAGCTGCTAGAAGCTTCCCCCATGTCCGATAAAGCCAAGTTCAGCTGATGCTTACTTAGGGCAGGATTCCCCTCATTTCTCCTCAGTCACCTCCAAGCTGCCTACCCAGGCCAAATTAGTCACGAAGACAGGAATACTTCATAGGCCTGAATACTCTGGTGGCATCATCCTGTTTACAGCTGCTGGTTTTGCACATGTTCATCAGAGAAGAAAAAAGTCAGGCTGCAACACCCATGCTGCCTTTCCGCAGAGGGATCAGCTACATGACAACAAAGGAAAGCAGCTTGCAGCCCTCTCCTGCTGCTGGAGAAGCTGTTGCCCACCCAGCAGAAAGGCTGGGGTGCCAGGAGCCAGAATAACCCCTGAGGAACAGGAAAGAGATCTCCATTCCCTCTGTCGAGATGAGCTGGAACCTGGAAGTGGATCTTGATGAGCTCAACAGCACATGGTTTACTGCAGACATGACCCAACCTACTCAGAGTGTGTTACACCCAGGCGTAAAGACCATTCTTTATGTATTTCAGGAAACCCCTGTCTGCACTAACACTTCGGGATATTTCCCTTTAAAAAAGTGATTGAAACATCACATAAATCCCTGCCCAGAACTCTTTCTCTCTATATTTTGCATGTGTGCAAGGGAGTCTGCCAAATGTACCAGTATGTCATGCTCAGTTTTGCTAAGACCAAAATACATTCCTGTTTATCTCCAGAAAGTTACAAAACCAGCCAGCCTTGCTTATCTTACAATTGTGGCACTTTTCCCAAGCCAGGGAGGGACACGCAGGCTTCTGGGGGTCTCTCGTACATATATTCATGCGGGACATGTGGGCTTGCTTCCAGCTAAGACTCTGCTGGAAGACGTGCTGCTGTCTGAAGATGAGGCGACACTAAACCCTGCGAGAATCCGAGGTGGCTCCTCCTCAAAACCACTCGTCTTCCCCTCTCTTAGATAAACATTGAGTGGTAGGAAGCTGCCAACAACCACCAGCACTCGTGGGATCACCATCCAGCTGGGAGTTCCCTTGACGGGGCCATCTGCAGAGGAACTTGAAGCCATCTGATCCCAGGCACAGTTCACGAACCCACTGCTCCAGATGTGACCTCGGCTGCTGGAGGCTTCGGCGGTTCTGGTGACACAACTCACACTTCTTAAGAGATGGCAGGAAGGCCGCAGAGACTGTCTGTGCAAAAATAACCGGCTGCCGTTACTGCTGACACGTCCTCTGCTCTCCAGCACTTCTGGGCTGTGCAGGAAAAGGAGGACAGTGAAGTCCCCTTCTGAAGGAGGGGGGTGCAGAGTTAGAAGCTATTTTATCTCTCTGCTCTTCACTGCAAGAAATAAAAAACTCCCTGAGCTTCAGCAGACACCCAAGCGTGCTTTATGCCGAGGTGCCCTGGAGAGTTGCTGTGCTGCACGACAGTGATGCACCATGGCCCAGCGGTGCAGGGTCAGAAACTACCGTGACTTTCTCTGCTGGTAAAGTTGAGCTGCAGATTGCAAATGTCCACAGGACCTACGGATAGAGCATGGTACAGGACTGGCATCTCCCAGAGCTCTTCTATTTTCATAGGCTGCTGCCACCTGCAGATACCCTTTGCAATGTATTAGGACTTTCTTAATTTACCATCAGCATTAATGGTGCAACTATGCAGTAGGGCCACAGTTTTCTTTCTTGGATGCTGCAATTGAGCTTATTAAACTCATACAGTGACATCCACATAAGGGTCCAATTCACAAAGGCACGAGTACCTGCAGTTCTTAATGACTGCAACGAACTCTGCCCATTAATCAGCACCTCAGAAGATTAAGGCCTTCTCTCAGTGATGAGCTCAGTTTTCAGGTCAACAAATTTAACTCAAGATTCGACACATGAAGAGCTGAATTAGTAATAAATTATTGTTATTAATGATACTTTGCAGCAAAACTAGCATGTTTCAGCTCTAAAACTCAAAGCCATTGACAACCTGGGTAAATAGACTAATTATCCTCTATTTGTACTGTGACCTTACATTCCCCCACACACAGGAGATCTCACTGCAGTTCTCAGCATTATACCATATTGGGAAAGAAGGAAAAAGTTCACAAACCAAGGCAATACCAGAGCCATGCAAAACAACACTTCCCCCCCCCACACTGTACACCTCCTGAGTAAACACACACCAAACATTACTTGGCCTTTTTGAATTCTTGTGAAAAACTGATCAGTCTTTAGCCTGAACTCCCCAAGGCTCTCTTTTATGTACTGCACTTCTCTAGCAGTGCTATATCCCCATGACACCTGGTGCAGGGACCTCGTGCAGTATGGCGTCCCTCCCCAGTGACCAACTCCAATTACCTGACAGCCTCCAGGTCTCTCACTCCACAGCAGCTCTCCTGCCAAGCAGAGGGCTGTATTTTTAGAAATGAAGGTCTTTGCTCAGTTCACATTTGGGAAAGGTTCTTATTTTATCAAAACCAGCTTGCAGGCACAGGCTGCTCTGACACACTTCAGACCAACGCTTTGCAGATAACCCCATGCTTGGAAGTGCTCTTTCATCTTGTGAGAGGACTGAAATAAACCATAGAATCATAGAAACATTTAGGTTGGAAAAGACCTTTAAGATCATTGAGTCCAACCGTAGACATAAACCTGCTAAGTCCACCACTAAACCATGTCCCTAAGCGCCTCATCCACACGTCTTTTAAATACCTCCAGGGATGGTGACTCCACCACCTCCCCGGGCAGCCTGTTCCAATGTCTGACAACCCTTTCAGTAAAGATATTTTTCCTAATATCCAATCTAAACCTCCCCTGGCGCAACTTGAGGCCATTTCCTCTTGTCCTATCGCTAGTCACTTGGGAAAACAGACCAACACCCACCTCTCTGCAACCCCCTTTTGGGTAATTGTAGAGAGTGATAAGGTCTCCCCTCAGCCTCCTCTTCTCCAGACTGAACAACCCCAGTTCCCTCAGCCGTTCCTCATCAGACTTGTGCTCCAGACCCCTCACCAGCTCCGTCGCCCTTCTCTGGACACGCTCCAGCACCTCAATGTCCTTCTTGGAGTGAGGGGCCCAAAACTGAACACAGCATTCGAGGTGCGGCCTCACCAGCACCGAGTACAGGGGCACGATCCCCTCCCTACTCCCACTGGCCACACCATTTCTGACACAGGCCAGGATGCCGTTGGCCTTCTTGGCCACCTGGGCACACTGCTGGCTCATCTTCAGCCGGCTGTCGGTCAACACCCCCGGGTCCTTTTCTGCCGGGCATCTTTCCAGCCACTCGTCCCCAAGCCTGTAGCATTGCATGGGGTTGCTGTGACCCAAATGCAGGACCCAGCACTTGGCCTTGTTGAAGCTCACACAATTGGCCTGGGCCCATCCATCCAGCCTGTCCAGATCCCTCTGCAGAGCCTTCCTGCCCTCAAGCAGATCAACACTCCTGCCCAACTTGGTGTCGCCTGCAAAATTGCTGAGGTAGCACTCGATCCCCTCATCCAGATCATTGATAAAGATATTAAACAAAACCGGCCCCAGTACTGAGCCCTGGGGAACACCACTTGCGACCGGATGATTCAACATTCAGTTGAATCTCACAACAGCGGTGTAAGTGCTCAGCCTCTTGCAACCTTGAAAACCACATAGTTCTACCATCAAATAGTTTGTTTAAATAAGAATGGCAAGAAATTCACAAACATTGAAAACCACTGGTTTAACTGCTGATCTAAAACATCTGCAAGAAATATTTGCTCTTTGAAAGTGCTGCTACTGTGCTGCTAACCCAACCAAGAGTTACACAAACCAGTTCAGTCATGTCCGGGGTCTACGAGAAGCCAAAGCACCCAACAAACAGAAAGGTTTGTAAAAACTTGGCTACGCACATCTGATTATTCCGCCATGTTTGACATACCAAGTCCTGAATAAAGTTTAGAGACAAGAACACCCAAGCATTCAGAAACACATGCACTTCCAAGAAACCGAACCACCATGCACAGATGCCAGTTGAACATCATCAGGAGAGTTAGCCAAGACCCTGCCTGTAATCTCCCACTGGAGCACCCCTGCTTCCAGTTTATAAAAATCTTGTAATTCTTCAGTCTTATCTCTGCACCAGCACAAGCGGCAAAACAGAGCAGCAAAAATACGCTATTAGGTCACATTGCCTTTTGTCTGAGGTTCTGCACACAAAGAAGAATGATGTTACAGTCAGTCTGGATTCATAATGTGAATTTCTCACATGTTTTTAAAGAGGGACCCCCCCATCCCACCCTCCCTTTTCACCCAATTGCTTTTGTGTAACTGCCTGAGCAGCAGGAGGTCCTTCAGGACAGGGAAATTACTTTAAACACTTGCAGTGCGTAATCACAGCTTTTCCCCACTCCTCCATCCAGGAGAAACTGAGCTGGGCTGACAGCCGCCTTATAGCACTTCATGATCATGGGACTCAGACTGGCTACAGGTTTGAGATGCATCTGCCTGCACCACGTCCCTAGTGAGCTCCTCCTCGAAAAAAGACTAAAACTAAAAAGCAAGTAAACAGGCTTTATCATAAAAAACTGGAAGCATAACTTTTAAATAGTGAAAAGCAACTTGGGAAGATAGAATATTAAAAAAAAAATAAATTATATGCAGCCCTGCCCACCACGTCCTTGCAGTTGGATCCTTGCCTCCAGCAACTCGCTGGCTTTCTGAGCAGCAGCAGACTCTGCCCATTCCCTCTGGTCCCACTGGTCTTCTTTCCATCTGCTCCTGCCACATCCCACAGCCTCTCAAACCTCTCCCCCCTCGAGCAAGCCCAGCAGCGTCCCATGAGGAGGAATGATCTCACCTTCCTTCCACGGCATTGCACCTCCCTCAGTTGTGCAGATGAACGATGATATTCATAACCATCAAAGATCCAGTTACATCATGGGCTATATCAGGACAAAGCACACAAGCTAAGCTGCTCTCCTTCCAGCAAAAAACCAGGAAGAATTGGAAAATCTTTCGTAAATGTAGAGTCTGGATCTCTCAGTCCCACTACTTAAGGATGTAACACGTTTTACTCAGTTCTTACAAGCATTCTTACCACCAGTATGACTTGCGTGCTCACTTCCAAATTACGCAAAAAAGTAAAACTTTTGCAAAAGTAAAATTTGGAATCCAAACCGGGAGTGGGGAGTACTTAATTCCCAGTCTCAGGAACATGGTCCCTCTCTAGGTGAAATACCTAGTCAGTGATGGATTTCACAGGGTTCATGCTCCCAAATGCATGTCATTTTTTGAAAGCACAATTTAGGCACACTTTACTCTCAGACCTCTATCATTTCCATCATGCAGAATGTTCCCAAGAATTTCATATCCCATCTGTCATCACTGGGATTCTCTGGTAGTCAATACTAAAGAGAATTGAAAATCAACTACTGCATTTGGGAAGATTAAAAAAAAAAACCCAAAACAAACCACCAAACAGGAATCAGATAAACATCTGCCTTGAGAAGAGACCTGTCTCGTCAAAAGTAATGTTTTCATCGTTAGAAAGGGACAGAAAAGGAAGTCCCAAAAAGCCAGTTCAGAATTATGTTCTCAGAGTCATATTCCTGCCATTTACCTAGTGGAATATGGATTGAGTAATAGGCAGTTAGGTCTGGGTCTGTCTATTTGAACATCAGGTTTCTAATTGATTGCACAGTACTTGGAATCTATTAAAGGGCTTCTATAAAGTACATTTCTGTATAGGACAGGCTGCCTAGAGATGCAGATGTTAAGAACTGGCTAATCCTAAGTAAACCTGGTAAAAACGTTTGCCTTCTCAAATTTTCCACTGAATTAATTGTAGAGATTGTGTCACTGAACCAATAAAGTGAAAACCCTACAATCTTGATGTTTGCCACAAGCTCATAAATAGTCTGCTAAAATGGAGAGCTTATTATTCCAGATGTTTGGCCCATATCAAACAGCGGCTCAGAATAAGACATTGTGTCATGCCTGCGAATCTGAGATGCAGAAGGACAGCCCAGGTGATCACAGACTTTCTTCAGGACTTCACACAGATTCTTTTACATTATCATTTTCAAACCACTGACAAAGGAAAGTGTCCAGCTTGCCTTTTATTAAACTGCAAAAAAATGCTTACTCTTATGAAATTGAGGGCGTATACAACATTAGAAATGCACACACACACAAGTACTATTAACTGTACCTGCATGCACTCATTCCTACAAGTATGTCATTTTCCCTATCCTGAGATTATCTCTGACCCTCATCCTCTACTTCTCTTCACTTCTTCACTGGCACCAACTTGTAGCATTTTTCTCTCCATCCCACACCCTCCCTCTTTGTTGTGAGAGCTCAGATCTTCCAGCCTGACTCTCTCCTGCTTGAATAATTGCAATCTCTTACCTTCTAATGAATTTCTACCTCTCTCCATCCCTGTTCAGCTGCCAAAATCGTCTGTCTGATCAAATCCGACTCTTCCTTTCCATTGGCTTCCCCTTACCTGTGCGATCAAGACACTGTGAAATGCTCTTGTGTGTCCTTTCATCTGCTCTTGGATATCACAATCCTCCCACCTCTCATGCACAGCTCTACTCTGCCAACAGCCATGGACCTATAACACCCACTGGCACTTTTTGCACCAAATGCTGTTTGTCCATTTTGCTTTGTAACTCTTCTATAGAAAATGTATGCTAGTGAGCTCACAGGTTACATCCTCAGAGTCTCCCCACCAGGGATGACAGGGTCATCTTCCCCGTGTTTATCTTCTCCCCCTCGCAGACCCCATACACTTTGTGCCCTCCCTATAGAGAATGACTCCAGAGTAGTGCATGCAGGGTTTCATGAGCAAACCCCAGTTCCAGGAATGAGATGAAGTTGCACGTAGGTCCCAGAAAAAGGCAACACTGCAGACTTGTGGAATGGTCTAACCAGCCCCAAGAAGAGACATGAGGTCTAAGAACGAAACACCCACTACTGCCATCCTTGACTTTGCCCTCATTTTTGCAAAGGGATGACTGAGAGAGGAAGAGCCAAGATGATCTCCAGGGTCACAAGTCTCTGGCAGGGCATGGAAGAGATACCCTAAGCGAGGCTTGTGCTCCCTTTATGCCTCTGTGCTTGCAGTGACCTGAAGTCATCTTTCCTCTGAAGAAGGAAGGAAAATTGTGCTCTGTCCCACCCCAGGAACCCACCTGCTTGTTGGTCTCAGAGCCTGCAGAACAGGGGCTGCTTCTCTTTATCTACCTGGACTGATCCTAGGATCTACAAGGTGTTAGAAGCAAAGCAACTGCTAGAACAAATGCAATTATTAGTAGATTTTTAATTCATTTTTTGCTATAACAGGAGACTGACAAGCCTGGCAGCTAGAACACTCTTCATTCCCCAAATAAGATACAGCACAATGCCAGCAAGGCAGGTCTGCCCTAGCCAGGCACCCCAAGCACCTGTGCAAGGCATCAGAGACATTTCCTTGCTTGATACTGTTTATTAAGTCTGTATTTTTCACGATTTGAGCTAAAAGCAAATGGTAATTCTTGTCTTTGTGTAACACAGAGAAGATAAAAATCATGGTGAGTGGAATAAGAGGCTGGCAAAACCCTACTGGGAATGCTGGGCTCAGGAAGAGCACCATCTTCCACCCAAGTACCACACTCAGCCTCTGCCCCACCGTAACCATGTCACACTGAGGAAGCCCATGGGCTGGCTGGCTGGCTGCTTACAGGGATCTTTACTCAGGAGGAAAGAAATCCCTGCAGAAAGTTGAGCATCCCACACAAGGTCAGAGAGGAAACAGGAAATAACATTTTTTAATAACTGGCTGTGGGAAATTAGCATCAAGCTGCATTATGAGCGCCTGCCAGCAGGACGTGTCAAGAAAGCAGGCTGGTTGTACAGGCAAAAATAATTTAGGAAAAATAATAGAGATAACCAGACAACAACCTAGACTAAAGCCTTCTTTGTTTGTCAAATTTCCTGAGAAAACAGGAATAAGCTGCAGAATGAACCCAATTTGTCAAGTGAGGTGAGGAGATATTCAGAACAGGAAACGTGAACAATTCCCACTGAGGAATATTAAGATATTTTAAAGGCATAATATAATCAAGCTTAGCAGTAGGTTTGTGTGTCCCCTCTCACAAACAAGGAAATTGAAGTGTAGAGAGAAGAATGACTTATCCAAGAGTCACGGTTAGTCACGAGTCCACCATCCCCAAGTCACACTTATCTGCTCTAACCACCACCATTCGCTGTCTCCGGGATATGTTCGGGAGGCCAGGGAACAGTATGTTCAGGAACCGCTCAGCACAAACACAGCTGGTATTAAAGGAAAGCCGTCTCTAGTGCTCCAAGCTGTAGGCACATGGGGACATCCTGCATTTTGGAGCCAAGGTGGAGGTGGCGCAGCGATGGCCGGTCATCACCGCACCCAAAGCATGAACAGCACAGGGGTCCATGCTCTTGCAAATATTTTTTCATCCAGCTGTATCAGGGCTAGGAGGATAACTGAGAGTGGGTCTGTGCTTAGTTGACTGAAACATACACAGGGTTTAATGGTTTTTTTGTTCCCACATCCATAAGGGGAAACCAAAGGAGGTAGCAAAGAGTAGACTGAATGTGGATGATCACAGAATCACATAGAATCACAGAATCATTAAGGTTGGAAAAGACCTGTAAGATCATCAAGTCCAACCACCAACCCAACACCACCATGCCCACTAAACCACGTCCCGCAGTGCCACGTCCACATGTTCCTTGAACACCTCCAGGGATGGTGACTCCACCACCTCCCTGGGCAGCCTCTTCCAGTGCTTCACCACTCTCTCAGGAAAGAAATTTTTCCTAATATCCAGCCTGAACCTCCCCTGGCGCAACTTGAGGCCATTTCCTCTCGTCTATCAATAGTCATTTGGGAGAAGAGACCAACACCCACCTCTCTGCAACCCCCTTTTGGGTAGTTGCAGAGAGCGATGAGGTCTCCCCTCAGCCTCCTCTTCTCCAGACTGAACAACCCCAGCTCCCTCAGCCGCTCCTCATCAGACTTGTGCTCCAGACCCCTCACCAGCTCCGTCACCCTTCTCTGGACACGCTCCAGCACCTCAATGTCCTTCTTGTATGCTGATTTGCATTGCACAGACCCTTGAGAAATGCTCAGGGAAGGTATCCACTCCCTGGTTGCATGCACTGTCATAAAAGCAAGGAAAATATAAAGTGCTTCAGGCCCTGAGCTCTGTCCCAAAGATACAACATTTGGGATCTTGCATGAAGCTTCAATAGTGGTTATACAACCAGAAGCTGTTCCCAACAGAAATTAATAACCTGTTTTAAAGTTAATAACCCGAGGTTACTTCTATATTATACAAGGTTACTTACACAAGAGTTCTTGGCACGCAGCACCATCTGCTGAGTGGCAGGTTCGGGAACAGGCACTGTTACAGAGCCGTCCCACACTTTCCCTCCGAAAGGAAATCTGTCAGCTTTTCCAGACACACCAGCTCTTATCTAACACATCTCAGCAGCGGCTGGAAGCAAGCAGATAGTCTGAGGTGTCCAAAGTCGGAGCCAAGAAAGTTACACCTTTGTTTGCTGCTCTCTGCACTGACTCTACCTGCAATCTGCTCACTTCCCTCCTCTTCCGTGCGCTGTTTCCCACCATCTACCTTGGTGCTCCCGATTCAAGAAAAGATTTCCTAAACAGACCACTGAAAAGAACTGATTTTTCAGTTTGGCTACTCCCTAAGTTACCAGGGGAAAGTATTTTTTTTTAATTAAATCCAAAATTAAACAGAAAAAAAAAATATCGAAATTTTCATGAAGACATATTATGGGTAGAAAAAAGCATGTCTTCAAGTCGAATTGAACCTTTTCTTCATATTAGATTTTAAGTGTATTTTAACATAATGATTTTCATGTAATGATTTCAATGATTTTAATGTAATGCAATGATTTTCAAAGCAAAAAACACATATTCCTTTAATTTTGAAAATATTTTTTCTCTAATTGCTATTTTTCTCTGCTGCTATTCCTGAATGTATCTTTCAAGCAGCCTTTCTCACTGCCTGCAAACCTGTCTCTTCAAACAATTTCTCCTTTCATCTTGTCAGCATTGGTAAAATTCACAAATGCGTCCTTCCTTAAATTGCCACCCTGCGTCTTGTCTCCTTTGGATTGTTAGCTTTTTAAGCAGAAAATGTGCTTTGCTTGTGCTATGAAAAAGAAAAGAGAGTGTAAACGTATGGTGCTCAAAAGAGACCTTATGTTCTTTTAACGGGCATGAGAAATGAAGCTTGTCCTTCCCCCCGTATGGAGCACGCTGCCTGGGTGCAGCCCCAGTACCCACGAGGATGGATCCTGGCGAGCGTGAGCATCACGACCCTTCGGGCTGTACCCAAACCCCATGGGTATGGAGCACCAGAAAGTCAACCTCTTAGAGGGAAATGGAGACTGGCTACTTGGGTGAGGATTCCTGGAAAGCTGCCAGCATGTGACACGACACATCTTTTTTTATATGAACATTAACAAAATCAGGGTATGCTCTTCCCTTTTCCCAGCATCCCCAACACAAGCTGGTTAATTGTTTTCAGACCTGCCTAGGCAACAGGGCTGTCCCTGGTAGTCTCAAAGATAGTGGCATGAAAGCTCTCCTCTCCATTTGTTGTAAAGTCCTATCTGAAAAACAAAAAAATCTGCATATAAGAAGCACTTCTTTTTTTTTAAGGCCCTTTACAGAAGCGGGATAAACACCTGTGCACAAGCTGACACTTGAGACTTTAAAATCATGTTTCAGACAGCAGCTTGACACATGCAGGACCAGATTTTCAGAAGGGCTGTGCAGCCACAGGGCTGCCCAAAAGGAGCACAGTAATGCCTGTTCAGCACTTCTCAAGACAGGGAAAATCCAGCAACCAAACCCCACAAGATGCTCAAATTAACACCGAGTGGTCAGTCTGGCACAACTAGCCCTAACCGAAAAGTTTTAACACCAATTTCTCCCTTCCGTGCAAAGCGGACAGTCTCAGAAAAACCCCTTTCGCTTAAAAATGCAGATTACAGGAACTCTTTGCTTATATCTAGGAACAGAGTAAACTATCAGTATTTAACACCAGCCCTGCTTCGCAGAGATGTATTTGAGGCTCTGCCCTGGGGCTGTGAAGTGAGTTCACCTCCAGGATTCCAGCGGGTTTGCAGATAAATGAAGGAGCATCAGCCATCAGCTCACACTGGTGCACAGGGCAGCTGGAAGCACCGCAGACACGAGCTTGCTCAGATTCCTCCTTTGCTGCTAATGTGCGTGCTCAAGTTAATGTCTTTGGGATAAATGACTCCTTTCAAAATAAACATGGTGAACTCTTAGAATTCATCTAAGCAGTAAAGGAAATCCCCTGAACGAACCAGGTCCATTGCAGGGGTTTGGAGTTACACGCTGAGGAACTTTGCTTGTTTAACAGAGAGGCTTTCTCTAGGGTAATAAAGCTCTCACATTGCTGTGCCAGGGATTTTCCATTAGGTGTGTGTCAGCGGGTGGTGGGAGCTGCAGTTTCTGTGGCTGGTCATAGAAATGGAGTGAGATCACCCTGGAGAAGCCGACCACAGATCCCAGTCAGTCCACAACAGCAAGAACTGGGAAGAGCACTGGGGGAAGGGAGGTTTGCATACAGCTAATGGGTCTCCCAAAGGGTTTTTTTTCCCTTATGCATCCACTAATTAGCAGCCACATTCGAGTCTGATAAAACAGTCCCAAGGCTTCTCCATTTTCCTTCAACCCAGGGGAAAGTCTCTTGCTAGGCAGGCTAGGCAAGGCAGATGTCCGGCTCCATCATCTTCCTGCCTGCCTAAAATCCCATAAGCAGCCCCGCAGCATGGAGACAAAGAGCAGTGCAACACAGCAGCCTCCACCTGAGGCTCCAGGGCAGCCCCAGGGCTCTCGAGGGAATGTGATGGTCAAACCTCATACAGTCCCCCAGTTATTTGTACTGTACTAGGCAGAAGGGGCTTCGCCCAGGCTCAAGGGGAGCAGTGATTTAAGGTGGGGGTTTAACAGGGCCCCAGTTCAGAAGATCCCATGGCTGGTGAACCTGCAACTCTCTGTTACTTATTGGTGAGGACAAAGAGTGAAGGACTTGGCTTCATATCTGAGTCAGACCAAACCGATGAGTAGAGCAGCCTGGGTCACATCAGCACTATGAGCATCTCTCTTCAAGTTAAAAGATACACTACATTACACTACCATGGGTTCTTCTTGCTCATGTGTGGATTTATACACATGGGATGGTGTGAAGGGGAGGTATTTTTTAAGGTGTGAATGCAGTTTTCCAGAGAGAGCCTTCCTTTTGACGTAGTTTTAATTTTACATGACACTGGTTTGTGTATGTCAGTTAAGGTTAGTGGTCTTTAACCTTCCATATCTTGGTCTTGCTTTCCCTACTAGTTACAATCAACTAGTGTAATAAGCCAACTGATGGACCCCATAAAAGCACAGAGAGTTTGGCTATTAAATAGAAGAACATATATTGACTGTAACTACCCCACTACTATCAGATTTCATCATGGTAATGCTAATGCACAGTAAACAGGCAACATTTCCCTGACAAGAGCATGATACCATCACAGACCTCACTCTCAATTCAGGTCGATACCAATCTACAGTTTCATGATGTAAGATTTCAGAATGGGCCCAGTGCCTCCAAGGTACCAGTGGATTGATGAAGGTGACTCAGAGCCACCAAGGAATCATGGCACTTCTCCTGAAGCAGTGCTGGCCAGCTTGACCTTCAAAGATCATTCTCACTGCTCAAACCCACCACAATATCCCTCAGGACAAGTCCAATGGATATTTTTATTAGCTTCTTCAGGAGTACAAACATTGACCTGGCTGCTTAATGGCATGGTTCTCCCAAACACAACCTAACGAGACTGGGCAGCGTCCAGCCTGTGCGTGGGATGTTAAACGCCTCCCACTTTCTTTGCAGTCAAGTGCATGGGGTGTGCTCGTGGGGCTGGTTGCAATGGAGGTATGTCCAGTCTTACGAAATTTCAGGACTGCAGGTAAGAAGCCACTGCTGAAATTACATATGGAGTGATCTTAAGACTTGCTCTCTAAGAGGATTTTGTTCTTTAAACAGAAGCCCAACAGAAAACTCTGTGGATCCCGTCTACAGTTAACTGTGGAAAAGTCAAGGCAGAACCACATACGTCCCTCCTGTGGTCCCCCAAGAACCCCCCAGAGACAATACAAAGGGACTACAGGTCCTCTTCTTCACGGGAGGCCAAAGAAGGCAGATGCTGAAATTGCTGGGTAACTCAACGGAAGCTGAACACCTCCACCACCCATGTCCTCTTGACAGCTGCAGTGGCCACTACTCCGCATCCTGAGACAGCACCGCAGGACCCAGCTAACATCCCTCATGGAAAGAGTGATGAGGGAAGAAACTGAGCCCGAGTACACCCCATGCATGGCATTACTGAGCCTTGATCCTAAACCCAGGTATGATGTACCTAAAAGCTCAAGAAATCTGCAAGCTGCTGTTTCCAAAACACTTCCCAGTGGGTAAACACAAGCAAAGCAACCATGCACTTTCATAGCTAGGGAGGAGACATCTTCAAATGAGAGAGACTTTGCAAGGGAAGCCAAGCTGCCCCGCATGCTCCGAGAGCCTCTGGTGGGTTCATCGGTTTGTTCCTTAAAAATGGGCAGTGGGTATGATGAAAATATGAAATCCAGCTTTTCTGGTCTTCTCTGAAAGCCAAGAAACAAGATTCTAGCCAGCAGGCTGGACAGCAGCAGGGAAAGTTGCAGTCCTGTCAGTGCTCTAAGCAATATAGCAATGGGGGAAAGGCAGCTATGGGATTGGGGAAGCCAGAAGACTGTACAGAGGGAAAAGCAAGTGTTGAAAATGGCAGTGAGAAAGGCACGAGCTCTAAAGAAATACAAACTGAGGGGAAGAAGGAGCTAAAAGAGCTGCAGCAAGTTCACCTTTTGTGGGAACACTTGAACTTCTTTATAATCTCCCTCCTTGGCTGAGGCAACAAAGCACAGGAGAGCTCCAAAAGATGTGAAACCAACTGCATCCCACTGGAAGGATGGGTCTAGCCAGCAGCAAACCATGTGAAACCAATAAATAAGGGGAAAAATGAGACAAGGAGGAAACTTTTTTTTGGGGGGTGGGGGGAAAGACGGTGAAATAACATCTTGAGAATGGATGCACTTTTTGTAAAACAGTTTCAAGAGGTGGCCAGGAAAGGGGTCTGATCCATTTAGTACCTTGCACAAAGCACTAGACAACCTGCGAATTCATCTGCAGGCTTGTTCCTTCACTGCAAGAAAATGTCCTCGCAGACACAAGCCGCTGAGGCTGAACAATTTGACATCAGAAACCTTGCGGCAAGTAAGCACGGACCACCAGGTATGCACCACGCACCTCGGGAGACCAGCCTGTCCTGCCTGACCTCTTAGCAGTGCGTATGCCATGTAATTTAGATATAAAATTTATGTCTGTGACCTAGTGTGTTACATTAGTGCCTGTGCTTGGCATTAAACAGCTACTATATTCTGTCTCACATCCAGAAGGACGGCTGCCTTAAGTCAGTGCTACAGGAACTTTAAAATAAAACATAGCATACGTTCAGGATGACTAATACATTCCCTGATGCTGGCTTACACAGAACATGTTGGAAAAGTTGCTTTATTTTGTGTCTGTCGTTTAGAAAATGTGACTTCTCATCCCTTGTGTCGGGCTCGGGGATGCAGCCAGCCTCCCCACGTGAGTGCAGGGACGTGGAGACGCGGTTCATTTTGGTGGGGATAGTCAGGGAGCAGCCAGCACCAAGCACCCCCACGTCTTTCCCCAAAAATCCTCTGTGGAGCTGCTCTGCGAGGGGCAGGTGATTTTCATTCATGTTAACGCTGAGCCTCTTCAATCACATCTAGGGAGGAGTCCAAGAGTCCCCCTCTGAAACGGCCACAGCTCTGGGACAACCCAGTCGAGGGGAACAGAGGCTTCTTGTGGGCTTTAAGGCAATAAAACCCAACGCTCAGTTAGTCCCATGGGTCCTGTCTGCTACAGGAGGGTGATGACAATGTACTGAACCCATCGTATTTCTCAGTCTGTTGCTTTCTTGCCATTCCCTGGCTCCCTCCCTAAATCACTTCAGGTCATAACCATTACAGGTTGCCACTACTTTAGCTCTCTGCATTCACCACTCACTACCAACATGTATCTAACCCTCAGCTGGGCTCAGACTGCCTACGTCTGGGTGAGAGGTGAGTTGTCCTGAACAAACAAGCAGGTTTCCTTTCCCAAAGCACTATTTTACTCTTTTGGTTAGCTAGTTTGATCATCTGCTAATGAAATATTTTAAAAATAAAAGCAAATTTCAACCGGTAACAGCAGAAAACCACAACCACTGACTAATTAAAGCCTTTTTCTAACACACAAAAAACAAGACCACCCAATAGCAAGAGCAGAACTGATGCATCCTGCTAGGGATTTCTTATGTCTTTTTGGCCCCCTCTGCAACACACAGGAAGGATGATCTTGAAGTATGAACTTAATTGTATCCCACAGACACACTACTTATTAGCTGATTTTTTATTTTTGAAGAGATAAACAGTAGTATTAGACCAGTGCTGAATTACTGAAGAGTACTCTCAATTACCTGGAGCCAAGAATTAAGATATACATCAAATTTAGATCTTGCATCCATTCTGGTTTGAGCTACTTTGGTTGGGTGGGATTAAAATCACATAAATACAATCCTTCTTTTCTCCCCCACCCAAACCCCAGGCATCAGAAGAGATCTCCCCAGATCCTCCTTGTAATGGTAACAACCATTAAGAACATCATTTTCAGAAGGCAGCTTTGGAAAGATTTAGAAGATATGGAGTACACCCCCGTCACGTCAGAGAGAGCTACAGGACGAGTTTGTGCTCTTCAGCCATCTTCACTCAACCACCCGCTCAGAAAAGAGATCGAGGTGCTTGCTAACTTGATGTCAACTCAAAAAAAGACAATTAATGCAGTCCGGAGTCTCTACTGATCTCAAGGGCCAGGTTTTTACAGTAGCTGTGGAAAGTAAGCTGAAATCCAACTACATCTGGCCTTCTCCTGCTCACCTCCATGTGGCACCTTCACTGACTTGCCATCATTGTTACCAGCAACTCCTATACAATGTGACACAAAAAGAGAAATAAAATGAGACACTTACCCTCCTTCAAAGATCTTGATCCGGACTGGCTCCCCTCTTTTGGTTACAAGAGCCTCTTCTTCTGATTTTCCTCTTTTATCCTCTTCCTTCTCAGCTCTAGTTATATCTTTTCGACCTTCATTAGAAAGGAGCGAAGGCAAATGAACCTATCTCCCCAAAAGAGCAAAACAACCATTGATTACATACAAAATCACTCTACGACAGACACAGACCAAACAGCCTCAGAAAGAGGCAGCAACCTACCGCACATGCTGCTCCTGACAGCTAAGTGCAGTAATTAGGACATCCTCTTAACAAACAGGGATTCTGCTTCTGGATTTTGAGCCCTGCTGGTTATGATATATTTACAGCGACTGCTTACAAGTTTTTAAATCACCCCTGCATATGGTGGCTCCATATTATCCAGCTCTTGCCAACTGAAAAACCGAGGCACAAAGAGAAGTGTCTTGGCTGGGGTCGCTCTGAGCGTGTGGTGGAGCCATAGGTCTCTGTTCTCAACTCCGCTGCTCTGTCCTTGGATAATTCTCTCTCTAATATATACAATTACAAAGGTCTAGAGAGGAGGCATCTGTAGAATTCACATATTTAACCTCAACCTTTGGGTTTCCCCCACATACACGCACATTCACACAAATTTGGACTTTAGCCATCTAAACTTTATATAAACCACTTGACAGTCAAAGCTCTCGTGTGATTTCCTTTCACCAAAACCCTGTTGCCAAGGGCGCAGTACAGAGAAAGGCACAAAACCAATGGGAGAAAATAATCCTCAACCTCCCCATGTGTTCCCAGGGTGAAATTTGCTTTTTCACTGTTAAACTCGTCACCCCTTGTTTAGACCCAGGTTTAAGTCATGCACTGACATCTCATCTAGGATGTTTAATCTTATTTGTTATAGTATATGGACCTAAACATTAGAGCTGCCTCTCTAGCTCTGTATGATGCAAGGGGAGCTCCCCACACCTGGAATGAAATCTTGGGATGTTGCCCCCTTACAACCTAACAGTACAAGTAACAGGGGTCTCCAAAGCTCCGAAAGAGGAAGGCAGGTTGCCCTTCACCCAGGTTACTTTTTACACAAATGCAAGAATATCTTTCAAGTTCAATTGAATTACCCATATCCTCGCTTTATATACAACTTATGGGAAAAAACTAAAGGCGTTTGAGAGACCAGGGTTATTAGAGGGATTTTGGCCTGAACATAGCCAATGAACTGGCAGAAGACTAAAGCAGAGCTGGTCACCCTTGACTCTTTGCAGTTGCTGGAAAGAGTGGCAGCTCTCAAGGGTGATTCACCTGCCCTACCTTAGACACTTATCTTAAGGGGGGAATGAATCACCCAAGAGGTGCCTCTTTGTCTCCCATGGTTATAGGGGAAACCAACAGCGACTAGCTCAAACTGAGACATGCAAAATTCAGTGGGATGTAATCCAGCCTCCCCAGCAGCGCGCTCCTCGTACGACCGTCAGATTTGCAGCAGGAGGAGAGATGGACTCACCAAAAAGTAGCTTTGCAAAACTGAGGCCAAACATTCCAAATTTGCCCAGTAATTTGAGGAGCTCAGCCTAGAGCATGAAATGCACCCAGGACTGCTCTCTGCCCTCAGGGCCAGCTCGCACAGATTAGCCCATGTCCACACGATCAGACCCACACACCCTTGCCAGATGCCTCCTGGGAATGGTCCCTGTCTGGTCCTATCTCCCTAGATGTACCCGGGAATTGCTTGGGAGAGGGCTATCAGCCCAGGACAGAACTGTGCCAGAAACTGTTTTAACAATTTAACAGCAAAAACAGTCTCAACCTGGTGTCTCCAGGCATGGAGACATCTGTGCTCGGAGGAAATCAGTGGCAGGAGACACACCGAGCACCTTCAAAAATTAAACCTTGGGCGTTATGAGTTTACCTCCTGATATGAGCTACATGCTCATAACAATGCTAGTGATAATCTTCCCAGTTCAGTTCCTTATTTACTGAGGAATACAAAACAATTGACTTTCTAGATGTAGCATGAGGTTTATTTATTGCAACTTTTGAAAGCACAAAACATAGACAGATGAAAGGCACCGGAGAGAGCCTCAATCATACAGTCGCTACTATCCCCTTGTACAATCTTGTTTAATTTACAAAGTGTGCAAGCCTGATACAGTGTAATTAGCCATCCCTACATGCACGCTGGAGCCTACAGTCACTTCAGAATTGATCTGCTCAGTAAATCCCACTGGTAATTTAAAAACCAAGCCAAGTATGTAGACAGTATACACAGTACTACTGCTTGCTGGTACCTTGCTGCATGCATAATTGTACAAAATATTAGAGCTGTTTTACATTTTCTGTTGTGTTGAGTGACAACTTATAGTTACATAAAGAAGAAAATATTTAAGGGAAATAGTTAAAGCAGAATTAACTGAAGGTTGAACTTCAAATCTTTGATGCTACTGCTACACAGATCCTGTTAATCGCATCTTCCTGAGTAACCAGCAACGCTACCTCCTAATCTGTGCCAGCCATATGTATTTTAAAAACTAACCTGAGGATTTCACTCCCACTGATCATCTAATCAAAAATTATTTCTCTGCTTGACACGAGGTTAATTTATCTCCATTGAAATTAACACAATTTCTGCACACCACACTCCTTTAAGCAGCAGGTATTAGTATCAGATTAAGGCTACACCATTTTCTAGGTGAATTTGGCAGGACAAACTCTTACTTTTGCAAATTGTACCATGAAAACCTTAACTTTCACCACCAGTCAGCTTATACGGTTTTGTCTAAAAGATTTTTGAGTCTTTTGAGCAAATGCATGCAGTGAAATATGTATTTTGATGGCTAAGGGCTGAACCATTCCTGTCTAGAGCTTAACCTTTAACTTCAGGGTATGAGGGTCTCGTATTTCTGAAACACACACTTGGTGTGCGTTTTAGCACCATGTCAAAGAGCAAAGCTCAGAGGAGCACAGGCACTTCTATTAGAGAATGAAATCAAGGATGGTACGACACCGGTCAGATAAAATCCTTTGAAAAAGACTGCATAAATATCAAGCATTAGCGTTGTTATTGCACTACACAGGTAATTATCTGCCCCTATATCCCTATAAATTCTGTCTTGTGGATTTCTGCAGAAGAATGATGGAAATGCTGAATAGAAATAAAGATTTATTGAATCAAAGTGACTCTACTGTGTATTTTAAGACGTATTTATAAGCAGCAGCTGCAGCAGCGATTATGATAAATTTAATATTCAGAGTTCATTTCATCATACAGAAATAAAATGAATAATCCATCAATATAAATTGACTTGAGATGAATATCAAATTGCAAAAATCTTTAGAGCAATTCTGTTTGCTAATCTACATGAACATGATCTGGATTAAAGGGATCTGTATGGTTCCGCATTAACCAAGGGGGGAAAAGTCTGGCCTCAAAATGAGATACATCATAACACTAGGCAGCTACCCAAAGTGTCTTCAAGACTTCTGTGCCCATATTGCCAGTGCCTTTGGTGAGCTCTGCCCCTGCGAAGCCATTTGCCTTGCTCCCCTTAACTCTAAAGTCCAGGTATGAAATAACCTTAGCTACCTGAAAAAGCAGGTAGACAGCTAAGGATGTTAACTAAGTGGACAAACCGACATGGGTGTTTTAACAAGGCTCCATGTCTATCCTACTGAGGCACTTTTATAAATGTCACTGCATGCCTTTATGCTTCTTTGGGGGCATAAATACACTTGCAAATCTCCCTTTAATATTTTTGAATACTTTTAAGCATGCCTCTCCATGTTCATTAATGTGAGATCAGCAGATGCACAACCAGACAGAATCCCATTTCCCCAAGGTAATCCTTTTTCATTTGTAACATGCAAAATGTAGGGAATTATAACAGCATTTATAAAAAAAAAAAGTTGTAAAGCTATTTGAAATATCAAGACAAATGCAAATCAAGTCTAATCCTTTGTGCTCAAGCAGTGGCAGTTCATGGTGCGGTGGTGATTCCTACATGCTCTTTTGCTTACAAGGCAAGTAGAAACTGGAGAACTGAAATATGGCCCATTGCCTTGGAGCAGGCTTGCCTTTTTTTTTTATTACAGTGGGGTTTAGCTTCTTCATTCTAAAAGTTTCACTGAGAACAAGTGCTTACTAAACTGAGAGAGGGATGAATAAACTCTTATTAAACTAAGAACAGCAATTCCCCAGCCCTCGTCCCCCTCTTCCCATGTATCCAAATGGATGAGGAGAAATACATAGGATTGCATTACCTCTGTCATTTTTGGCTTCCTGGAGCTGGACGGGACAAGCCTGCCTGCCTCTGGACGTGGAGCAGTAGCCATGGTGTAGGTTTCCTTGCTCACCTTCTGCTTGGACCTCAGGAGGGACAGGGCTGCTTTAGTGGATATACCTGGAAGGTTAGGATTATACAAACTAATACACCAGCTGGCATACACTGAAGACCGTCGATCAACTTGCTGGATATGATTTGGCTTTATGTAGTTTAAATAGCACCAACTGACATTAGTGGTTGTGTGGAGACTGGGGAACTGAAGTACCTTCTTTGTATCTGTACCTTCTCGAGACTTCATTGCACTATGACTGACCTCAGACAGAGGTGCAGGGCTTGGAGGGTTTGGTGGAGACTGCTCCACCAGTTCTTTGGAGTCTTCTTTCTTCACGGGTTGCAAAGGTGCCTTGCTGAGGAACTGCTTGCCAGCTGGCTGCTTATACTCCTCCAGTGCCTCAAAACTTGGAGAACCTGAATGGGACACAGCTTGCTGCAAAGTACTTGGGATTTCCTTTGGCTCTGACTGCTCTAAGGACAAACTAGGTGGTGTTTCAAGCTCAACCCTGTCTTGGCTTTCTGCAAGAAAGTGAGATTTATCCTGCTTTTTCCCCTCCTCTATTGCACTGGGTGGCTTCACCACTTCCAACTTCTCTTCTGCTTCCGACACTTCCTCCTCTTTCACTCTCTTCTGCTGTTGTGTTTCCATTGTCAGCTCCAAACTACCAGCTGGAGAGAGCATCCTTTTACTTCCACCGACTGTTGATGGGCCTCCTTCCAGTCCGAGGACACTGTCTGATGGGGAGGTGAGTGGCATATAGCCTTTTCGTTCTGGTAAGGGTAAGGGCACTCTCAGATATGGGCTCTGGAAAATGCTTCTTTGATCCTCTGTGATCATCTGTGCCAGATCGAAGCCCAGTCCATGAACATCGGCGCTACAGACCAGGGTACCCTTGGGTTGGCGATCATCGAATTTTGGGAGAACAATAGAAGAGGAACTGCACTGAGATTGAGTGACCAGAATCTGGGAAAGCGTTGTGTACATCGCGCTCCCATAGGACGGCATATTTGTCTGTATGCGAACGGGGACAACAAGCGACACCATTGGGTCTGACCGCGTAGGAACAACGAGCTGAGATGCGGATATGGACACCGAAGGACTTGTTGTGCAGGTCAAAGGGTGCAACCTACTGTCCGAGCCATATTCTGTGCACGGGGAAAGACTGGAGGTTCCTGCTGCTGGGAATAAACTGGATTTGATCTGTGGTAAATGTCCACCAGCTTCACCTGGCAACTGGAGAGCAAACTGAGACTGAAGAGGCAGGAAAAAGGCTGAAGGGATCGGTGAGGAGCCAGGATAATGCACCGGCAGGAATGAAGGATGCTGCCTGAACGGCACCTCAGCAGGGTGAGACATTAAGGGAGGAGCGATATGAAGCGGACCCGGGTGGATGAGTGTTTGCGGGAGAGGCAGTGGTGGGGTCTGAAATATGGAAGGAGGAATCTGAGGCATGGTGAACTGAGCAGAGAGGATGTCAGACATAGTGTGTGCGGCGAAGAGCTCTGCAGACTGCCCTGGCTGCGGCAGGAGATGCTGGTAGGGAAAGATAGAAACTTGTGGGGACATGAACTGCTTTTCATGCAGCGTTAGCTGTGGTACGGGATGATGAAACACTTGCAGAGCTTCTGTGTATGGCTGGGTATATGCTGGCTGAGGGCTGTCTTTTGGCTGACTCTTTTCACTTGGGTAAGTACCATGAGAGGGCAAAGGGGATGAAGATGTTGGCTGATGGGGCAAACTTGTCGAAGGAGATTTACTCGAAGAAGGAATTGGATCTTCTGTCTCTGGCCGACCAGTTGGGGCCGAGTCTGGCTCATGCTCTGGGTGTCTAGTGAGGGATGCTTGCCTAACTAGAAAGCATTTCCTTCTCTCCTGTGGAGCCGAGGAGGCTGAGGGGCCGGGGGTTGAGGCAGGAGTGGACGACAAGCTCCCGTAGTCAAATGACTTACTGCGGGTCTCTGCCATCTGGGAAGGATGTGACACATTCGGTGTCTGCTCAGAAGCAGATCTCCGCATTTCCCTGGAATGATGATGGTGGCTTGGTACCATCAACATATGTGAGCCTACACCAGGAGGCTTTGGGTGGGATTCAGAGGGCTGGCTGGTCGACTCCGACTTGCTGTGATCTTCACGATCAAACGACACGGAGTGGCTGGAGCCATGGGATATGCTGCTTTCCTGACTTGGGCTTCGGGTGAGAGAGACTGATTCAAAACTGGACTCTCCGGAGGACTGAGCCATTTCTGCCAGCCGTAGCCTCTTCTTTTTTGGTGGGAGTTTCTCTGCAGGGAGCTGAGAAAGAGTCTGGCTCCTCTGCGGCCACTGAAATTCCTCCGTTTTCTCTGGCTCTTTCGGAGGAGGCTCTGGCTCTGTTTCTGGTCTGTCAGGCTCTTCTGTGACCAGAATCTCTGGGACCTGGATGTTGGGCTGGCGTACCAGCTTGGGCTGCAGGGAGTGAGGCGGTCGGCTGTGCTGGGGTGTTGGCTGAGACGAGTACTGTGACAAGGGTTTCTCTTCGCCTTCCACGCTGCTCGCCTGCTCGATAGAGTCAGACTTCTCAAAGGAGCTCGTATGCTGGATGACAGAGATCTCCTTTGAGGTTGTTCTTCTCTCTTTGCCCTCCACACTCGAAGCCGGTTTGGTATTCCTGGAATGAAAGCTGGCACTGACATCAGAAGGTGCGGATTTACCCAGATCTGCTGGTGACTTAATGGATTCACGGGTTAGGTTTAAAGTGACATCTGATGATGCTGGGTTTGCAAACTGAGTCCCTGGCCCAGTACTGGAGGAGGGAGTGTCAGACAACTCGAAAGCTGGAGGCTCTTCATCGTCACCGAGACTCTTCTCCTTTCGTCTTTTTCGAAGTGGGGTGAGCTCCAAACTGCTCCCTAGCTTGTAATGCATCATCTGGGGCCACGTGTCAGGATCCGCAACACTTTTCTCAGTCTCTGAAGAGGTATGGGAAGTGGAAGAGCGAGGCTTTGAGAGCTGCAGTTCTGAACAGTAGTATTTCTTATGGGCTTCATAATTGTCCCTTTTCTTATACCGAGCACCACATATGTTACACTCGTACATGAACCCTTTAACTTTCGGACCCTTCCTTGACTTTTTGGTAAGATCGCTTTCCTTGGTTTCAGGCTCCTCGGGAGGTTTGGAAACAGTTTCTTTGTTCGCAGAGCTAACCTCCTCTGAGACATATTCTACTCCCAAAGGTAGCTCAATAGCTGGTTGTCGTTTTAGCATTCGAGGATGGGAAGAAAATGCTTGACTGCGGCTTAAGACTTCGGGCTCCATGATGTGATCATCAAATGAATAGCTACCTCTAAAGGTATGTGGGGAGCTTATAGTGCATGCAGCAGAAGGCATTGAGTGGCTTCTTAGGAGAGGCACTGTCTCTGTGGCACTGTGGGATTGCTGAAGTGACAACAATGATTGTTCGGGCTTAATTTTTTCACTGTGGGATGTCAACACTTTTGATGCATCCAACTGGCTACTGGAACCAGACTTAATATCAAACTGAAATGGTTCTCTATATACACCAGACTTTGGAGATTCAATGCTGCTACGTCTAGATAAAGAGCTTCTTCTAGGCTTAACACTATCTATTTCACTGGTATCTACAACAGCTTCATTAATTGTAATTAGCTTAGTGATGTGTTCAATAACCTGTGTTCTAGGCACAGATAATGGTACCATACTAGGTTTCTCTTCGGTAGACAGGTGCGGAAACCCCTGGGTTGTGTTTGCAGCTAACGCTGCAGTCCTTTGCCCAATTCTACCACATTTCCCAAAAATAATTTCTGCATAAGATTTTGCATTAGTATTTGGTGGGCTGATCTGCTGCTCTGCACTTTCTGATCTTGAGAAGTAGCCTGACTCGGTACTCCCTTTGCTCCCGGGGCTCAGGAAAGCTTGTTCATCTATGACCTTCTTCCGTTCGCTTAAGCGGAGTGCAAGCTTCTGCTTTATAGTATGGGTATCTTCAGATTTATGGCTCAGAGCATGGTCTGACGATGGCTCCACAAACTGGGTGCTTTCCTCAAGAGACTGAGACATACTGGAATGAGACAATGAACACCGGTCATGGCTGGAGCCTTGGCTCCCTCCACTCAGCAAACTACTGGACAACAGGGTGTGCTTCTGCCTGGGTGAGAGCTCTACCGAATGGCCCGACATCGCACCCGTTTCCTCCTCCGAATCTGTGCTTTCTCCTTCTGTTGGCTCTTCGAAGTCCTCCCCACCAATCCTTTCCATTTCCAAGCTCGATGGATACATCTCCGCTCCGATCCCTGAGGCCAGCCCAGCTTTTATTCGATGAGCATGAGATTTCCTATGTTTATACAAATTGCTCTTAGTCTTAAAAGAAAAGCCACATGGAATGCAAGGGTATGGCCTCTCACCCGTGTGCGACCTGATATGTTTTTGGAGCACACTTGGCTTCGCACAAGGCCGGCTGCAGTACTGGCAAATATATTTGCCTGGCTTCTGAGGTTTCTTTTCCTTCTTGTGCACTTCCTCAGCTTGTTTTAAGGAAACCTGCGAAGGGCGAGGGATATAGACCTTTTGAACGGACGGCATGTCCTCTCCAGGAATGATTGGTGAATGGGAAGGTAAGAGCTGGCCGTGGTGAGAGTGAAGCCCGGGTGATGAAAAGGAGCCAGAGGGACCTGGTCTTACTGGATCAACTAGCTGCCAAGTGGGACCTTCAAGGACATGCTCTGGTTTCCCAGGAGACATAAATGCTGGTGACAGTGTGTGCTGCTGAAGCTGCGAAACGTGGGGAGGATGTTCAAAAGAGGAAGGCTTAGGTTGCTTCTGATGTCCAGTCTTCTCCTGAGACTCCTCTCTTGGAATCGGCAAAGAACCAGAAAAGTGCTGCTGCGATATGATATCTCGGAGAGGGGTTCCTTGCGAAGAAGCAGAGCTGCCCTGGTACGTAGCTGCGGATGAAATACTGGCTTGGAAAGCCTCTCCTTTGGGAAGCCTCTTTCTTGGACTTTCCTCAGCCTTTTTTGTGCTCTTCTGGCTTTGTTCAGGATCCATGACCTTAAAAGGGTCTTTGAATGCTATTTCGGGAAGGTTTTGGCAGGCTTCATTTACGAATAATAAAGGTCTCTTCTGTAGATTCCCTGTTTTGCCTGCATTTGCTACGAAGCTGGAGCCGCCAGGAGATGGTTGTTGATTTAAGATTTTACTAAAGTGTCACTAGTTGCTGTTTGATTCCAAAAAAAAATGTTTCAAGGTCAATAAAGTTCACATTGGTAACACATGACAAACTACTTCAAAGAGAGAAAACTTTCCAAAACTTTTAGTCCAAATATTTTCCTTGTGAACTTGGTTAAGGCTTTAAACCTTGCCATTTTATTTCAGTTGACAGTGGCAAGCCTTCAAAGTCAAGATGCAACCCACAATGTGTCTCTTGTTTGTTATGCAAACCTTTGAAAACTTGAGACTTTAGTGCTCATCTCATAATGATCTTCTTTTCCTGTGCAAGGAAAATAACACTGAACGGTGTATGTCCCCCCGTGTCTTCCTTCTGTTCCACTTTTGAGTTCAAAAGCCTTGGAAAAGTATTTCCCACATTTCTGTAATTACATCCAAAAGAAAACAAACAAAAAAAATTACTTCAGCATTTGTATTTAAGTAATTAAATGCTGCTACTTCTGTAGAGGGTAAATATTTTGCACAAAAGAAATTCAGAATAACTGATTGAATGTCTACCATTCACGAGACATTACTTTTAATGGTAATCTAAACATAAGTTGTACTAAGTCAAACCTCAGGGACTCATGCTCAGTTTAATGCACACATAACCTGGCTCTGTAGCAGTAACCAAAGACAGTAACTTGAAACACAGACAGTTTTGAAAAATGTATTAAAATGGTTTCAAACTTGAATTCCTTCTAATCTCCTGCAAACATTTATGGTTTTACAATTTGTATAATTATATTTCCCTTCCAAACAGACTACACAGCAAAGCTGACTAAATACAAAGCACTGACTAAGGCAGCACATACATTCACTGACAAATAAAAAGCAAATCTTTTCTGCATAAAATCCACTCTTAAGCTTGCAATAATCTTCAGTGTCATTTACAACAATAGCAGGTAAAGAGAAAGCACACACACTCTTTTACTGAAATGTTGCCTCTTTAATTTCCTGCCTTTTGCTACTAAACAATGGTGCAAATCCAACTTATATAGCATGCACATATTTCATACAGGCGGGATGTCGAAATTGGCTGTCTATAAAGGGGAACCCTTCTTACAACTAATTTGAATGGGAGGCTCTATTAAACCTACACTCCTCTCAGCAAATACAGGTATTAACAACACACTCAGGGAGGAAATACTCTGATTCGACTGAAATAAGACAGCATCACCAAGAGATGGAATAGAAAATGGGTGGGCTATTCCTAAGGAAAATAAGGATGATGTTTTTTAAATGAAGCAAATTGATACATGTAATTTACAATGAGAAAAGCACTATCTTCCTCCTTTACGAAGCTATTATCTGCCTTAGGGTGCAGTGCCTTGCTATGACAGAATTGCATTGGTTTAATTATGGGAAATTGCTCAAAGCCCTGCTGCTTTGATCCTGCCCCATGCAGGGGGAGGGTGCGTGGATGGGGCTGAAGTGTAAACCCAGCCAAACAGGGAAGCACAGGGGACTGAGATTTTAGCTGCACAATGGCCCAACTTCATCTCGAGGAGCAACAGTGAAGAGCCAGCAGAAGAGGTTGGTTGTGTTCAACATGAAGTCCTCCAAGGATTACCCACTCCTTATTCATTCCTACAACCCTGTGGACGCTCCACGTTCAATGAGAAGAGAGAGATGTGGAGTGTAAGGTAACAGTTTAATGTTTAATTTAGCGTATGGTAATGCCTGAGGACACATCATGACCAACTAGACTTTACAAAAGTGATTAAAAACTGTTGCTTCTTTGGACAGGATTGATTTCAGCTAACCTTAGACAGCCAAAAGTCAGGGTTCACATCCTTAGACACAACTCCCTATACTATCACTGAGCAAGGCAGGTGCCAATGAGGGACCCAACAGGCGCAATGCATCCCACATTAAGGTCTCAGTTCAGCGAGACTGATTGCCCTGAGATATCATCTTTTATTGACTGGATTAGCAGCTTACTTGGCCAGCTGTGACACCCACATCTTAGGTAAATGTACAGAAAATCAGTCCTATCTTTAAACTTCAGCTTCCTTTTCCCCAAATACAGGCTCTGCTCCCCTCCAGCATGAGCTTCACATCTTCCCAGGACCTGCAGAGCACCTGCACTTGCCCCAACTTGCTAAGAAAGGTGCCTCATGTTTAAGGGCTCATTGCTATGAGGAATAATTAATTACATTTTGAAACCCCTTTTTAGAGAGTGCTGGCTCCTCGATGCTGACTAACACCAGCCATGGTCTGGGCTAGACTTAGAGCACTGTACTTACAGCACAGGACTCACTCAAGATCAAAGACAGTTGTGGAGCTGATTTATCATGTTGATTTTTGCCCAAGATGCTGTTCTTTGCCCCACTCATGACACACAGAGCGCATTAACTTGGTAGAAGTGGATTTAAGCAGAGACTTTTTCAGCAAGCACAAAGCGAACACTGCCTCCCACAAGCTCAAGCACTCACATTTAAGAACTGCCAACTCAAGAATGCCTGAAAAACATTTTAATACTGGTTTTCTCCTATAGGCTCCATATCCACTCCTAAATGTATAATAATTAGGGTTGTGAGGAAGCTTCCTGAGATGATTCAATACCATCCCAACTGTTCAGACCATCCTCAGCCTTCTCTGATGAACACATGGACCCCAGCTGATTTTGTTAGGAACACTGCACAAAAGTTAACATTTAAAGAATCGGTCAACAAACAAGCACACCTGCTCCCTACAGCAGCGAGAACAGCCATTCTGGGGCAATTCAGGCTATTTCTACATATTTTTTCCATTACTGGAAATGGCCCCTGGAATGGCAATGGCAAAAGGTAATTCTTCTAGCTGGATGCAGTCACTCCAGATTGATACCTCTCCAAGGAAAATTCAACAGTGCAAAATAAAGTGGCAGAAAAAACGAAGTCCACCCAGCTAAAAAATGTAGGAGGATTTCTCCCCTATGAACTTAGAGGCATGGTAAAGGAAGGGAATGAGAGCTTCCAAAAAGCTGGTTGCAGATCCCTAACACTGCTCTGCCCAGCTCAGATACAACGTAGAGTAGCTAAGGAGCATCTCACTGCATTACATCAGATAAGAGATCTTGTTCCAGCTGCTCTCTCTGTTGCCTGATGCATCCCTCCAGCTGGCAGAGACAAGGGGGCTGGCGTGGGGCAGCCCTCCACAAAGCTCCTCTGCACACAGACAGTTTCTTAATGGCTCCTTCTGGAAATGTAATGGGAGTAACACGGGTGAGAAAACCTACTCTTTTTTTTTCTTCCTCATTTTCCTTCCAGTTTCTATTCTCTTTACCTCAGTCAAAATCTATCTTCAGACTTCAGCCTTTTACTATTCATTACACTTTCCCAATTCTCCCATTTTTTTTCTTAGAAAAGGCACATCTTTTGCTTTTACTTTCATCACCTCCTCCTCATGACCGAGTAGCTGCTTCTCTCTGTCATGTGTTATGCCTCTACTATTTTCGCTTATCACTTTCACTTAGCATATATTCTGCACTGCGCTCTCTGTAGAACAGCACAACAGCAGCTAACGCACAGCAAGGCAGTGCATGGCATTGGCACAACATCCGCAAATCTTTAAGAAAACAGTCACATGGATTTTATGGCACATGGTTTCCAGCTGCTAACATTGCATGTCTGTGGCCAAATCCGAAGTAAGACACTAAAACTTGGGATTCCAGCTATTATTTCTATTCAAACATAATTTCTTAGGGTTTTACTTGAAATGCAATGGAGCGAAGATGAACAGAAATGCCTGTTTCATTTGCAATGACGGAAACAAAGACTGACACCCTGATGAAAGAAATCAATGACAAAATTCCTTCTGATTTTAATGGGACCAGAATTTTACCCTAAAGCCTGAGATAAAATGCTTAGAAATGCTCTTTTAGAAAGTCGCAATTGTTGGTATTTTGAATTACCTTATTACGGCTGAAATGAATTCTTGCAAAGAGGTCCAGGCACACGGTCTCTCCCAATCCTAAACCTCACCTAAGTCCTCCTAAAGGGTTTGAGGAAGAACTAACCAGTGTCAAGCCATAGGTTGGTCCCTCTGTGCCTGGGACTATCACCACATATATGCAGCCATGTACCCAAACAAGCTCCTTACCACTGGATTTGGGATTGAGACCCCCCGTAAGTGGGAAGAGAACTGCTGCACCTGACACCTGAGCTCCAGGTGGGAACATCACTGAAAAGACATTTGAAGGCATCAGGCCTTTCTCTATGTTGCAGCTGGCGTCCAGAAGTCATTCCTTTCCAGTGGCATGTGGAAAACTGCTGTTGGCTTTCTGTCGCTTGCCTTTTGTTTCCAGGACACTGAAACATCTCGTTACAGTGGATCCTTAAAACTCTGTTGGGGGTAAAACTCTGCTGTTTGCAATACTCAAGCAGACGGAAGGATTTCCTCTGCTGTCTGGTCCTGTCCCAGCCAGATCGAGATCCAGTGTGATTAGTGGGAAGCTATTACAACTCTGCCTTTTCTATACTATGCCAACCATAACAGCATTTTCTTCTATACACCAAATTTTAGCCTGTGTTTAAGGATGCCAGGCTTATGTGAGAATGCCTGGTGTGCTGCTGGAAAATCTGCCTGTTTATTCCTCATGATAACTTCTAAGCCATCTGGCCAATTTTAACCAAATTTCACTGATGACCAACATATTTGATGTATGGTAAACCTACTTTAAAATCTTACAAGTTTTGTGAAAATGAGTGACCTAGGCAAAGCACAAGTTCCTACTTCTGCTCCGCTGAGGTACAGGTACAGCTCCCTTCTTACTGGTGGCCACTAAAATGTCCTGTCTACAGAAAAGCCGCATTCAGCATTTACCCCTTTTTAATTTATAGATTAATCGATCTGGAGAGACACATCTGTGGGAAACCAGATCCCTTTTTTCAGTAGCTCACGATGTTCCTCTTTTCTTACAAAAAACCTGCAAGTCCACAATTTATAAAAGCAAGTAAGGTGATGGGCAAAGGAGAGGGTGGTAGGGCACTCTGCTACCTGGAGATCATGGTCTTTGCACCTAGATCCCAACTGTAGCTTTGAAAAAAAGGGCAGATGCCACATTAGACATTCAAAGTGATTCATGACTGAGAGGGATTTACAATGCAAACAGCGGGGAGCAGTAGTAGATCTCCTGTCTCTACCCCTTGTAACTAGACTCAGCAATATAAAATGCTACTGCAGCATTGGGAGGACTTGCCAGGCAAAAGTTTCTCAAATACACTGAAGAAAAAGCAAAGTAAATCAGACAAACAGAAAAGCGAGTCCCATTCCCAGGTTGAGTCCACTGCAAAGGGCAGTGCAAACATCCAGGATAAGTGACTAGGGAAAAAACAGATTACTCACAGTGGACTTGGTAGTCTGTAATTTTGACGGTGTCTCTCTTTTGTTTGCCCACGATTTAATTCAGTCTGTAAAAGAAACAGCACGTTGGAATCATAATGTGCGTATATTAAAATGCCATCTCAGCAGCGAGCACACAGGACTTACATCAGGTGCCCTGATGGAGAGGATTGCTTGGTAACCGAAACAGTACACAAACTCAGTCCCAACAGCTGGAGAAGCCCTTGGTGACTGCATTCACCTCCTTCAGCACGCTTACCCTGATGGTGACCCACACGCTCATAGAAAGCACATCACCATGGGGTATTCCTCCTCCTGGAGGAGGCTGCAAGGGAACCCACAGCCTGGCTGCAGTGCAGACAAGACAAAAGCTCCACACCCTGGCAGGGATTTCAGGTCTGCTCAGATATCGAGTACTCAGATCAGCACACAGGTGCTGCAGCTCTTCCTCCAAAGCTCATATTTAGTCCCGAGTTTTGCATTGAGACCACCTTTGGTTTTAAGTAAACCATTCAGTTCCTCCATACTTAACCTTCCACAAAGGTCCTAACACGACTGAATTGATCTGCACATGGGTCAGGTTTAGATAAAGGAAAGCAACATTCCAAATTAAGATCTACTTTCAAAAACGACCCTGAGTACGGACCATGCTCCGAGTAGACTTTACACGCAAAGAAAAAGACATTTTCTTCACAGACAACAAGCATTGCAATGCCACAGGAGAACATATGTCTCCTCCAGGTTGATGTCCCCACCACAAATCCTGTGTCCAGCGGTACTCTGCAGCAGAGGGGTTTGAACCTGCCACTAGAGCTCAGCTCAGAGAATAACACAGTCAGGACTAAACACCTCTCTCTTCCTTTCCTACGTGGTCACAGCGTTTCTGAACCACTGAAGGAACAAAGGGTGGCAGCAGGAACTGCTCACTAAAGCACGTCCAGAACTCAGTTCTGATTGCTCAGAAACCCCCGTTTTCATAAGCAGTTTAAGGTCGCCCAGGCTTTGTGGCCAATTTATGAAAGCTTCAGGGGGCTTCATGTTCAGAGACAGAAACTCCTTCCACAACTGGCTGCTGAACAACCTCTGACTTTACGGCTCACGTGCCCAAATATTCCCAACGTTTTGAGCTTCACTCCTGCCACCTTCTTCAACCTGCCTTCAACCCCAACTTGCTGCCACCTTGCCTTTTTATCATATTGTGTCCAATTCTGGACTGCACCTTCCTTGTCACTCCACTCTCCTGGTACCACAGACGTGATCATGCTAGTCAGATCTCCACCTCCCCATCCTTTTCCTCCCCCTGAAAACGCAGTGCTGCAAGCCCCGGTGCCACCTCCTTGTGCCAATACCAGCTGTGTAAAGATGGGGTTGCAGCAGGAAGCCACCTCACCAGCTGACTCCTCCAGACAGCAGAACCCCTGGGCACGGTCCAGGACATCCCGATGGACACGTGCGCTTGTGTACACAGACACCAATTCTGTCCAGGCAGATAGGAACATACAAACGTCTAAAGAAGAATGAGTTTGGAAACTAAACAGTTTGGCAAGCAGCCTCCTCTCACTGAGGAGTATGCCCAACCACAGCCATGAGAAAAAGCTCACTTTTTTCACCACTTAGGTTTTCATTCCAGTTTTGCCATCCAGACTCCCCAGAAGCTGTAAGTTCAGGAAAAACAAAGCAGCGGATGGATGGCTCTGTAGTGCCTGAACGCAGCCCTGTCTCCTCCAAAATCCCAAGCTCCAAGTGGAAACAAGTTTGGTGAAGTGTCATAAACTCCACTGGAACCTTGCAGCCACCCCAAACCCTGGATGAAGAGCACGCATTTGGCTGGGAAGAGGGCTGAAATTCCACCTGCCTTGGGGCCATGCCTCCTAAAATCCATCCAAGTCTCAGCCAACAACTCAAACCACTTAAATCCTGCTGGTATCTAAAATCAGCTGGTGCCTCCATGATGTGTTATGAACGCATCATCCCTAAGAGAAGAGGTGCCCCCTGCACCGCCGTGAAGCTCGTGGTGAAATGGAAATGCAAGACTTGGCTCTCCTGCCCCTTAGGAAGCTGGATCCCATGTCCCACGTCCCACGTTACTGTCCCAGCCCCAACACCAGTGTGGTGTATTTTGTCTTTCCAGATAGGGCTGGCCCACTCTGCAGCCAGAAGCACAGCGGTCGCGAGTCAAAGATAGGAGAAACAAATGGCACCTTCACCCTGCAGCTCTGTGGTGAAGAGAGGAGCATGCCCTGAGTCCTGCTCCCACCTTCAGCCCAGCGCTCAGAGTTGTGCTCTGTGGGTGAAGAGCCATGAGCTGGACAGACTCATCGCTGAACTTCGTGCACCAAGAGCCCATGGGGTCACACGGGTATTTCTTGCTCATACCCAGCGTCGATGAAGGGTTTGGACCCAGCAATCCGCTATTTCCACAAGCCACAATTTATCCGTGAGTCCCAATGATGTGCTCAGTGTCACATACCACAGAAAATAAACGCTGCCACGAGCAGCTTACACACTGAGAGAGGAAAGAGGGGATGCGCTCCCGGGTGGAGGTGAGATGGATGTGAGCAAAGTGGGGCAGATGCACATGGGCACTGCTGCAGGAAGACGTACAGCAGCAGCTAGTGCTGATGGGCTCTGCAAAAGCGCCTAATGTCCCCTTGCCCATCTCTAGTCCATACAGCATCGTCATGTCCATGGTGCCTGCTCTGGGCAGCCAGCCCTCAAGGCCACCCCCGAGTAAGAAATTCCCCAAACCACTGCCAACAATGCCAGTTACGAGAGCGGTTTCTAGACTGAAGGGGGTAAGAAGCTGTGGGGCTCTTTAATCCTCCTCCCCTCTTCACCAAGGGGCCATGAACAAGCAGCGCTCCTCTCTCCTCTCCAACATCTGCTTCTGCTGGAGAAAGGACTCGGCTCTAATGGGAGCTGAAGTTCTTCCGAGCAGGCGTGTGGAGCCAACGTGGGGCAAGCCCAGCCCTGCGCACGGGGCCATAGGGACCTCCATGCTGACCCCCAGCTCACCTTCCCCCCATGCTCTGGGGCAAATGCCGCTTCCCTAAATGGGTACAGCTGACTGAAAAAGTAGTGACAGAAAGAAAAAGCGCATCCTCCATTGCTCAGAGCAACACTTGGCACTGGCAAAAGATCACTCCCTCTGTGCTCCTCCGGCTTGATGCTAAAACGAGTGCATCTGTATGAAATGTGAATATCGCTCAGGGGGTTCGCCTCCATCCGTGGCCTCCTTCCCTCTAACCCTGCCTCCAGCTGGCGTCCCACGCCGTACTTACCCCACCGCGTGCCCCCGGTCCACTGGCAGAGCGGGGAAAGAAGGCAGTGGCAAAGGCAAAGCAGAGAGGGGAAGGGACAAGAGCCGCGGGGGGAAAGGCTGCGGGCGCAAAAGGGCTGCCCAGCACTGTCAGAGAGGATGGAGCGTACGATTACAAAGGTACAGGGATGGCTGTTCCAGGGAAGCACCCGCCACGGCGAAGGCGAGCAGGAAGGGCAGCACAGCGGGAAGCTGGACGTGCTCCCCGGGGGAAGCCGCTTGCTCGACACGTCTGAACTTCGCTGCTGCCTGACCCTGCCCAGCTGAAATGCACCTGCCAGATCCTTCTGTCCAGGGGCAGATGCACAGAGCCAGTTTTATTCTTTCTCAGTGGCAGCTGACTGTTAGAAAATAAATAATTTTTTAAAAAATAAAGGATTTATTTATTTATTTATTTATTTATTTAGGAAGCAGCAGCTTTTTGTTTTAAAGCTACAAACTCAGGCATCTATCATCGTGATTCATGTGTTTGATTCTTAAACCAATTTCACACATGCAACATCTGCCAAGTTGCTGTGGACTTGCCGGGGGAGAAGGTAATCCAGTGCTCAACTCAAGTGACTTGGGTTCAATTCCCACTTTGGTTACACATTTCCTGTGTGAAATTGGGCAAGTCATATCATCTACGGTCCGCGTTAGTCCCCATTTCTAAAACGGGGATACTTCCTTATTTCACAGATGTGTTGTGAGTCATACATTAATGTCTGTGAGGCCCTCGGATACTACGGGAAGGGAGACACCCACAGAGATAAACAGGGATTCATATAACTAGAAACAGACGGGAAGACATCCAGGAGACTTTCTCTGCTCATTAAAAAGTCTAGGATTGAATGCTGGGCTTATTAACTTTTACTTTTACCCCACATGGTTTCAACAGCTTCCCTTCTCACCTTTCCAGGCAGGAAAGGGCACGGGTACCTGCATCACAAGGAAAGCAGACAAACAAAAGCAACTCTGCATTTTGCCAGTAAGGCATGTGCAAAGGGTTAATCTATTTTCATAACTTAAAACAGTTTTTCCAGACAAGCATTTGAGTCGGAACAGAGTAATTATTGCAAAATCTGCATATTTTAGAGCTAAATATTCCCAGAAATATCACCATTGAAACTAGAAGGAAAAAAGGCAACAAGCCCTGTGCAGCCTGGCAAGCACCACCACCAGAAAGGCAGTGATGGAGCAAGGCTCTCTGCACCACGGACCCAGATACGGCAAAGAGCAGCTGAGAGCTCCCTTCCTCCCGGTCACACTCACAAAACGCAGAAGGTACAGCAGTTTCATCCTACCTTCAAGGCCAAGACTCAGCTCTGCCCCATCCAATGCAAACCTTTGGTACAGTTTCAAGGCAGACACAGCCCTCGCACACAGTCTCGTGCGCACTGCCTGGGCCAGCTCACGGCTGCTCCATTTCCATCATTAAGCGCAACTGGGATTTGAAGTCAGGCTCCTGCAGACAGGAAGGGCATACCACACTCATGTGCCAGAGGGTTTGCTGTTTTTTTTTTTACATTCATAATGAACCTAATCCTATTTTCTTGCAAACAAAACTCAAGAAAAGCAACTTCTCTCGCAATGTTTAAGACGACCCTCAAGAACCATTGAACGCTTGTGACTGTGAAGAGGGATTATGTGCATCACCGTTGCGTCTCCTCCAGAGGATTGTAAAAAATCTCTGCTGCTTTCACTTCCCACACGCTCATTGCTGCAAGAAAGTCATTAGTAAACTAATATTTTGAAACTACTGCTGCGTAATGATACTTTCAAAATTCATCTGAATTGAACACTCCAGACCTGCCAAACCAAGAGTGGGAAGCCAGCTATTGGCAAGATGGTGATTCTTTCCAAGGTAATGTGTGTTGCATACAGCTAAAGCAGTAATTGCTTTTCCCCAATAATATGTTCCCCCTGCTAAGACTTATGGTTAAACTCATGTATTGAGAAACCTTCCAAAACGTTTCTACATAGTTTCAAACCACAGGAGTGGAAAAAAAGAAAGGGACAACTACAGTTCAGACGGAGTTTATGATTTCTGCTCAATTTCATAATTGCAGGGTGAATCAGTGGGGAATGAGGTTTTAGTCAATACCACAATCCCTGGTCTCATGGCCAGCAAGCTTTGTAGAGATCAGCTGAAAATGGTTTCCCTTGACCCTCCCCTGACTTATCGATGAACTTCACCTCAGAGGCTGCCTTGCCTTTCTTCCATGGATGCACACAGCCGCATCTGAACAGTCTTGCTGAGCGCAAGCGTCGCTGCACGCTGGCTGTTCACTTCTCCATTTCCCTTGTGCAAAAGCCAACTGGTTGGTGGATAGTAGAGATATAATGCAAAACCCAGGCAGATATAGGGAGTGTCCCAGATTATTTTGCTGTGTGAGGAACAGAATCTTGCTTCAAGATGAAGCTCACCCTTCTGCAGAGAGCACACACAAAGCCTAGGCACCGACATGGAGCAAGGTCCTTCCATGTTGCTGGCTCTCAGGGTCAGAAAATTGATCCTGGCTCCTTTTATTTACTGGTATAAGAGTAGCCTCAGTTGCTCCGAAGTTGGAGGGTGGAGTTGGTAGCTGGTCGCTACCCTGCTTCTCCCGCCCCGAGGGACTGACTCCTCTCACTGTCTGGTGAACTCAAGGGTTGGGATGGAGCAGAAGGAAGTGCACGACAGGAAGCTGAACAAAGACAGGTGAACCAACATGGAGGTCAGGCTGCCCAAATGTTAAGAAACAGATAATAGGCCAACTTTCAGACATCATACTCAATGCTGTCTCATAGCACTCCAGTTTAAAAAGACCTGTAAGCAGGCATTGGGATGAGGAGGGGGTCCCAGCCAGACCCATTGCACCCTTGCAGCCGGGTTGGTCTGCAGACCTGCAGCAAGTCAGATAGAGCACAGTTGCCGTTTTGCATGCGTAGGAGTCTGGGCTTACTGCACACATCTTGTCAAGCCCTATGCAAATACGTACCAAACCCAGAACGCAGCCACGCTGCAGGCAGAGAGCATCATCTGTATTTGAGAACCAAAATTAATATCACAGTAAGACAGCAGTGATTTTAGCAGTCAATGCAAAAAGATGGACCCCAAATCAACCACCAAAATGGAAACGACTTCATTCCAGCACTTTTCATATTTCATTTTACCCTGCAACAATACACAGCAAGTTGTAGGTCCTGGCTCCTACTCACACATCTGGACTGTGCTGTCCATAAGGGACCAGATTTGGAACCTCTTCTCTCATTGACTTCAGGAGAACAATGAGAGTAAGGGGCTACCCAGCAGGCAAGCCTGCAGCTACCTAAATTAGATGGTCAGTTAATCACTACATAAAACAGAGCAGTATAGTACTGAATGACAGAAAAGAGGCCGCAGCAGCAAGGAAGTCATGACTGTGTGTAATAATGAGTCTAATTCCCGTTCCTTGCGGAGTATTCTCCAGTGTTCTATACACACAGATTTTACTACCCCTGATTTAGACCCCACGCCAGACTACGTAACTGCTATATGGTTTTGCTGCATAACACAGAGAAAAGCTCTGCGGAAAGGTTGCAACTGTGCTTTTTTCAGATTGGAGCTAGTAATAACTCATTTAGCCTCCTTCAGCTCTCCACAGCAGGGGTAACGCCAGGCACAAGCCTGCGTGTCCTAGCTTCTTGCATGATGCTCACCAGCTGAATTAATATAATTTCCTTTCCAGTTTATTTTGCATTTCATGGGCTTCCTGAGAGTAGTATTCCCCTCAGGCTTCACTAAAGAGGAAAAAAAAAAAAAGCAACAAGTGTCATGGGCTTGTTAGCTGCATTGTTTAACTCAGCCTCTGGTTTTCTGACAGTTGGTTACTGCAGGAGTTGAAGCCTTTCCACAATAATGAAAATGAGAAATTTTGGTGTGTTTCATAAATATAAGAAGAGAGGGCTCCTTGTGGCTGATTGCAGAAGTGACCAGAAACGAAGGACTGATGGAGTGTTCAGGCAGCGAGGCGCTGCCTTGACCAAGTGCGAGTATGGGCTGCATACCATCCTGCCCCACGGAGAACTCATCCTTCTGCCATGGTCCAGGCAAGTTTGCCCTAAGCATGTATTTGCAGGACACAGACAGGTCAGTGATGCTGCCTGCAGGCCACAGCAGGTTTGTAGGACTGAACAAAACCAAATGAGGAATTTGAAGACAATGAAAACAATAAAAAGAAACTTTTAACATGCAAATTCCATCTCTGCTCCTTGATAATTTTACTCTGCAAGCTATTACACAAACTGCTTTTTGTCTCATTAACAATAAAGCAGAAGCAATTAAGCAAAATGCAATAAAACTTTAGCAAAATAAAATTAAAACAGACTCCAGGATTATTGTATAACCTCACTAAAATGACAAAGTGATCCTTCAAGCTGACATCACAAAAAGCTTCCAGTTTGCTTTGAATACAGAAGTGGGAAGAAGAAATGGTAGAGAAAACATCTCTATACAAACAGCATCTCTCATTGGGAGTGGAGGTCGCTGGTGGCTGCGAGCTGCATCATCTTTAATCCCTGGGCAGGGTTAGAGTCCAAGCCCACAATAAGGCTCCCTCTGCTTACACAGGCATAGCACAATGGGACAACAAAGCATCCGCTCCTGAATGCATTTGCACCTTTGTGTGTATCCACATGCTATGCAACAACGCATAACACTCAAGCAACTCATTCCTTTGACAAAACAGAAATAACTGCTAAGGTTTTGTCAGTTTGGTTTGCCGTCCTTTCAATGCCATCGCTTACGTACACCCAGACTGATGCTCTTTCTCCAATGACCTAAATTATTTTTCCTGATGAATTCATTTGTGCAGGATTACATAGGAGTTTCAGTTTTCTGCCTTTCAGATACACATTGGGGCTGAAAACCCAGCTATTCTTTAAGCAACATTTTCACGGGATGGTAGTGCTGGGCTGCAAACAGGGCATTGTAAATGCGCTGGCCACCAGCCTGCAAGGTGAGCGGCTCAGAGGTGGCAAACAGAAACCCTGATCTAACACCTGAAGACAACATGATGGCCTGCCTCGTGATCCAGCCACCTCCACCCACCCTCACCCTCGCCACACACGCATTTCCACACAGACAGAAGGGCATCTTTCTGTCGGAGGCCGCACCTCGAATCCTGTGCTCAGTTTTGGGCCCCTCACTCCAAGAAGGACATTGAGGTGCTGGAGCGTGTCCAGAGAAGGGTGACGGAGCTGGTGAGGGGTCTGGAGCACAAGTCTGATGAGGAGCGGCTGAGGGAGCTGGGGTTGTTCAGTCTGGAGAAGAGGAGGCTGAGGGGAGACCTCATCGCTCTCTACAACTACCTGAAAGGGGGTTGTGGTGAGGTGGGTGTTGGTCTCTTCTCCCAAGTGACTAGTGACAGGACAAGAGGAAATGGCCTCAAGTTGCGCCAGGGGAGGTTCAGGCTGGATATTAGGAAAAACTTCTTTACTGAAAGAGTGGTGAGACACTGGAATAAGCTGCCCAGGGAGGTGGTAGAGTCACCATCACTGGAGCTATTTAGAAGACGTGTGGATGAGGCGCTTAGGGACATGGTTTAGTGGTGCACTTGGCAGCGTTAGGTTAACGGTTGGACTTGGTGATCTTAAAGGACTTTTCCAACCTAAACGATTCTATAATTCTATTCTATGAAGATGCTGCTGGCTGACACACGGGAAGCAAACCAGAAACCAGCCAAGCTGTAAGCAGGAGCCGCTACTGCCTGAGCCACAGCTCTGCAGTTGGCAGATGCAGCATCTTGCATCCTGGCTGGATGGCATGGAGGAGGACCTCTGCTGTAATTCACCAAGGGGTGGCAGGTTCACTTCTGTGATATATTACTGACAGCCCAACTCTGGTGTTCGTACTTTGTCTTGGCTAGCCCGTACACAGTTACTTTTTTTTTTTTTTTCCATTTAATGTTTTCTGGTTTATACTTTAAAAAAAAAATCATTACATATCTATTGCTTTTTGTCATTTCCTTCTCTGAGAAAACAAAGCAAATTTACAGAGTTTTAGCAAACTCTTGGAACGTGCCAAGGGCTGCATCCTTCCAGAGTTTAAATGCCAGTCACTGGTAAAGGTGAGAGGCGTTTGAAAGGCAGCCAAGAAAATCTGGAGTATCACATTCGACATGTTCACTACTGGAATAAGCCAAAAGCATGCAGGCCACAACCTCCAGAGCTCCTCACAGAGACGACTGACTGGCCTGCTCACCGCAGCATTCCCCCACAGCTTCACCAAAACCAACACATGCTCAGCAGAAAGTTTCCACAGAAAATATGAAAAGCTCTGCCCTCTCAGCTTGCTGATTTTTTTCTCCCCCCTCAAGCAAAGAACAGAGGGATCAAGACTGATAAAGTACCCCTGCCATGAAGTTTGCCATTGCTCTGGCTTTAGAAAACATGGTGCTGACACAGGACCAAGGCAGAGGTGCTCGTTGCTGAATCAATCCCGCAGCTCTGCCTTGCTAAGCCACGGTCGCAGGGAGCTGCGGGTGCAGAAGGGAGGAGAGAGGAGGAAAGCAGTGGTCATACACGCAGGGAGCAGAAACAAGTCACTTTTACCCAACAAACTGCAATATCAAGGCATGTGGGAATGGACCTAGCTGTCCTTAATCCTAGCTCCCTCCCCTCAGAAAAACCCAAACAGCAAAACCACCATAAAATAGAGCAGATGCACAGCCACACCGCACAAAGACCCGGGCGATGGGAAGCAGCCAACAGCGGGCAACCTCCCCTGGCTGCCTGGCTTCAGTCGAGGCTGTGTGCTCCTGCCTCCAGCGAAAGGACAGAGTGATAACCCTGTGAGCGCAAGAGCCAGGCAGAGCCAAAGGAGCCGAGTTCTGCATTGCAGGGTCTCGTTATCGCTGTCGTAACTCTGGCGGGAGCTCTGTCAGAGCAGACCCATTTCTCACGCCACCCAGAAGTCGTGCTACTTCCATGCTACCCAGGGTGAGTTACTCGGTCTGCGTAACTGCAGTTTGCCCGGAGGCTCCAAGCCGGAGGAAAGCAGCTTTCTTCTCCACACAGCAAAAAGCAAGCTTGTACTTTTTTGCCTCGCTTCCCCAGATCACGGCATGCCAGATGGGTAATCCCTGCTGCTGCCGAAAGTTTGCATCTCTTCAGGTCATGACCTCACCAGGTCTCACTGGCTACACCAGGATCTGGAAGTTGGTATTCTGCTAGGAGGTCTGCAGGGAAATCCAGGCGGAGACTCAGCAGAGAGCTGCCCTACCCGCCAGAAGCAGCTACATCAGTGTCCCAGGCTGGGAGGTTGATGGAAGTTTGCGACTGAAATCTGAGGAGCGAACACTAAAGATCCCATAAGCCCTTCCGGGCATCCACAGCCTGGAATTCCCACATTCTGCTGCACAGGAGGTTTTTCTTTCCTTGCAGCCCTGCAATACCATGCAAGGCTGCTGCATGCTCTTGCCCAGCTGCCCTCTCTCCATGCACAGTATTCCAGCGTCAGAAGCGATGCGCTGAGTTAACCAAGTTCCTAAGTGCTCTAATACCCAGTAAGGATAGAAGATACTATAGAAATACAAATACATTATTAATTCTCTGAATCAGGATGATGCAAAAGCAGGATGTAGATGGGGGAACTACTGCACCTGTCTGCAACCCCTGACAAGAAAAAAATATTCTGATATTCCTAGGTAGCATGTTACTTTCTGGACACAGCGTCAATACACTACATTGTATTATTCCAGTCTGCATCTTATTTAACCAAACACAAAGAGGAGATGCTGAAAGATTTCTGTTTAAGTGACAGTGAATGAAACCCTGGAATCTCAGTGAAAATAATTCAACAAGGAAACTTCCCCCACTGATTCAGGACCAAAAACAATGCGATTTTTCCCATCCTCAAGGAAAAGAAAGGCAGAAAGAGAAGAAAATGGTCCTTTTATTCCCTACAGGCAAAAACAGAGCTTTTGATCCTATCACCAGGCTGGCAACCTCCTATTCACAGAAACAGTCTTGACTCGTTGGGAGCATGCTCTGAAATTCATTTGTATTTTGTCACATAACAGAAATGGTGAAAAAAAACCAGAAATCCATATTACACACACTGAACAAGTGCCTGCCTGTCCCCAATGCCACCCTCATCTTGAAAAGCTTCCTTGATAAAGACTTTGCTGTGTTTTCATTACGTGGCAGGGGAATTAGTAGAAGAGTCAGTTTAATTAACACAACTTTTCTCCAGAGAAACATTTTCTCAGACAACGGAGCTGCTGAAACGCCGTGCGTTGGCAGCCGGGCAGACGGAAGCAGATCTACCAATGAACTCGGAACCAGCTGCAATAGATGGTGCAGGTCGTTGAATGTCTCCTCCCCAGCAACATGCCTCAAACCTCACTTCGAAGGGATAATATATATATACTGCAGATGTCTGTGCACAGACACACACACACACGAGTACATTAGTGATTCCAAATTACAAGTTGCACAGCTCTTTTGCAAACAGCTACGAAGAGTGCGAAGACATGTTACCGTTGGAAGACCCTGGTGCTCCTCACACCAACAGCATGGAGGTTCAGAGGGAAACGTCACGTTTTAGAGCTCTCATACTGCCAGTAAAGGCCAAGCCAAGTCACAAAAAGCAGAAATAATTTTAAACCAAGATATACATTTGTTTAACAGGAAAGAAAGAAAAAAACATGACTGAGTTTGGAGGGAATGTTGTTAGCTTTGTAGGAAGAAAAGAATCAAGTCTGGACAGTGTTTGCTTCCTTGTCATCACAAGCTCTACAAAACTCCCTTGTACGCACATACAAAAATACACCTTATGCCAATGAAACGAAGAGGCATTTAATGAGAACCAGAATGTGTTTTGGTTAATTTCCAGGTGATTGGCCTCTTAACAACAGATACTTCTTGTAGATGAATGAAAATATTTACACAGGGACCCCATCAGCTGTGTGTCCACCTATTCCTGGTTTTCCCCTCATAAACCTGCTCCTCAGGAATCCAGAGCAGCAGCACTCACTGGGGGAATGAGAGAAAACCCAGAGCAGGATTTGCCACATCTTCACCACCCCAGACAGATCTCCTCCGCACCAGAGAGTCTCCACTCTTTTAGATCCTATTGGTTTAACGTATCGATCAAAAATTCCCCATCCCTGACTCCTAGACAGGGATGCAGCTAGACCAAGTATTTGCTCTGGCATCTGCTGCTTCCAATGGACTGTTGTGGCCCTGTTGGAGAGCTGAGGTCATTTTGGATGGGGAAGCTGCTCTCCACGTTGGTGGGACAAATTTACTGAGCATATAGCAATGCAGCAGGACACAAACCAATTCTTTACCAAAATGAAGACCTGGAGACTTCTGCCTATGCCTGAGATATAACCAGCATTCCTAGTTTTAAAAGCCAATTTAAAAACCAAGAAGCCTGGTGCTACCCTTTCCTTGCTCTGAGTCTCCAGGCTGCTTCAGACAATGCCACTTCCTTACATTTTCCTTCCCTTTATCTCTGCAATGGTTTGAGAGCTCCAAACAGGAACACACCTCAGGATGCAGACCTGGAGTACAAAGCCGTAGGAGTCCACCACAACATCTAGCCCGACAGCTGTAGGTCATGCATGGACTTGGAGTGAAGGATGAGCAGGAGGATCCATCCCAGAAGAATCTGCTTTATGAGGCTTCCAGCCTCATCCCACTCCCAATCAACTGTGCAAAACCATCTGAACTTCACAGCATGGGAATGGCCTGGCTGCTCTTCTTTTGGGGCCACCTGAATACGTCAAAGGAAGAGCTAATGCCTGAGATGTCTCTTTGCTACATCCACCTGTTTACTTTTGTAAGGCAGTTACTTAGACAGGAGAAGAAACTCAATTTTTGTGACTTTTCTTAGTCTTTAATTGGCTGCTGAAATCTGACCGGTGAAGGTACCTGCAGATGGAGCTGGTGAATTGAGAGGCGACGTTGAGAGTCACCATTTTTGTCAAAAGCAGATGGGACGTTACAGAACTTACCCCAAATCAAAGGGAAACGGCTCTTACGTATGGTTTAACCTTCTGGCAATATTTCAACAGAAACTGTATATGCTGCTATCATATCCACAGACTGGATCAATTATCCTAACATATTGAAGCCGTAAGCAAAATGACATCTTAATGTAGATCAGGAGAACAAGACCGCTTCAGTGACACAAAGCTCCACTTTCTAATCCTAATAGACTTACGGAATTTGCTGCTGATAGCTAATGAATTAAGAATCAGCCAATTATGTGTACATTTATTATTACGCTTCTAATGAAATAAAGTGTGAGCTTCTGTTTAATTAGAAATGAGCTCACGCTGGTGACCAGAGACACCTTTAAAATATCTTTCAGCACTTCACAACTGAGCTCTTCAGGGCTTTGAGTTGGAATGGCATTAAGGAAATGATATGGCAATCAAATATTAAAGATTTCAAGGCAAATAAATATTTTTCAAAGCCTGGTCCCACATCACTAGCAAAGAAGGTGGATATATCCATCTGCATAGTCACCCAGGAACTCTGAGATTGTATTCCTTCTGTTTAGCACAGGGCTCAACAGAAACTAGTTAGGCTTCAAAACATTTATTTGGTGATATTTTTAAAAGAATTGCAATGTCTTTGGCAAGAAAAAATGGACAAAAATTTTCATTAACACTTCCAACCTGATTTTTTTCTTTAAAAGCAGGTTACCTTTTTCTAAAAAATTAAAATAACAGATCTTAAACTTGCAGAGAACCTAGATCCAGAAATTACTCATGTGCCTCAGCTACTGATCCAAAAACCCTCCTGCATTGCAAAGCCTCGGGAGGAAGAATACTTCAAAAAACCTCACCTGAGATGAAATCTCTAACTGATTAAAAAGCTGAGAGATCCCAAAAAACCCTCATTATTTTAATGCAAGCAAGAAAGCCTTCGGTCAAAGATCACAACTAGCTACACAGCCAAACTTTAGATTAAGTGGCTATTTAAAAAAAAACCAAACAAACAACAAACAAAAACACTTAAAACCATCAAGTCGACATCTGTTAGCAAAAATGGATCTTCAGCCAGCATTCATCGCTCCTCCTGACGATGCCGTATCAGCATGAGAAATAATACGAGAAGTTTATGAGAGTGCTGACCCACCAATTTTTGTTGATGCTTTGGTGAGATCTAGTAATCCTCACATTTGGATTCGCAATGGGCTCTCCTGGGGCATCCCAGAGTAGCAACAATTTCTTGCAAAATACCATCTACAAAGCACAGCACTAAACCTCTAATCAGCAACTCTTTGCTGAAAATAAGCCACGACTACCTCCATCTTAACAGAAAGACCACTTTGATTATTCATAGCCAGCTTTTTCTGCTGGGTCCACGGACAGGCAACTGCCTGTTAAAACCACCCTGCACAGAAGCACCAACTGTTGGAACAAGACTTCTGTCTCTACTTTCCGCTCAATGTGCAAAACAATGTTTGTAGACAAGGCAAGTCTGAAACTGCCTCCAGCCTCTTTAGGAAAGGTTAAAAAAATATATTTTAAAAAAACCAAATCATCTATTAAGGGGCCAGCATTCCTGCTTTATGCCTGAGCATTAACAGGCAAAAAAAAGAATAGCTACAGGCCTTGACAGGAATGAAGCAGACCTTCATTTACTGGTGTAGGTCTGTTTTACGGCGGCTGTCTCTGCAGATGCTACTCACTGGCTTTAGGCAGCAGATAGCAGAGGCTGTCTTTTGCCTGCTCGGCAGCCGAACAGGACAGTTATGTCAGTACAAGCATAAAACAGTGGGGGACAGGTTCAAAAAAGGTGTTGGACAAGGTTTCTGCATGCCTCTGAACAGACGGCTCCAGTCACATCTTGTTAAGGAGGGGAACTCAGAGATCTCTTGTTAATGTAACAAACAGCGAGGCCAGGACTTGAGGAAGAGTTCATGTCTTTAAATAGACCAATTGATATAGTCGGAAACACCCAGACAAGCTTTCAGCCACACCAGCCCTGCTGCAGGTCAATGACGCTACAACTTCTGCAAGAGCAAGTTATTAAAAGAAGAAGTTATTAAAAGAACGAGCGGCTCTCGTGCCACTGGGGCTGGAAAATGAGGTGCAGGAAGAGAAAAGTCCCCCGCGGCACGGTGTAAAAGGGCAGGTAGCTACTAGATCTTCTACTTTCTCTGCTGCTCACCCCTTGCTCGGCAAGTCAGTCTGAAAGACCAGTCATTGTCTCTGCATGTTTCCTTTCAGTTGCAATCACCGTCCCTGGGTGCACGGGGTGTGCCCCACAGCGGGGGGCAGGATGTGGTCCCACACCTCCTGTGTATGCTGGCTTACTGGTGTGCGCCATACAGCACCCCAGTCGCAGCCCAGCACCCTGAGGGCTCGGAAACCCTGCAGAAAAACACGGCGTGAAGGTTGCTTAGGTTTCACCCCAACTCCTCCACCACCTCGGTAGCCGGCCACAAGCTGCCCAGGAGTTTCACTCCTCCACTTCCAGGCTGCAGCTGTGAAGAGCACCTCTACGCATGCCTCCCAGCACGCCTGCAGCATCACCCATGGCTCCTCCATCGTGCAGGGCTGCAGACCAGAAGGTGGTGCTGCAAGAATGGTGGAGATGCAACTGCCTGACCTGAGCTGGGGTGGAAGATGCTGAATCATCCTTCGGGCTTCACAAAGCCCCACCGCCTACCAGAGCGGCTCACCCGAATCCGGCAGGGTCCAAAGCTGAAGGAACCCAAGCAATGAATTGGCCATCTGGGTAGGAGCCCTCTTCTGAGGAACCTGAAATTACGACCTTGGTTTTCTGCTTCGCAAAATTTTCCCCTTTGAGTCTTTTGCATTCATTCATGAACAACAGGATTGTGGGGGAGGAGAACCATAAATATGGCCCTATTTTGGTTGCAGAGAGAGGATGCTTGGGCAGACAAGTAGCAATCTGACCACACACCCAAAAAGAGAGAAACACACCTTGTTTTTTCTTTCTTCCTAAAAGTCAGTTTGGAAGATACTGTTCCTTCCCACAGCAAAAATAAGTGGCATTCTTACAACCAAACCTGGAGTTTAAGAGAAGGGTCCCAGAAATAAAAAAAAGATCATCCAAAAAAGAGGGAAGTTCAAGCCTGGATGCAAAAGTGTTAAATTGAAAATACATCAACTGCATGATAATTGCACAAGAGCTTGTTTGTTTTCACAGGGAGCTTCTGCACAGCTCACAAACCAAATACTATGACCTGCGGGGGCTCCATGGGCTATTCTGTGATGCCAAGTCCTAACAGCAATGAACTGGTGTGCAGTTAGTCCAGCATTTGTCCTGGGAATTCCTATTCTTAGCCCTAGACTGAACAGCAAACAACATTCATGCTCACATTTATGGGGCACTACAGATAGAGAATTTCAGGCAAACAATTATACTGTAGTCAAAGCCCTTGATTTCTTGGAAAAAACATTTTCAGGAAGATTAAAAAATTTTTATTTTCAAAACGTGATGCCACAATCTCACACGGTCTTCAGAGATCCTCAAATGTTAAGACCAGAAGACAGAATGATAAATGATAAAGCCTGACCTCCTGCTAAGCACAGGCTACAGAACCTCTCAGACATTTCTACATCAAACTCATTACTTGTCCTTGAGCTTCAATCTCTCTTATGAAAACAGAAAACAGTCTTGACTTAAAGACTACAAATGGTGGTAGAAGAAGCAGTTCTCAGTTAAGATGTTCCAGTGACCAATTTCTTCTCTGCTAAGATTCTGTTCCTTTTTTCTAGGCTTATTTTGTCTAGCTTCATTGCCCAAACCTTGCATCTATATAATTAAATACCAGATTTTTTTTTTGTTGTTTTGCTCTTCGATGAGAAATACCCTGACTCTCACAAGCCAAGAACAGATCTTTGTGGGCCCTTCCTAAAACCAGCCATATATGTTGTAATTCCCCACCTACAATTACTTGAGATCTATTTGGGGTAAGAGAAACATTTTTTAAATTTTAGACCTTAGACAAACCAAAACATAGAGAATTCTCAGAAACACGCTTCTTTTCAATCAGCCTTCTATACATCTTACACAAACTTTCTAGCTGCAACTGGTTTTGCGGTCTGCAGAGGCGGACTGTGACACTGTGGAATGGCTTTTGACGAGCGGCAATGGTCAGGAGCCAGAAACCATCACAATTTTCTCTGGTCATTGAGACCCTACAGTGCTGAAGGTCAAAGGGAAAAAAAAAAGAGATAGTTCTATTCTTTCCAAACTAGTTGACATTCCAGTACCCACATCTGGCTATCCACCAATGGCAAAATTAATATTATTTTTTCTGTAGCACCAAGATTTTTAAAATGTTATTCTTAAATATTGCAAACAAGAAAAAAAAAGATTAGTTTTTTCTTAGTAACTGCAGGGCTTAATAATCACAGAGCACACAGCACCCGAGACTCAAAGTTCAACGCAACGCACCCATCAGCCCCTGCAGTTTCCCCATTAGTGCCCGAGTGCACGGTTTGAGGACTGGATATGGGGGCTGTTGTTTTTAAAGCTATGTTCCAGTTACTTAAAGCAACAATAAATCCGCAGGGCTATTATAGCAATTTAAAAAGTAAACCTAACAGGGAAGCAAATTTGGTAGCTGTTCCATCTGGCTGGCAGATTGAAGGGAGCCAAGCTGCACTCGCTATTTTAGGAGGGACTCAGAGCAAGGTCAGCCATTAATACCAGCTCCGGAGCTGCTTCCCCCAGCAGCATGGAGGAACTGGTTTACTAGAAGACACTGTATAAATATTTTGCTGAGCTGCAAAAGGAGGAAGCTTCCCCAGCCCCGGGCTGACATGTGTCATGATGAGTTCCCGGGCACAACGCTCAATGAATGCTATTATACGAAAGGGTGTTTATTTCACATTGCAAAGCGGTTGCCAGAACACACAATCACGCATCTTACCCGACGGCCCTGCAGGCTGCCACGGAGAAACTCCTCTCCAAAAAAGAATGAGATAATTATGTTGGGATTAACTCTTCAGCGGTGGCAGTGGGACTTCCCCCAGTCCCTCCCTGCACCACTTCAACCCCTGACCAAGCAGCACTGCATGCACAAACGTTACCGTTGATGCCCCCCCACAACCCCGGTGAGCTAATTAAAACTCTTAATTTCAGCGCAGACAGGTGAGATCGGGGCTCTTCCCACTTATTCACTGGTTTCATTATCTCGCCCGCTCGCCAGCTTTGATGCTCTGCAGATGATCTCGTTCCCTCCACCGCGAGGCAACGCACAGAACAAACTTATCTGAAAGGGCTGCACTGTAGTGCTGGGCAGATCTAATCAACAGTTGAAGGGTTTTTATTTCCCTGGGGTATTTCATTTTCACTCCAATTGTCATTTTCTTAACAAAGACAAATGAAGGAAACACTAGGTTAAAAAGGCTGTATCCTTGCAAGTAAAAACAATACACCTCTGCTCAGCCTCAGCAAAGGTCCTGCCTTGCACACTTTTGCCTTCATAACAATTCTGATTTTCTTTAACTCTTTTTGCAGTGGGGTGACTGCTGTCTTTGAGGCAGCCATTCCTGAAATGTACAGTAAATAAGATCAGAATTAGGCCTAATTTGACCTTCTGCTCCTATCCCTACTGCCAGTTTGAAATTTAATGAATTTATTGAGCAGCATGTTTTAGCCCAGGATCCCAAGTCCAACACCAGCAAATCCTAGACAGCCTCACAAAAATAGAAATGCATCATTCCTGTGTTACAGCTGAAACACAGGATCCTAGAAAAGTATTGCATGACAAGCCGGTATCAGAGCTGAGCCCAGACGTCCTGTTTTGCCTCCTTTTATCATGATAAGCTTCTCTCTTTCCATTCTAAAGAACCACACTGTAAGCAAGCAATGATATTTTCCTCCCACTTCCCATACAGCAATCTTTCCCTTGAATTGTATGGTGGAGCGTCATCACTTCTTCCAGGAGGGCAAGAGGATCACCGTCTACTTCACTGCAACGTGCCACAGGTTAATGCCACCATAGAAAGCTCTAGGAAGCAAGAGGTCTTGAGGGTGCTGTCAAAATCTGAAAGGCATATTCATATGAGAAGGAGAGGAGGTGGAAGATTACAGACTAGCACCCAATCCTCTAAGACCGAGAGGGCTTTGACCTCAAAGAGAACAGGATCAGACTGTGGGTTTATGTACATCATCATACAACCTTTCATTTCTGTGATCTGCTTTCCTGTTGTTTAGCAGTGAAACGTGCACCTCTCCACATGGCCAGGACTTTTCGGCCATCTGTGGTACACAAGGATACCACTACAGTCATCACTTTAAGTAACAACTCTCCTCTGTGTCTCCCCATGAAGTATTAACGTTCTGTAGTACGTTTGCACCACAGCAGAGGTCCAGAGGAGAAGAAAAGTCATGTTTGCAACTTCTGTGGGACAGGCTCTTCTCTTGTGCACACCAAATTTGGTACAACGTCACCCTGAAACACAACTGGGCATCTCAGATGCAAACAGGTCTTCTTCAACTTGTGTTTCCCCTGGCTGAGGTGCACCCATGAGAAGACAAGACACACTGGCTGGTTCTTGCAAGAGGAAGGAGCCAAGTACAACCTGGCTTCTAGCAGGTAGCTTGTTAGTGCTGGACACATTGCTGGCAGCACAAGAGCAAATTTGCTGGGTGGAGTAAAGGCGACCTTACATCTTCCACGATCCTAGATTGTTCATGTGAACACCCTACAGAAAGCAGCACTTTCTCTTTTACCCCCTGAAGCTGTTAGGCCCACGGTGGCAAATCCATGGCCATTGGGTGACCTACTGCTTATGAGACCTACTGACATGGACTGCGACCAGAGACAGCCAAGCCTACTGCTGCTCTGCTCTAAACCTACAGGAAGAGTAAATGATGGCAATGCCTTCAGCAGGACGATTGTTTGTTCAGTATTGCTGTCCCAAAGCTGGTAGGCTGGAGATCACAGTTCTCAAAGTATTTGGCCTTTCAAAGACACTTGACTGCAAGACAACAACCTTGAGATCCTGCCATTCTCACGGACATACAAGAACCACCGTTATTGACACTCATTTGAACAGTCTACTCAGGGGATTTGAGCCATTTCTGCTCCCTTCAATTCTTTTGGTTCTTTCTCCTTATTTCACATTCATCCCTAAATCACAGAATCACAGAATCACTAAGGTTGGGAAAGACCTGTAAGATCATCAAGTCCAACCATCACCCCAACACCACCATGCCCATTAAACCATGTCCCGCAGTGCCTCATCCACACGTTCCTGGAACACCTCCAGGGATGGTGACTCCACCAACTCCCTGGGCAGCCTGTTCCAGTGCTTCACCACTCTCTCAGGAAAGAAATTTTTCCTAATATCCAGCATAAACCTCCCCTCGCACAACTTGAGGCCATATCCTCTGGTTCTATCGCTAGTTACATTACTAGTTACTTGTTCTTCTTAAAGTTAAAAAGAACAAACCTGTTCCATGTGCTGGGAGCTACAGCAAGGAAGCTGGTCCCCCCAGGATGTTGAGGTATTCGGTGACAGTGTCGTCTTCTGCTCTCTAGATACTTCTGCAATGCTTTCCTCCACCTCACCCAATATCTCTGGCTCTTGTACCTCTTTCCTGTAGCTCTGAGCACATGCAACAAGTTTTAAATCTCCACCTTATTTCCCAGAGGAACCATCTCTTTCCTCATTACTTCCCTTAGTCATTATTTCTTATTCGATGTGACAACGCCATCAGCTCTCCAAAGCACTGTGGGACACTGTCCACATACAGAATGTGTTGTGTTAGCTACCAGACACCTCCAGAAGAAAGAGCTTGTCCAGTGTTTAACACGACACGTCAGCCTTAGGGGAAAAGCCAGCAACTGTAGAGCTAATCAGAAAAGTCCTCACGGCTGCGTAGACCTTCATGTATGATTAGCAACTCACCTACGTTGTTTCACCCCAGGGTAAAACTAGAAAAGCTCATCTTCTTTCTATGAATCATCCTAAGAAAACAGCCCCAATTAAAATACAAAACATTGCTGCCACAACACCAACCTGTGTGGGAATTTATTTTTAGAAGCAGCTTAAAATAGAGCGTGTGTTACCTTGTTAAAAAACATTGCCTTGCTATTTTGGTAAAGGATGACATGAGAGCAGTGATACACACTCCTGTGCAGAGAGGCACTTCACACCCTGCACCAGGACTTCTGCACACCACCAACCTGAGAGAGAACACTGAAAAAAAAGGAGGGGGAGGAAGTCCAAAATTGGTCTTGACACCTCACTGCCAACGTAATGAGATGCCAGGACTTAAAGAGACGGATGTAGAGGGATGAGACAAAGAAGATTTTGGAAATAAGAGCATATTTCCCACTAAAAAGTGAAAAGAAAAAGCTGTGTGTAACTTTGGGGAAGGGTTTTGGTTTCTGACAGCCAACTCTTGGTCTGAAATGGACTCTGATGCAATGCGGACTGTTGATTCGAAACGCCATTGCCACTGTGAAGCCAGGCCTCGACGCAAAGACTGGAGGATATAACCTGATCTGGCACCTCCAGTACACCCTTCTGCACCCGTAAAGCAATGGAAACGGAAAGGAAAACAGCCCTTGGCAGCAGCGCACATCCCTGCACACGTGCACCGCCAGCACCAACACCGTGGGGTGCCCTGTCCCCAAAACAGGCTCCAGCTGACTCCTGACACAAGAACTTGAGAGGACGTCACATCCTCAGGTGTCCACCAAAAACCACAGCAGATAATAAAATCTCTGCCAAGAGCAAATACCTCTCCACAGGCCACGCTGTGTCCACTCTACACCTCCTTGTGCTCTTTGCCCTTTCGTGAAAGCGCCCAGAAAAATTTGTGGATGAAGACACTGTTGAATCCTAGCAAGATCAAATGTGAAGAATACACCTCAAGGTGTACACCAGAGGTTCATGGCACTGTGAAACCAGGTAAGAAAAGAAAAGCTGAGTTAAAACAAAAGGGAAAACAGTAGTGATGTGAGATTTGAAAGTGATGAGGAAGAGACTCTGCAGAGAAGCCTCGGCCAGTGCACACGGCTGCTGCTTGTGGCTGACGACATCAAACCTTCCCATTTAACTGATGAAGATGTAGAGTAATGGTCATAGCAACCACACAGCTATTTTCACAGGGAAAATTTGGTCGTTCAGACTTGTAAAACTCAAAGCCATCTTAATATTTTGATCGAAGCCTTCCAAGGAATAAATACGAAATGAGAATAGAGGGATGAATCTGATAGAAAATGACCTCATTTGACAGAGACTGTTCTGCAACCTTCGCTATATGCGGACACATATGGGCAAGCACATATGCAATGCCACACAGTTTTGTTTTGTGAAAATCTGAACAGCTTTTCAGAAATGGAAAACAGTAAGAGAAAGAAGCAGTAAAAAAAGTGATGGGAAAAGTCAGTGGCATATGCAAGTGAGAAAAGATATGGCTTTTGGTGAGACACACAAATAGAAAATTACAGGAGGATTGTTTCAGAGGGAAAAAGCCACGGGTGGGATGGGGCAAGGATGCTATGCAGATGAGGGTTTTGGCCATAGCAGAAGATCAGGACCAGAACTAGGCTGCTGCCAGAGGGGAGATTGGGTACAATTCTCAAAAAAAAAAAGCTGCAAGAAGAGAAGAAACATGTTTGAAGACATTAGCACAGGGGTGGCTGGGCCACCTACAGATGGGCAATATGGGAAAGGTGACAGGAGATGGATTTACTGACAATAAAAGGTGTAAGAGGAGACAGAGAACTAATGGCTGGCTCTAAATGCTGGATGCAATATAATTCTCCCTAAAAACCCAACCAGCCAGAGATTTATACACAGCACCATGTGAAACAAGTCAAATATATTACTAAAACTCATAAAGGTTTTAAACAAAACTCCTTAGACGTGTTTTTATTTCACATAAATAAAAGCCAGACAGCTAAATTAATCCTAATTAATCTGATTAGGATTATTGCAGTGGTAAGAATCATTTACTGGTACCATAAGCTTTTTCCCCCCCTCTCTCCGAAAAGAATTCCCTTTGTGCACCTGCTTTTAACACCACCATACTAGATAGCACATCCAAATATAATTCCATTACGGTCGGGAGAGATTTCATCCACTCAGTGAAATGCAATGAATAAATACAAAATCATTCACATTATGTACTCTCTACAGGGATATTTAAGGCTTTTTCTCCCAAAGTAAATCAGTTTTATGTAGTTGAAGTCCTTGAAAATATCAAATTGCAAGTCTTTGTTCACAGAACTTAATTTCTTCTCCAATCCTTGTAACTTTGGGAAAGACATACAGGTCACAGAGGAGGGGATGAAAATCAGCATTTCTCATCCGGGCTCACTCTATAAGCCTAACACAATACTGGCCTCCCGTGCCTCAGTTTCCCCCTTTGCAACATAGGAATAGTATTTCTGGCCCTATGACACAGGTGCTGGAAATCCTAATTCACTACCACATCTATGAAGTCTGTGGTGAAAGGCAAGTAGAAATTATTTTTCCTCTTTAAGCTTGAATTTCCAGAAACAGCAGATGTCACAGAGAAGATGAGGTTTGAAGCCGAGAGCTATTCTGACAAACACATATACATTTAGGTGCAGCTAAAAACAAAACACGGCTTTATACTCCTCCTCAGAGAGAAACAAGAAACTAATTCTTGTCTGAGTTCATTTGCAACTGATTACCTTTGGGGTCCCTCCGCCGTTTTTGTTTTCATTTCTTACTTGTTAAACACTGACAGTTACAGGGACGTTAACAGTGGCTGTCCACTATATTTTTGGTCTCCACGGGCAGCATCTGGCTCTGCCCCTTTGCGTTATAAATATAAGCTTGGTCTATAAAGCTTCATTTATCAGACCCCATGGAAATTCATAAATCCTGGAATGCTACACCTCTGGCCATCTCCACCAAAATGAACCTATGTGATAGTCCACTGATACAAAACGCAATGTTTGAGCCAGAGGGCAAAAATCCAAGCAAAGGACGTAGACCATCTACTCGGACACATACCTGCTGCCCGCCCCAGCAGGTCCAACCCATCCCCGCCATCGCCCACAACAGCCTCCTCGGTTTGTAAGCCATGAAACAAACTGCATTGGCTTTCCCCCCCTCTGGGTCTCAGCCCCAAGCACTCTTTAATAAACAAGTATTTGTAAAAGGTGTGAATGGAAGGTGGGTTTTCCATTGAGAATGAAAGAAAAAGAAAACTCTAACAAATACATGGGAAAAAGTTGACTTGCTGATTTGCCAAGAAAGCAAACTCCTGACCCTGCACATAACCGGTCTTGTTCAGGTGTTGATAGGGCAAATAAACGTATTTCTCATTACAAATCTTCAAAAGGGCTGATGAAATCTCTTGCTTTGGGATATAATTCTCATCATCCCAGGGAGCTGCGTTGCCTTTCGTACCTTTTGCAAGGCGAATGCAGCATTGCAGGATGCTGCCACAGTGCACACTGCCAAAGGGAAAGACGTATCGAGCGGGTGCCCAAGGTGTCCTAGCTCTAGCACAATTTGGTATCTTTATAATTGATTTGAATGATGGAACATAGTATGCTTACTAAAATTGCTGCTGATACCAGGCTGACACAGGCTGCAAGTACTTCGGAGGCCAGGATTAGGATTCAAAATGATCTTGATAAATTGTAGAAATGGTCTGGAAAAAAAAAAGAGAAAAAGAAAAAGACAATTCAGGAACGATGGGCGAACAGTGCTAAGACAGGAGTAATCAATGACATGGTCACAAGGGAAATAAATATCAGCTCACAAAGGTTGATTGGTTTTTTTTTTTGAAAAGGATCTCAGGATTACCATGGATCACAAACTGAATAGGAGCTGAACACAGTCACGTTACTGCAATAAAACCAAATATCACACCGTGATACATAGAGAGGTGCACTGTTGACCAGACACGCAAGGGGAACTTTTCATTTATGTAGCACTACTGAAGTTCTGATATCGGGCACTGCATTTCAGTAAAGTTGTACAGAAAGGCCCAATGCAGACAGCAAGAATGGTCAGAGATCGAGAAAGCACAGACTGGAAAATCAGTGAAAAAAAATCACATTCATCTGGACTAAAGAGTAAAGACGACAGGGAGGCATCATAATGGTCTTCAAACACATCAAGAGGGCCACAATGGAAAGGAATAAACTATCTTCTTGGCTTGTCAAGCATACCACAAGATGTCTTAGTCTTAAATTGCACCAAGGAACACAGGTTAGACCTAGGAAGAGTTTCCTGACTAAGGGAAGAAAAGCACTGGGATAGAAATTCAAGGACAGCTGTGGGCTTTCCAACATTTGGATCAGAAAAGTTAAGGCACTGTCCATCAGGAAGAGGCGTGGAGGAAATGGGTCTACCTTGAAGTCTTCATTTTCTTTGTTTCAAAGGGTAAAAAACCCCTTAGGAAGCAACCCAATGACTGCCCACCTGAACCTACATAACCCAACTGTTAATTCATTAACTACGTTATGACAGTTGAGGCCATGGCTCCATCCACCACATGAGCCACACAGGCAGCCCATCTTCCCCAGCTGCCTGTCTATCTACACAGACCAGGTAGGGGAAAAAAGTATTATGATGTCAATATTGTGGAGAAGAAACAGAGACTTGAAGAGACCAAGTCACATGCTGATGTCATACAGAGCATCTGCCACAATGAAAGAAGAGCTCTGTCCGGTGGCGTAATCTCAAAATGACCCTTCTACTTAGGGAAATATTAAAGTATATTCAATAGAGGTCTCACTCAAATATTTGCAAATGCCCTGCTTGCAGCAGTACATAATAGGATCTCAAAACAGTTTTATTTTTGAACAAATCTGCCTTCCCACATGGCATGCAAAATACTCATTCGCAGGTGAAAGACTGCAACATAAATGCTCAGAGCACTAATTTCTCATTAGAAGTAACCTGCACAGAATAACGATGGGGCTGGAGGCCAGGAGTTTGATGGCTGATGAGTGAAAGCAAATATTTTTAGCAATTTTCATTGAGTGCAAAAATAGATTTATAATAACCTGCTCTCCCAATCCGGCAGGTTGCTGACAGCCGCAGCAGAGGCTGCAACAGGCACCTCACCCGCACTGGAAAAGGGTCTTGCAGCTTCTTTCGAGTGGTTGGGGGACCGTTTGGTCCAGCCTCGCCACCAAGCCACCCAATCTTCCCTCTGCACACCCAGTGACCAGGCAATCTCTGCTCTGTGCATCGATCTTCACCAATGATCTCATGAGACCAAAAGGGGCTCACTGAAGCCACTGCTACCCCACAGCATCATCAAGCCCTCACTGCCACCTGGCTGTAGATGAGCTAGGAAAATTCAGTGCCAGAGCAGCCATTACAGATGCTCTTAACAGATGTGAACTTTCATTTTAATAGGAAAGTAAAAAAATAAAATAAAATAAAGAGAGCATTTCAGAAGCACGCAGTGATGCTAGCCAGTGCAAAACTGCCCTGGCTTTAGCGGAGTATTACTGTCGCGTCACTCCTCTACCGCTGAGGCTTCTCCAGGGCATCTCCAATCACAAACAGCAGCTGAAATGCCAATGGGAATAAATGCTGGCCTTGCCGCCTTGCTGATGCATAAACATCTAACCATATTTCCTTTTGCACTGTCTGTCTTTGACAAGCTGAAGCTCCAGCCTTTACCCCAGTTAAGTTCGGGAGCATCCTATGAAATAGCAGGCAGACTTCTACTGATAAGCTACATCAATCTTAACTGGGAGGCATCTGCCCCTTCTGGGTTTTGAACAAAGAATATCAGATTAAAAGGAAAAAAGAAAAGAAAAAAAAGCAGCAGTCCAGGCACTTGAGATAAAGTAGCTGTTATCACCCTCTGTAACAAGGCTGCATGCTTTCTATCTCCGGGCAATGACTCTGTGCAAGCAGTTTGAACACAAGTTAAAAATTCGTATCCCAGCCAAGCTGTGCTCGCTAAGCCAGCGCAGGGTCGGGGCTCCTATGACCCTTCACTCCGCGTTTCTGGAAGACGGCGGCACTACCAGTTACACCAGGCAGCTCGCTGCTCCGGCCATCCTCTTCAGACAGGGAAGGGCCTTGCTGCTCCTCCTTTCTTGCTGAATAAAAGCTTGCAAAACCATTTAGATGAAAAATCTCTATTTCAGGTTGAAAACAACTTTGTAAATGACACAACTATTCTGGCATGGAGACGTCTGGCAAGTCTCCTTTGCAATGACTCTGAACAGGGCGATAACGTACCGTTTAGCTCTGCTTTCTGATGACGTAGGGGGTTTCTGCAGTGCTGCTGGCAGGATTTCATCCTGTCTCCCCCAGCAGTGCTGCATCCCAAGCAGACTTACAGGACAATATGCAGCCAATTAAATGAGTAACTGAAAGCATCCAGGGTCTTGGTTCAGCACCTAAGAACAGGCACTAGCAAAGCTGCGGTTCTCAGGAGGTAACACAGCACTGAGGAACTAAATTTCTGTAGTGGCTATTCACCCACTAAGAAGAAAAAAAAATAAAATCCACCATTTATGTGTTATTTCACCTTGCTGACAGGAAAGAGCTGGAAAGGGCCATTGCTTCTGAGCTTAATTACATCCGATGCTTCTAAGGGTGAGGGAAAAGAGTACTTCATGAGCCAAAACCAAAAAAGTTAATATATTACACTGCAGCAAGAACACAGCACCTTCAAAGCTTTCCCTCCCCCAACCCTGAAGTGTGAAATCAGAGAGATTTTTTTTTTTTTTTTTTTCAGTAATGCTTTTTGCTCATTTCTGGCCTGGCCTCACATTCTTATAACAATGAATCAGGATTAATTAACAGCAATGTCAAGATTAAGATCATGCCTAACCAGGAATTTCTTGTCATCTTCTAGGGAATTAAACTAAAGCCCACGTAATGATGGGCTGACCACGCTGCCAGGTTGGGCTAACTCCCTCCACCCGTGGGGAGCCGGTGCTTTCAGGTGAAACCACCCTACCACTCAGCACAAATCTCTTGCTTTGGGGAAACTCAGACAATCTCCCCAAGCTGGTTCTTTGTTTTCTATGCACCTCTTCTAAACCCACCATCACCATTTATTTTCACATTCCCAGGCAGGAAGCAAGACGCCATGCAAAAGCCTGAAGCTGTGGTCTGAGGTGAACGAGAGGTACTTTTAGCATAAGATACTGTAAGCCACAAACAAGTATAAAAAGGAAAAACAATTCCAGCAGTCTATGGTGCTCTGAAATCAGTGATTAGCAACTGAGAAGGAAATTTCTCTGGATTCTCCTCCAAATATACACCTCTGACCTTATCAGGCTCCATGTTCTCCTAAGGTCGCTCACTATCAATTAAATGATGAACTTCCAGGCAGCTTTTTGTAAGACCAAGGAGACCAGCAGGTCTTGCCTTTCTCATCTTCTGGGCATTTGCTCAGCAGGCTACTGCAAGTTCAAAGCAAGCGTTTCAGCAAAAAGGTGGGATGAAAGGGTGGGATGCAACCCCGCCAGTCACCTCCCTGCAGGGGACAGGACGTGCCTCCTTGGTCAGGCAGCTCCAACCTCTCCAGCCTGGCAGGGATCCGTGAAAGTGCCTCTCCAGCCCGGACGACACAATGGATAGCTGCAGTGCCGTAAGCACAGTAAGGTCTTGACTTGAAGACCCTCAGGAGATCCGCCGCCCTCCCCTTCCCAAGTTTCGTATACACATTATGAACACAACGTTCTCAAAAAACACCTGCTGTCAAGCATGGCATAGTGTCTATGGCAGTTTCTACAGCTATTTGTTCATCTTTCCCATAGCGTATCAAGAACAACAGAAAAATTATTCATGTGGCACATTTCTGGTGCTCATTGGTTTTATTTTACTTCAGTACGGTGTTTTAGAAGTTTTTCAAGATGTTAAAAAGCATGACCTTTGCCTTTAGAAATCACTGAGAGGAGCAAAGATAGTCACAGGTATGGGGAAGCGTTAGGCACTAAAACTTTTTGACACTTCTGCAGAGTAAAAGCATTCCGCTGAACTAAAGGAAGTGGCATGAGGCTATGAACTGAGATTGAACCAGCAGTTCATGAAACTTGAGTTTAGGATGTAATCAGTTATAGTAAAGAGTGTGAAAAAAGAAAACAGAATCTCTTTGCGGAATACTGGCCCTCATCTCCGAGCAGAAAGCATCATATAGGCAGTTATTTCAGTAAAAAATAAGATGGCCAAACATATGTACTAATGACTCATTAAGATAAAAATCTTTGCTTAATCTTCCCAGCAGTGTGAAATGAAAAATTTCACTTTCCAGCCTCCAACATACGAATATCCAGGCTCCTCCCAAGAGCGAGCAACCAGAAAGCTCACACCACCCTTCCCACCCCGCAGCAGCAAGGGGAGGGATCACACCTCCTGCAGTCCCCTGCAATGGTCTGTGCAGCCACATTGAGGTCCAAAGCAGAAAACAGAACCTTCTGGAGGTTTTAAGGCTCTAGCAGCCTGATAAAGCTACCCTGCGATGAGACGAGCTCTCTTTGCCGCAGCGTGGCCAACAGCAGCGCATCTCCGCATTGCACATGCCGAAATGCCACAGTATTTTCATCTCACTGGTTAAGAAGCTCCCACGTATTAGCAATTTCTACACTATCACTCACTTTCTTCAACCTTCTCATCTGAAGGACAACACAAGAGTGCAACCTTGAGCACAGCATCCAAGACTAATTGCAATTTTTAAATTCCACTCATGTCACAGACCCAATTTGTACCAAGTGCAGCTGGGGTTTTTTTGCCTTATGAGAAAAAAAAAAAAAGTAGCAATTCTCTTCTGTGCACAGAAGTTCTGCTGTACTTTTGCTGGATGACACACCGAAGAACCACAACTGCACAGCCCAAAGGAGACAAACGGCTGATGCAAACGGAAAACAATGTAGCAAAAGGAAGTCATTCTGTAAGGCAATTACTTTGTTCTTTCAGGGGCTTTTTGGGGTATCTTCTTTCCATAGAAAGTTTCCACTACAGTTATTTAAATGAAACTCGTGTGTATTTTTGTCCTCAGACCTATGAGGCTGCATAGCAGGAGCTCTGCTGAAAATCAGTAAAACAACATATAACTGCACAGGTCCAGGTTCTTTGGTCAGAAACATAGAGAAAACACAAGGAATGCCCCAAAACAATTAGTGAGTCTTTTTCTTAAACTGAAACCTGGAAAGACCTCGAGATATCATTTAGCAAAGCCACTAGAGATGTTTTAGGGGGGACAAAACTGTCTGCAAGCATGTGAGAAGTCCAAAGGTACCTGGCACAGGCACATACAACTTCATGGGATGGGGCAAAACAGGGAAAGGAAAGAGTTGAATGAACATTAGGAAATCCCTCCACCAAGAGTCATCCCATCACTTGAAACATCTCAAGGCTGGCCAGACATCCTCACACTATCGGGTTGGAAACACTCCTTTCCAGGATGCAGATTTTCATTACCATCATCTCCATTTTGGGCTCCAGCAGACTCAGACATGGAGGAAAACAAGAGGAGTGCAGCCTGGGTCAGAGCTTCAGACCTGAGCCTCAGCCTCCAAGTGATTTTGGGATGTCTGTGCCAGTCTCCGGTGCGCTGCTGGCCTTCCCCCGAGCGTGCAGATGGCTGAATATTAAAGCAGCTTTTGCTTCCTGGCACTGTGCAGCAATGCAGTGGCACGAACACAGCACATAAAAGACCATTTCTGCAGAAGATTTACAATCCACCTTTAAACCCTCTAAAGGGGTTAAATAACGTGGCGAGCACGGGTTTCTTATGGAAAAATGACTCACAGGAAGGACGGCAACAATGCACTGCTATAAAATATTAAACGTAATAGGTCTCTCTGCCCTGGACTGAAAGAATAAAAAACAAGGTAAGTGGACCTGTGTTTTTCTCCTGGTTCTCAAAGTCACTAATGGCCCTCTGGGTCTGTGAACAGATGTCAACAGCATACTGCAGGTACCGCAATTTACTCGCCGCAAATTATTGCCTGGCATTTAATTAAAATTTTATTGTGGCGATTCCCATCAGCTCCCTCCACAGCAACAAACGGAACAGACTGAAGAGAAAAGTGGATCTTTCAGAGCAAAGGAGCCCAGTTCATCAATAAAACACTGTAGCTCTGAAAGAGGAAAAGAAAGTGTGTGGTAAGAGGTTTGGTTATCGGACGTTTTTCCCCTGTGCGGGGGCCCCGCAGTGCTGTTCCCGGCACCAACGCCTGATCTGAACCAGCCTGAAGTCGGCTGTGGGATGAGCCCAGTGCATGGATCCTGTTTTTCCGCTTGGACTCATCGGGCATCATGCAGCATCCCGTTAGGAGCGGAGGATGGAAGAACCGGACTCAACAGTTCACTCGTCCAGCGTGGGAGGAAAGCACTTTGACTACAAGAAGCTCCTTATTCGCCATTTCATTTCCCACATCACAGACCTTTTAGGAACAAATCCAACCCGGTGGGAGGATCTGGCCACCTAATGGAGACTCCTCAATGATTTGTGCTTTGCTTTTTGCCCTAACAAGTTGAACGACCATTCTTACTCCCCTTATAGCAGTGGGAGGTATCAGGGAGCTGGAGGGACAGATGTCCCTAGTGCTTTCACCGGATGAAGCAGAGGGACCGGGTCTGCTCAGTCCCAGAATGCCACTCCATGCACTCCACCGTGCCCAGATCTTGCCGAGTTTCAGCTGGGCGCTGGACAGGAGCACAAGATCATCTTTTCTCCTGACCTGCACATTTTTCTGGTGGCTTCTGTAAAAGCCAGTAACTATAAGCACCAGTGTAGGAGACTCGGCAGCTCTGGGGCTTACACACAAGCTCCCACCTATCCCAGAGGTTCTGGAGATGATCAGGTGTGCAGAGGTCCCCTAAGTGCTGTTGGCTGTAAGGGAAGAAGAAAATCCCACAAGTATCTCATGAGATATCTCCTTCTGGGTCACAGATACAGCGATCCCGAATCTGTGAGCACACCACCACAGCCAAGGAAGGAAACGGTCACATCCATGAAAGCTGATGCTTGATAGCACCATATTATCCTAAACCTCAGTGTCCTTCTACCAGTTGAAGCCACCCTTGATCCTTCAAAAAAGAGGGGGAAAAAGCCAAAAAACAAGACAAAACATCCTTGTGTGTTTAGACAAATTGCCCTCCTGATACCTGCAGACATCCACTGGAAGCCCTGAAGCGCAAGCCCCAAGGAAAGCAGAGTTTTCATACTGAGCTGCAAGATATGAGATGCTAAGAAAGACAATGGCAACCCCTCTCTGTCCACAGCGGGAGGAAAAAGAGGCTCATGGACACACCAGCTCCAGGGCCAGGACGGATTAATACCGTCATCTGCCCTACAGCTCACAGTACTGGGGAAAACACAGCTCTTCGGGCTTAAAACTAAGGGTCTCTAAAGACCTGAAATACCCAGGGGCAAAGCAGATATTAGCTCCTCTCCGGAGTCGCAGGGGTTAATGCAGGCACAGCTGAGCTGCTCTAAACAGAGCCGCAAACCTCCCCCTCTAAAGGTATCATGGATGCTTTACCTCCCTGTGCAGCTACTCTGGGAAGTCAGGGGAGACAGAGCTAGAATGATGGATGCAAAATTAAAAGCTCAATAAATAATTAATTGCTGAGGTCATCAAATTGTACGAATCTGTCCATCTCGCTCTCCGCTCTCCTGTTAATCAGAGGAGTCTCTATTTCAATGGTGGGCGAAGTGGTCCTGGAAGAACCATAATTTCTGCACACCGCTGCCATGAAGCTTGTACTGGGTGCCATATAAATCAATAGTAATAAATCATTTGCTGAATGCTGTAAAGACTTTAAGAGTGTTAAGCAAACAGAATGCCTCCAGAGATCCCAAATTAAAGTGAGAGGCGAGTTTGAGTAACTTATTAAGGTAATTATTAAAATGCATACATCAAATATGTATAGCATAGACAAAACCTCCTTTCCTCTTTCCGGTATCAGCCTCTCCACAAATGCCAATGAAAAAGAGCATTCTTAAGTACCACAAATAAAATACAGGGCACAGATGAAAGCTAGCAAGCCCACCTCACCGCCCGGCCACCGTAACCCTTTCTCCTCCCCCTGTCTATGTACTGTCTCCCTCTGAGTTTTGCCTGCGATGGTACACTCCCTGAAGCTGGGACCAGGCGGCCAGTTTCTCCAATACATGCAATTTCTAGCATGTGATGTTGGTATTCTGATTATAAATAAGTAGTTAACAACAACGAACATGAATGCCTGGAATGAAAGAAGCTTATCCCATGGCTGATGTGTTGCAAAGCCTATTGCACCCTCCAGAGACAGGCTGCTGAGCGAGGTGAACTGATGCGATCCAGCGTGTCAGGTCCTTGGGCTCTGACCAGCAGCAGCGGCATAATCCAGTCTCTGGACTGGGTCAGATCAGCTGCTTGACAAGGAATAATGATACCACCCCCCCACCAGCATGTGAAGCACAGAGAGAGGAGGAATTGGGGAAATTTAACAGCTCAAACTGTAGTTTAGTGAAGGTTAATAGCGAACGTTTGCACAAAATGTCAGTGCTTCACAGCCTCACCCAAGTGCTCAGGACCTCTCTGCTTTGTGCTGTACCTACAAAATTAATTTTAAAAGTTCTCCGGAAGTTTCTTCCCAATTTGTGAACAGTGTTGTTACCGTATCCACGCAGAAATGTCACGTTATCTGTGAGGAATACCATGCTCCATGGCTAAGCACAGCCCGTGCGTATTGCTCTGTTACTGCCTAACACGTTACAGTCAGAGAAGACTGCCCAGCACTGCCGGTGAGCCCGCAGCAGCAGGATGAACGCCCTCACTACTGCCTTTGGATGTGGGATGACAACAGCCTTGGGTCCACGGGCTGCGTGGCATGGGAAGTGCACGCTCCAGCTGCATGCCATCCTTTCCCTGCAGTTACGCACTGTATGCTTTTCTCCCCAAATCCTGCCTGCACATCAGGCGTGTTTCACCGCACACAAAGGTGCGGCATGGAAACTCCTGTGCACATGGAGCCGGGGTGCGACCCCGAGAGCGGGCTCCCGGCGGGAGGTGGCTCCTCCATCAGTGGCGGGTCCAGGGCCTCTCCCACCCGCCATCCTCGCCCTGTGCCGTGGTGCACAGGAGATGCTCCTGCCCCTGGGCGCCACAGCACGTTGGCATCCCAAATCCAGCCTCGGCAACGCAGTGAAGCCACGCTGGTCCACTCCAACAGAGCCATTTGTGGCCATGGTAGAGTACGACGCCCATTAATGGATCTAAAAAACCCTGCCATCATAAATCACAATCATCTGTAACTTCTCCTATTTCTTTAAGACCATCCCATCTACCTTCAAACATTTTTCCTCTCCAAAGTAAATTCTGACTTATTTTTTTTTCCTGAAACACCATCATACAATGCAGCACCAGAGTCCAAACAGCAAACCACCCCTTTTCCAGCATACTGGGTGCTCTTCTCTGCCATTTCACTTAAGATGTTTCTCGACTCCATTAGAAACACAGCCAGTAAAAATCTCCTGAAAAAACTGTTCCCAATTAAAGTGAGCCCTTATGAAACCAGTATCACAGCCACTTGCTTAATATATTTCTCCCTAGAAGAACTTACAGTGTTTCCTTGATGAACCCCCAAGCATAACAGTTTCCACAGCGATTACAGAAAAAGCAGTGGTGCCAGAAATAACACTGTTAAATGGAAAACATCCCCTGCACTCGCTCTCACACATGCACACACCCATTGAGCGCAACCAGGCTCGCCGGCACCGGGGATGATTCCTCATGGTGACAGCCCAAGCACCAAGGAGCCACCCCAGAGCAAAGGCAAATGGAAATGGAAATTGAGTCAAAATACCATGTTTTAAGTAGGTGTCTTGGTGATGGCACATGGGCAGGTACCCTCTCCACACAGGCATGCAACAGCATACCCTTGAATAGAGACATAGTCTGTGACCATGTTCCAAAAGCCGCTTCCCAAGTACAATAATCAAACTATTTTACCTAGCAAGGCAGGACGAAGTGACCACTCCAGATGGTGTGTCCTGCCTTGTGAAAGGCAATTTTAGTTCTGACACAGACCTGGTGCAAAAGCAGGAAAGAAAAGTACCAAGTATCGGAGATTCTCTGAGCCACCCCCCACCTCGGCACCCGCATTCATTGCGGTCTTGAGGTCTAAGGCATGCAAAGCTGCAGTTTCTATCCACGTGAAACTGTGCGTGCGTCTTCAGGACGCTCCCGTGCTCCTCTTCCCCGCTCCGGGCTGCGGGCAGCCTGCTCTCTACATGCCGGCGGAGGGAGGCTGTGGGCAGCACCATCCCCACTGCTGCTGCACCGGACTGACACGCTGCCTCCGACCTTCCTCATTTATACACCAAAATAGAGAGAAGGCTTTCAGCAAACACCTTTCCAAAGCTATTTTCTGCAACAAGTGCCCTCACCAGCTTCAAACTCTTTACTGGCTTATTGCTCTCAAGAATAGAACAAAAATAACTTTTTTTTTTTTTAAACCATAACTTCTTTTTTTCTTTAAACCTAAACTACTTGCTCACCACCAGGGCACCAGTTCCTGCCCTCTCCCCACACCCCTCACAAGCATCTTCTCCTTTTTAGCTCTCTGTCCCCGTGTCCCTTCAGAGTCCTCCCCAGCCAGGAGCCTTGTTTCACCTGGGAGGAACTCAACACACTTATCTGTGTAAAAAAGGACCATGTTTATCACCTTGATTTGCATTAGAAATTACTAAAGTACATGACAAACCTATTATTTTCTTAGGCAGGCATCACTCAAATTAATTGAAGATGGCAAAAATGGGTTCAAAAAGAAAAAAAAAAACCCTAAACAACATCCAGCTTAGATTTTTTGTGACGGCTTTTGTGCTTGACATGACTGACACATCCACAACCAGAAGCCTCCCAGGGCAGGCAGGATACATCCTGACTGCCAGCAGAGACCTAGCTCCAGTTCAGAAGAAATGGGATTTGAGGATTTCTGTTACATTCACACACTTAATTTCGGCTTTTACACCTGTTTACTCAAAAAATTTAACTGCTGGGTTAACATTTTGGCATACCATCTCCTATCTTCTGAATAATTCCAAATTCTGATTAATGCAAATATGAACGCAAAGTATTTTCTAACTTTGCAGCAAATCCCCACAGGTGGATGACAGATCAAAACACGAAGGCAGCAGACCATGTCTACGGCAATGAATTACAGGCAGAATCAAAAAGCAACTATATTCCATGGAGACTATAAGGCAACCAACACCTCATCTGGGACTTTCCCTTAACTTCTTTAGAGACCTAAAACCTGCATAATGCATAATAAAACCAACACTGCAGGCTTTTTCTTCAGCAGAAAACCAGCACAGTGCTGCCTTAGGGTTATGAAAAAATTCTTCAGTTTGGCAGTAATGGTTTTAGCTTTCCTCACTCTACTGTTTCTGAATGCAAGCGGTGCCATTCAAAGCAGGTTTGCAAAAGCAGCAAGGGTTCGGTTTTAATAAACGCTCCTTGAATTAAAAAGGATTACCTTAGTAATGATACAAACCACGGCAGTAAACTCATTAGACAGTGAGTCATTACTGTAGGATGCTATCAGATGCGAAGATCCAGCCCGTGCTGCTGGCAGGTCTACTCGCACGGTGTGAGGAAGATCTTAGGCGATTCTTGGATCTCTTTTACCTATTCTGGCAGTTTTTCGAGGGGCTGCTGGGGCATCAGTGCTGAAAAGCAATAGCTTCCCCAGCCTGGAGTGCTCGTGAACTGTAACTGTGAATCTTTACCATAGTATGTTTTCATACTTATTTGTAGTCATTCACTGTAGCATGAAGCACTTAGAATATTATTTAAAATAGTATCAATTTACTTTTATTTAGCATTTTTCATGCTGGTGGAAAAAAACTCTGTGGTGTTTTACAAACTGCTGTGGAGGGAGTGTGGCAATGCTCCTGGGAGGGAGGGAGAATATTTTTAACCCCATTTTACAGAAGTGGGAACTGAGGCACGCACTTTTCCACAGAAGGATACTGGCCAGAAACACTTCTGAATTCTTGCAGGATAACTTCCAGCAGAGATCCGCACTTCCAGAAGAAACGTACGCTTATTCCAAACTACAGTGGTCACACTGTTGCGTCCCGGCCAATTTTCTCACGTAAACAGAGTGGTGAAATGGTGGGGAAGAGTGGTTTCTCTTCAGGTTTTGTTAATTTTAGCCTGAGAAAGTTATGAAGGAAATACCTGAGCACTACAGGCAAGTTGGTGGGAGGCAATTAAACACGCAGCTCAACTTCCCCTCAAACTCAGAAAAGCTTCACATTCTTCTGTAGATATCTACAACTCTATTTTTGCACTTGGTTCTAGACTGACCTTTCATTGCACTGTTTTGTTCCAAAGTCAAACACTCCGCATCTTCAAAATGAAGGCATTTTTCTTTTAAACACAACCAAAACTTTATTTTCCTCTTTAAAAGGTGCAAAGACCCAACGCATTTTCGGTGGGTTCAAATATACACAAGAACGCTTCATCCTGCCCCTCCCAGCCCTGACACCCCCCCCACCCCACCCCCCGCAAAAGAAACGTCCCACTTCGGACCAGTACTCCAGGTGGGATGCCAACAGACCTCAAATTTGAGTAAAGAAATCCCTTAGCTGTTTCCACTCGTACAAAGAACACGTGCTGTGAACAGCTCTTCCAAAAAGAGCAACTCCAGAAAGACCATGCAATGCTCACTCTCCCAGAGGATGCATCCCCTTAAGGAACAGGCATTACCTCTCCATCGTTCCTCACACCTAGCCAGCTCATCGCCCTTAACTGGTTCCTCTGCAGCCGATATAACCGATATAACCCGGTGTGGCTGTAGTACCTCCAAGGGAGTTTATCAGATTTACACCCCTGTGGCAATAGGGTGGCAACTGGAAATTACCAGCCCGTTACCGAGTCACAGCTGACCCAGCAGCTGCTCTTGTTTTACAGGTGGCGGGTGCCATCCCAGTCCTTTCTGAAACACGTGAACCTTACGAAACTTTTTTATTTTTAATTTCTATTCAACTCATTTTAGCCCCATCTTCAGGTTTTCTACAGCTTTAATTTACATTAGTAAATCTCCCCAGAAGGGAACAAACCCAAGAAACCTGAATAAAGGGCTAGAGGGAACACAGGAAACCCGTGGGCAGCTATTTAAAGAGTCAGCGATGCCTCATGGAAAACTCTGAAACACATTCCCGTTAGTGACAAACCTGCTGCTTTGGCCCCAGGTCACTCGCTGCGTCCCCTGGGGTCCTCACTGCCTCACCCTGAATGGGGAGAGGCTCTCTGTCCGACATCTTTTCTTGGGCATCTCCCAGCAGCTTGGGGCAGAAGGAACCAGCCAAAAGTCCAGGGCCCAGGCTGTTCCTCCTAAACCCCTTTAAAGTTCCTAGAAGCTGAGTTTCACAACCTGTTTTGTGAACCCTGTACCCCACTACCTAAATAACAACCACTCATTCACCTTCACCAGATGAAATGGCTGGAGATGGCACGCCATCACCTCCAGCGGCAACACAGACCTCTAAAGCACTCAACCCACAACTCATCTTACTACGTTACTTTTGAGGAGCACGTGCCCAGTCAAGCACTTGTCTAGGTGGCCTTTTACCCCAAGACCATACCCTACCCTGAGCCGGGAACACAACCAGCTCGCAACGCAACACCCCTTGGGTCCCTTCATCACCGCTGGCTCACGGTTCATTACGATATTGATGATAAGACCGGGCTATCGAGAGAATAATCATACACCTGAAGATGAAGAAGGCCAGTCCATGGATACCTGAGACTTAAATCTACTAGTAATTCTTATGAAAAGCGACAGTAGGTCAATATAGAATTAACAGTTGTGTCTGGTTCCTGCCTTTCAAGTTCTGCAAAGTAGTGAACTGCCCTTCAGGAGAGACCATCTAAGCAATGCAGAAGTTGGGTTTCAATCTGGATGTAGGAGTGTGGCAGTAAAGACTTTAGGGAACTACTACACTTAAAACCATGTTTGCTGGGAAAAGGGCCAGGCTCAATTTTACTGGATTCTCCTGAGGTTTCCCCTCTAAACTGCACCAAATGAGGGCTCAGCAAACCTCCCCGGGTCTCGATGTATCTGAGAACAACATTAGCGGAGAAACCCAAATCCTACAACTGAATTCAGCTGGATCTAGCCAATTTTTGACACACCTTGCCTTCCTGCCTAAAATTTGTAGGTCTAATGGGGAAGCAGAGCAAAACAACTGAAACCCCAAAGCCTCCCAGGGCTGCAAAGCCTGAATAACAGTTTAATTAGCAGGTGACCCTCCAAAGTCCGAGGAAGGAACAAGGGAAGGTCCGGATAAGCGGCGTGGAAAAGACAGCTTAGGATCTGGAGACTGAGGAGCTGCTGAAACTGAAAACCTCATTAGCACAAAAAAGATTTTTACATCATCAATGTATACTGAGGTTTCCCACAGTGCTGAAGATGCTCTGCTCCGAGTATGTACCAGTGGCTCACCCGCCTGCTCGCTCCTACAGCGACGCCCTACAAGCGCTTTGTGCCTACGCGAGATGATACACGGGCTTCAAGGCAATGAGGAACAAGTAGTCCTTGCTTACAGCACGTCCCTTTTGGGAAGGCAGGAAAACTTGATCTCACTCATGTTTTCCTCTTAGTTACCCCTGCTTAAAGGTCGCTGAGCAGTTCCCAGAAGGAAAGTGCCCCCAAACAGACATTTCCATACAACTTAAAAAAAAAAATAAGGGTTACAAAAATACCATCTAGGTGTGTTTAAATGGGTTTGTTACTGTTCCTCTTAGGGAAAAGGCTTCTCAGAAGATTTCCACCCAGTAAATGCTCAGGGATGTCTCTGCTCATCTCATTCAGCTCTGCACGGCTGATTTCCTCACCTTACCCTGCTGCACGTGCAACCCCTGTTCACCTTCGCAGAAAGCTCCGAAAAGTGGGCAGCAAGCGAAAACCGGTGCTATGTGAGCTAGTCACAGCCTGGACTTCCTAGGGAGGAGGGTTGGGCTTGGTTCAGGGCTTTGCAAAGAAAATGAGGCAGCATAGAGGATAAGGAAGATTTATTGCACATTTACTTTCACCAAATGTTTTTTGAATGACTGAATAATCCCCCAGTCCCTTTAACACAGGCCCTCCCTGACACACAATGCGTCTTTTGATGCTCATTAAAAGGTTCACCTTATGCAGGCATGTAATTAGAGCCAGGCGGGATAAAAATCTCCATTCTGATTACTGCAGCGATTACAGAGACCGAGATCCCAGCTGACTGTGCAAAGCCAGCCTGGGAAAGACCATTTTCTTGAATTCAAGTCGTGGCGCAGCGGGAGCACTAATCACAACTGTCCTCTCGCAAGGTGGTCTCGGCAGAACTCAGGAGAGGGAGCACCAGCGAGGAATTGGCCCGGATTAACAAGCGAAAGGTGGGAAGAATTCTGCAAGTGTAATGGGCAGAATGGAAAACAGAATACATATTTCCCTGCGTCCCAACTGGCCCTACTGACTGCAGATCCCAGCAGAGCTATAAAGATCTACTAACAAGCAGCCTTTTTAAAGTCAGAGACAATGCTGTTGAATGTATATTTTAAATAAATTGCTTTCCTTTCCAGAGGGTTGGTTTTGGTTTTTTTCCTAAGTTTGAACCCCCTCGACAAGAAACCAAATGCTTTAAAGGGCTTTAGAACCAGCGAGTCTGCTGAGACACTTTTTTGCATTCAACATGTACAGCCAAATGTGGCCAGAAGTTGTGACGGCAGAGCTCCTCTGAGCACAGAGTCAGCAGGAACCTCGGTGATTAGGGGAGCTGGAGGAAGCCGGAGGGAAGCCAGCTTTCCTAACGCAGAAGGAGCTACCCGACGTGGCCATGGGACTTTGCCAGTGACGTACGGCAAGGGAGTTCCCAGGAGCCCCTCATTAATGACCTGCCACCCAATCAACAGGATGGCCGCGGTGATTTCCCCAGCCGGGATACACTTCCCTGCTCTCTCCGATTACTGCTAAACCACCCATGTCAGCAATGCCTTATCCCTGCAGCTCGGGAAAGGTTTCTCAACAGCGCTTTTGTTGTTAACTTCAGAATAAATATTATTTTCGAAACCGTTTCTCCAGGGACTCACCCCACCGGATCCCCTTAGTAGTCCCCCACATCCGATCATGCTCACACACGCTGCAAACTACGCAAGCCGAACACTGAGCTATTCTATTGACAGCTGCCGTATATTTTTCAAGAGCAAACTCCAAACATTTCTGAGTTTGCTCGCCCCCCAGTCTGCTCTCTCCTCCGCCCCAGCTGCGAGAACGTGCTTTTGCTCAGTTGGGAAAACCAAAGGAGCAGAGCCTGTGGTCCTGTCTCTGCTTTTTCTGCCACTCGTGCACCTGGGCAGCCACTCCTCAGGGCAGGGGGGGAAGAAATCTTGTGAGGGTCTCTTGTTAAGGTGCTAAAAGCGCAGTAGAGAAGCTGCAGTGGGACATACAAATGCTTCTGAAATGGATGATGTCCGACAGGGAGAAATTAGAAGTGCCCATTGTGGGTTAGGATGAAAATGGTCAGTCACAGTGAGTAAGTCCCCTTCCTTTACGCTGCAAGAGCTTCCCCAGGAGAGCAGGGGGCTCCTCAAAGGCATTTCTCAGGGGCTGTACCGCACTTGTGCGTGGGCTGAATGTGTTCCAGAGGACACAAAGCCCAGACCTGCTGCAAGCAGTTTAGTGGTAACACATTCAGTAATTCATCAACCAGTAACTTCTGGAAGTTTTTTCTTTGATGCACAGTTTACGTAAGTTCTCTACAGATTTTGTTTTTCCTTTCCTTAATACGGATTGCAGTGAATCCTTCAGCAGTCTGAGAAGCCCAAGAGCAAGCCTTGGAGGCAGAAGGCTTGTCTTCTCGGAAGCAAGTCAGGACAGCATGTATCAACCCTACACCAGTATCTCTGCATCGTCCACTGAAGGATACTTCTCCGGGGATGAAAGAAACTGTATTTCCAGGACCCCTTCGGTTAGACCTGTCTGCTAAGAAGGGGAAGGCAGGAAGATGGGGACAACAAGACTCATTGCAATGGGCTTTGGAGCCTCTTGACACCTGTGAGCCAAGCGAGAATCCCAACGTCCCACCCCCACGAATCCCACCTATTCTTATTGGGGAAACACACTCTGACGGCCTTGTGAACGTTTTCCTGCAAGAATCAGAATGAAAAGTTCCTGAGGCGCAGAGATTGTGAGAAAAACATGACAGTCCCCAACAAGCACAAACAGCTTCCCAGGGGGTCGCTGAAGCCAAATAAAATAAGAGCGATGGGAATTACAACAAAGGTGCTATCAGGACGTCCAGACAGCGAAGGTTGAAACTGGCTCTGCGCACTGACACTAATAATCTTTCAACACCGGGGAAACCAAAAGCCTGTAAGCTACAGGTTATCCTCCAGTAGCGGAGCGGGGTTTGGATTGTATTGCTCACACCATAAATCACCATGTCAGCTGCCCATGCTATTTCCACTCGCCAGAGTGCAACTGGGTAAAAGTGCTCCACGACACTTGGCCCATTAGCTAAAGAGCGGGGAGGGGGAAAAAAATAAAATAATGCACGGTGCCTTTTTCCGGAATAACAATCCACACATTTGCATAGAGCAGCTCAGCGCGTGTCTGCATTGCTGATCGCACCTCTGGGTGCAGCAAAAGCAGTATTAATTTCCATCGAGGAGGATTAAGAAGCTTAAATCGTTAGCACTCATTTACTCAGACTTAATGCATTTTTAAACCTGCCTCATTTCATGCTGATGCGCAGGTGCTCATCAACAGCCAGAAACGCTTCAAAGGGCTGAAGCAGGGAAGGGGCAGCCCCAGGTGCAGGCCTTCCCGCTCCGCACCCGGCAGGGTTGACCCCCTCCCCTGCCTGCAGAAGCCCCGCAGATATTTCGGACTCCGGGCTGGGGGGTCCGCCGGCTGGGAGCTCCCGCAGGGATTTTACTCGCAGGGCTCCTCGCTCGCATCACGCGTCGCCCGAGAACAACCCCTCCGCTCCCCGCTTGCTTTCCTGCACAAGTGATAAGGAGGAAATCCGTGACAGACAGACAGACAGACAGCTCCCCCCTGCCGCGCGGTGCAGCCAGCCCGAGCCCGCGGGCCCTTCATTAGAGGTGGCCGACAATTAGGAGCGGGGCTGCAGCTCCCGGCCGTGCCCGGGCAGGCGGCGGATCAAGAGAAACGGCCCCTCCGTGTTTACGGGACGCGGAGCCCGACGTCCAGCAACTCCCGGTTACTCACTGCAGCGACCGCAGCAGCGAGACATGCCCGTGCCTTACAACTGCTCGTAATTACGCCTCATCGGCTGCTCTTCCCTCGCAGCACTGGTCGCGGCTGACACGGGGGAAAAGAAATAAAAATATGGATATTAAAGCACCTCCCCGCCCCCAGCAGCCAGTGCCTGGAAGGAAGCGATCGGGTTTGTTACCTGCACGTGCCCCCCGCACTGCAGCCGCGGCTCTCCCATGACTCTGCCCGGTGAGAGGTGGGGACCCTGGGGCTCCAGGGGGATCTTCTGCCGGGCTGCAACAGAAAAGGTTAGTTTAAAGCTCCTTATTTGGGCAGTGATGTAAAGGGAAGTTGTTCAGGCAGCGCCACCCCCTTTTTCCATTCACTACACATTGTTTCCTGTTGTCAAGCAGCTGCTGGGGCTTTCGGCACGGCCAAGGGAATCCTTCGGCCCCCGGCCGCCTCCGGGGGCTGCAGAAGCGCAGCCGAGGCCGCCCCGTCGCGGCTGCCCACGCAGGGGGCGGGGGGAGGAAGACGCAGCCGGGCCGGACCGCGGGAGCGGGTCGGAGATGGTGTGTCCCGGCACCCCCCCCCACCGCGCACACGCCAGCGGGTCCCATCACGAAAGCGGCTCCTTGCCTGCAGGAGCCGGCGCCGTCGGAGGGCGGGGGGAGCCCGGCTGCCCCGGCGCTGGCGGGGGAAGGAGGCGGGAGCGAGCCCCGGCCCGGCGGAGGGAGCGTGCTGCCAGCGCGGCTCGCCCGCCCCGCCGCCTCCCTCCCCTCTCCCTCCCTCCCTCGCCGCCGTCCTCCCCCACATCCTCCTCCTCCTCGTCCCCTCCCCATCTGTCCCGGCTCCCTCCCTCGCTGATCCCGCCGCTCCCCCACCGGCGCTGCCCGCGGCAGCCTCCCCCGGCGGCACCCGGCGCGGCGCAGCGCGGGGGGAGCCGAGAGCAGCCCGACCGGCAGCCCTTCCCCCGGGCTGCGCTTTGGGAGCGGGAGGGGGGGACACACGCAGCCGCGGCCGCCCCGTTGTGTGTGTGTGTGGGGGGGGGGGGGGGGGTGCTGTCCCGGAGGGGCGCCGCGAGCATCCCCCCGCGGCTGCGGAAGGAGCGGCGGCGCTGCCCGCGCAGGGCCGCGCCGGGGGCAGTCCGCTCCCGCCGGGATTTCCAGCGGAGGGAAACTCCGAGCTCAGCGGCCACGTCCACCCGGCGCGGCCGAGGGCGGGCGCGGAGCGCGGTCCGCGGGCGCGGAGCTGTCCCGCAGCGCTCGGCACCGCCACCTCCACGGCCGCAGCGGGAGGCGGGACCCCGTGCCTGCTCAAACTGCCTGGTGGAGCCCCAAAACGCGCCCCGTGTTACTTTTTTTTATTGTTGTCTTTTGTCTTCTTTCTTGCCTTTCTTCTTTTCTTTCTTGCCTTTTCTTTCGTGCCTTCTTTTCTTTTCTTTCGTGCCTTCTTTTCTTTTCTTTCGTGCCTTCTTGTCTTTTCTTGCGTTCTTTTCTTTTTTTGCCTTCTTTTCTTTTCTTGCCTTCTTTTCTTTTTTGCCTTCTTTTCTTTTTTTGCCTTCTTTTCTTTTTTTTAAGTTATAAGATACTGAAAGCCCGAGCCCTTGCACTAGAAGGGGGAGACGACGTGCTCCTTCAGAGGGCTGCAGGCAGGGCAAAATGAGCAGGCAGGCGAGACCCGCAGAGCGTGTCCCACTTCCACGCGGTGATGGCAGAAGGGCTCCAGGGGGGCTCGTCCCGGCTCCCGAGGGGGACCCCGGCTCCGGGCAGCCCGAGGCAAGCTCGCAGCACAGGGCAAGATAACCCTGGGGTTTCAGCCAGGCAGCTGGGAAGAAGCAGGCTGGGGGATTTTAGAAGAAAGCAGAAGAGTAGCCTTGCATCTCAGGCTGTGTTTACATTTAAACTGTATGTGCATATTCAGCAAAATGTTTTGTGCTTCTTCTGTAGTCATTGGAAGTGCTACTGTAGATGGGGTTTTACTGGCAAAAATGAGAACTCTCGCCAAGGTTGCTTATTTTGCTCAGCTCATCAGTACGTGCTTGATAAGCTTGTATTGCTGCTATATGGTGTACCTGGTAAAACGTTCTGTGGTGAAAGCCGCTATACCCCGTAGCTGGCACGGCCATCCCAGCAAAACTGCATCTCAACCCTCCTTTTCTAATGCAGGCTACACAAAAAAATCACTAGTTGAAAAGAAAAAAACCCAACCTCCCCCCAAAACCCCACTATTACCAAGCCTATGTTCCTATCTGACTCCAGACTTTATAAAGTCAGGGTTAAGCCAAAAAAAAGTCACCTAATGATGAAATAACGACGATGTGAGGTCTCTATGATGGAAAGAATTATCCTGGCAGCCAAAGGAGAAACTTAGCAGGATGTGCTTTTTGGGGCGAACGTCAACAGAGTTGACATTTGGCTCAGAAAACAGCATGTTGCTTTTCAGGAGAATTAATGATTGGAAACCTGCTACCGAAACACCAGTCTGGCCCATCTCCAACCAGCCACAGAGCAAACTCCATATACATAAACTGCATCCCCAAAATGCTTTTGGTGCTAAAACCGGCAAAATACCATGTCACACATGCACTTTCTATCAGCATATTATTTCCTCAATAGCCCAGTTTCACACCCAATTTCAGCTTCTCTCATTCTGGACAGAAATGAGATTTAGAGTCTGATGTAAAAATGCTTCGTAGTTTTATTTGTTTAATTCTGCTCCCATGCTGCCGCCGTCTCCCCCCTCTCTCTCAGCCCGACTCACTTTGGTGCAAGCAGGTGCAGTTGCTTAAGGTCTTTAAGGAATTGTGCGGATGCAGTCAGACACTGGATACGCTAACGGGCCCACAAGGACTCTTAACCAGTGCATGTGGAGCGGCCTCTGCCCTCCCAAACCTCGCTTGATAAACACTGAAATTGGGTGTGTTCCCCCCGCCCCCGAGGGAACTTTCGCATCGGGCTGGCTGCAGGAACAAAGCTGCTCGGTCCCAGTCACTGGGGTTACAGCCCCAGCTGCACAACCAGTTTGCTCCTGGCCACAGAGAGCAGATCGCATCTGGAGCTCTGCATGGACCGACTCTGATGGGCCAAGAGCAGTAAAAGCAGGTTTGTCCCTTAAAGGCCAGCTAACGTAACCTGGACTGAGCAGGGGGACTGTGGTGAGAGAAAGGACTGGATATGGCAAGGTGTCTACTTTCTCCATCGAATTGGACTTGAGGATTTGGGTGGACACGTAATAAATGAAATATAGCTCACAGGAGCATGGACAGAAACGCAGGGACCCCTAATGAGAAGCAAAAGCAGCCACCAGTCTCTCATTTGCTCCATGCCACAGTTGGGAAAAATCAGTTACATCTCAGTTATTGTGTAAGCGCCTCAGATTCCAGCAGCAGCCGCACGGTGGTTATGATTTTACTAGGCCAGACAGACAGATCATCTCCTCCTGACACATCTACGATCTTCCTTCCTTTTTTTGCACATGGGGATGAACTGAGAACTGGCTGTGAGGAGCACTTATTAAAATATCACCTTCCAGTCTGAAAGGGCGAGGGCACCCAGCATGCCAGTGAGAGGCTGCAGCACCTCTACTGTGATAAAGTCTCTCTCCTTAGAAGATACAGCCCCAGGAATTCATGAAAATAGTAGCAAGGTGCTAATGTTGCTTTTAAAGCGCACCACACAGTACCAAACATGGGCACATTTAAGATTTTAATCCAAAACAATGCTATAGATTTTTTTAATTTACTTTTAACCAGCATCCTTGACTCTGCCAATCACACCAATCACCCAAATGCCCTCTTCCCAGTTGTGGAGGTTGACCTCTGAGCTCCAACACCCAAAAAGGTCACGGTGTTTTTCCCCTGACCAGTACAAACACAGCCATTCAAGGCAAGCAACACAAAGGTGTTTGCCTGGTGGCTTTTCTTAGGTGGAAGAGTGCGGTTTTGCTTAAATGGAAAACGAAGAACCAGGTCCCCCGGAGACTCCTCTTCCCCCTGCAGGGTCAGGAACACGGGGTTAGGTTCAGGCCACGGTGGGCAGTTTCATGGAAATCCTTTGTTAGAAACCAGCATTTAGTCAGGAAACAGACTGTCCTCAGGTCGAGGATGGTTAAAACAACCACATCTCACTCCCCATTGAAAGGTCAGACTCTTTTCCTTCCCTTGGTGTTTAGACTGCTTACACTACCTCCCCATCGTTCACCCACCCTGTTCACCTCAGCGTGGTGTGCAAAAATTACCCGCTGCCTGAAAAGGCCTCTTTGAAACTGTTCCCACCTCTTTTTTTTTTTTTAAGCTCTATTAGTTTTTCCACCATTGCTGCTGCTGCGCAGGGTTCCCAGTGCCGTGCTCCTCCTCGGAGCACCCTCCGGAGCTCTGCAAGCTTCCAGCTGGTCCCTAACTCATCCCTCTCTTCCCTGCTGCTAAAATGCATTAACAGGAGCCGAAAGCACAGTCAGGACTTTCAGCTTTTCCATATATGCGACTGCTAGAGCTGTCGTTTGAGTAACCCGGTGGGAAAGGAGGTTCCCCCTAAAGAACCCCTTTGCTACAGCGTGGGAATCGGGGATTTTCATATCAGTTCTCCCACCGATTTGCTATGCAACTCTCAACAAGTCGCTTCACCTTTCTGTGTCCAACTCTTCCCATCTGGGGAAACTGTCTGGGGACTTACAAACACTCTTGTAGTTGGTTTTTTTTAGAGCCCCTGTGCCCAAGTATGAGCAGTCACGCTCCTGATTGAAGAGGGGATGGGGAGTATGGTTTTCATGTCATCCTGCCCCTTGGGAAAGCTGGAGCAGCAGAAACCTGTGAATGAAACGTATTTCAGATATATTTAACAACCTTTTACAACCTGAACTGTAAATCCCTAAAAGTGAAACGAGATCTTCAGAAGTTTTAGGCTCGGTCGGGGCCACTGACAAGCCCTGAGCTCCCCCTGCTTTTGGCAATCCCACCAGGCACCTTTCCTGCGCTGTGTTTATTTTGAACAGTCTGACCCCAGAAGCCCACGTCCCTTTTCAGCCATCACATTAGCACTCAGGAGCTTCGTGCCCACAGAAGGGCAGCGCCTGTTTGGCTGTCTGGGAGTCTTGGTCCCCCCGTCGCAGCTCAGCTCTCCCCAGCTCGCCTCAGTCCCGGACCTCAGGCACCGCAGGAGCTCTGCGTCTCACTTTCCATATCTGCAAAATGGGAATAACAGCCTTCCTTAACTCCAAAGGTCCCTGTGCTCGCTGAACATTTCAAAAGTATGCGGGAGAATCTTCAACTATCCAAAAAATCACTGCAAAGTTTCATTATTATTCCAACACTTACATTAAAGACACATGTCCTGGTAAGTAGCAGGCATGAGGAATCATTATGCTAATTTTAGACAGAGCATCTGCTCAACGTTAAATCTGAAACTTTGTCTCGAAGAAATAATTTAAATTATTTTTCTTCAGAATTGACATTTGTCAAACAATATGTTGCGAATAGAAATCGCAGCCAACTATGAGTAATCCGCGCAAGCACACGTATTCTGCCACGGCGAAAAGCGCTCGGGGAGAGAAGTTGCTGCATTTTGGCATGGCAGGAATTAATGAGTAAAGTAGCCAGGCTGACGTGCTTCCTGCCTCAGAGCCGTCCCTGCCAGCTTCTGCCGGTGGCAGAGACCCTCGCTGTGGGGCTGGGCGTTCTCCGGCCGCCTGTGCCCCTTCCTTCTACTTCCAGTCCCGGCAGCCGGGGAGTACCCATCCTGCCAGCTCCCTGCCTGCCTCCCGGGTCCTGCTCAGCACCTCCCAGGGAGAGGGTCAGTCTGAAACCTGGGACCTCTCCCTTCAGCCACACATGTACCTATAGAGACCAAATGGCCTTAAGCAACGCCTATTGCACTGCTGGAATAAACTACATACATGTCTTTGAGCACCAGCTTACCCTGTTTTTATTTTTTTGCACAAGCACCTGAGCAGCTTCCCACTCGCCTAACCCAGTTTTGCAGAGTACCTGGGGACAGGAGATAGCATCTCAGAGCTATTAGCCTGGGCGCTCTCAGTTGCCAGCCCTGTTTGCACAGAGGGAAGGGACGCGGCTACCTTCCAGCACGTTTTTTCCCTTCCCTTCTGTTTTTCTCTACAACCTTCCTATTAATTTCAGACCAGTCGTTCCCAGCGTGCCTGGGGAGCCCTGGGGATCCGGAGGCAGCTTCTAAGGGTTTTGTGAGTTGTAACTAAGAAAAGCAAACCCAGCGCCTGGAAGCTTAAATTTGCTATGCAAATGACTGCACCCCACTGTAAAAAAGTAAGATTTACAAATCAAGAAAAAAAAGGTTGGAAACCACTGACATAGACCAATATACAGTAAACACCCCAATAACCACATCAACACACGTGAAACAAGGTATTACAGAGTAGGTCCACATCTAGCAGAATGGGTGTCTATACATAACGAGTGTTAATCTAAAAATTAAATAAGCATTTTTACCATATAGTTTGAATTACACTGTATACACAGGAGTCATCTCGCCCCGAAAACAGTGCAAAAATAAAAGTTCCATTTTGCTTTTAAGAAGTTAAACAGTCACAAATTGCTATCGTAGTGTCTACTGGGTAAGGTCCTTTGAATTCTACCCAGCAGAGCTCCTAAGTCCCATTAGAAATTGCTCATCTCAAATATCCTAAATGCCTGTTTGTAAAATCAGCCACCAATCCCCGAGCCGTCTCCTTTTGGGCAGTACCGTATATATACAGTCCACAAGTATTTGTCAGCCTTTTAGACAAAAGATGCCATAGAAATAGCCGTTATTTAAAAATTCAGTCACGCTGCCTAAAACCCCTTTCTCCTTAATTTTGACCCTGACCACACTTCCCAAGCAATCACAGTAATTTCTGACTGTGAAATTATCAACTGTCCCATTCAAATATCCTGCTTAGCTTCATTTTATCTTAAACACAGGATGGCAAAGGATGGATTCCCAAGCACTGTGCCCATAACCTCCGAGGCCTCCGGGACGCAGGGAGTAAACGCCACGTGCAGCGACCAGCAGTGAGATGGGACTTCCAAGCACCAAACAGGAAACAAAGCAAATGAAATTAATAACGAACAAAAGTATAAATAAAATACTCAAAGGGTGAGGGAGGTAATAGAGAAAAAAAAAAGCACACACCCTGGAGAAAGGCTGTGCGTAAAAGGAAACACAGGGCTTGACCTTCCACCAGTGTCAATCCCTTCACTCCCAGTTTACTCTAGTGCAAGTGAGGACTGAGTAACACCCAAAACTTTTTGGCTCCATCCTCCCTCATCACTTGCCTCACTGCCTGGTCACACCAAACCATTGACCACCAGCAGCAGAGAGTGGTCCAGCCAAGGCAGCCTGATCCGGGATGTCCATGCCCTTTGGGAAAACCAGCGTGGAACGGCCCCGAGCTGCTCGAGTGAGCAAAGCGAAGCCGGTGCCACACGGGCTGGTAAAGCTCACGGGAAGCGTGTGCTTTGCCAGGCGAACCTGCGTTATTTGAATGCCGTGCTCATGGAGCACGACGGGCTTTGAGTTTTCTGATGAGCTCCGGGTTTTAAGTTACACGTCCCAACCCACTGACGCTCGGATGTGGATACTCCATTTGCAGTTGGCGTGTTGTGGTGTGTCTCAGCACATCACCAGCATGCTGCATAACCTCTGCAGTGGTGTAATTACAGCCAGGATTAACCCAAATGCTGCCATCACTTGTGTTTTAGAGGAAAACCCCATGCAACCCCGCTGCAGGCACCCATCCTGCAGCAGAAGCAGAGGAGGAGGAGGCGGCGGGCAGCGTGCCCCGTCTTGGACCTTTGGCACTTGCTCGCACACCGCTCCCGTAACAGTCCGCTCCCGGGTTACCCTGCTCAACCCAATTCACCTCTCTGGCAGGTGAGCAGTGGGGAAGCCGGGGCACTGCCCGCTGAGGCTGAGGGACTCACACTTCAGTTGCAGGATTTTTTCATTTGCTCCAGCTGAACTGGCAGGTTCGTTTACTATTTTTAAAAATTTCCCTTGGGCACCCAGACCTTTGGATGGGTGCTCTTTCAATATCATTAGTGTGTACACAGATAAACACGAATGTTTTCCTAACAGTTTGCCATTCATTTCAGTGGGGTAATTCTGAGGTTGAATTTGGCCCCAGATTCTCAGTGGTGTTTAAATAGGACAGTTTATGCTGCACATGGCCATGGACTCGCCCGGGAAGAAGTAAAATAATGAATGACACAAGAAACATTGAATAATACATCCTCATTAGAGAAAAAGTAGATTAATCCTGAAGTGCAGTCTTAAATGAGGCTACATCATGAGACGCATGAGTGCAAGGCCTGGGTGGAGATGGACAATGACAGTTCTTATTTTCTTCTGGAGACAAAACACTCATGCATTCCCTAAAACTGCCTCCTCTGCTAGGACCTGAGGTTAAACAAACAACTTTTAATACGGTTCTTCCAAATCCAGTATATTGAGCAGCAATTAGAAACTCTTAAAACTTCTAAGGCAGTAACATCAGCAGTGTGTGTTTGGACTGAAACTCCACAAATACCCATATACTGTGAAGCCAGGTAATAACGCATCAGTGAATTTTCTTGGAAGAATTATTTCCCATGACGAGAGCTCTACCAGAAGCTTCTGCTGCTCTTTGCATTAATTGCATTACCTCATTTCTGCTTCTCGCTAAAGAAACTTGCAACATTTTCTCAGCTCATATTCTCCCTTTCAAGTCAGAATTAGCAACAGAAAACCAAAATAGTTTTATTAGTGGACTGTGTCCTTTTAACAAACTTCAATAATAAAACGTCAGAAGTTTTGCATCTGTGGCTAAACGCAACAGGAGCTGGGGGGGGTGTGCGTTTGGCCACTAACAGGCAGCATCTTTGGATGGAAGCTCCGGGGCAAGCAGGCAGCAGCCTGACAACACCGAAAAAGGGAAAAAAAGCATCATTCAGGCAACAACCATAACTTTATAGTTAAGAGTCAGTTGAGTGTGTTTGCATTTGTAAAGCAGGGATTTCCGTTCTTTGATGTATAAGAAAATGCACACAGCACAGCTTCTCCAACTTTACAGCTTTTGTTCTTTAAGTGTAGAAATATGCATCCACTGAACAATAACGTTAGAACTGCCACAAAACTAGTTTCTGCCGCAATCTTGTCTTTGTCCTAAGCGACCTCACAGCAACCTAGGGTCTGAAATACTTTGTGCAAAGTTAAAATTCAGTAAAATCTTTAATACAGACTACACTAGGAAAAATATAATTAAGAAAAGTTATGAATGACTGTTGTACATAATCAGTATGCTCACCTATGTTACATCGGCTACTTAATACATCTCTGAAGCTGTTATGAGACAAGAAATAACAAATCTCTTATTTACTATGGCTGTGCATTCACCGGTGTCTGAAACGAATGGGCAGGGGCAGCAGAGTATGGCAGCGGTTCTCATTGCCACTGCTTGTTAAAAACTTCGTGGCCACTTGGTAGTTTGAACATTGGGGACTTCAAGGCTCCCAGCAGCCTTGCCTCTTTGTTTGGCATCTTTGTGTGCTGCTGCATAGCATAAAAGAAGCCTTTAAAGTAGAGAGAAAAAGGGGGCTGAGGGTTTTAACCCTGCACACCTTTTCCCAATCTGCTATTCTTGGCAGCACAGGCCTCTAAGCTATTGCTAGTAAAAATATATTAATGTCTGTCTTCTGCAGTATGCTTCCTGGCTGGAATTTATCTCACCCAACTTCAGATTTCTGCAAAGTAAATACCTCCACACCTCCTTTTATGAAGGAAGTCCTACAGTTGATTCACTTCATTGCAAGACACACATCTGAAGTAAAGTAGTAGGTGAATCATGCCCTGGAACATTTTTTTTCTCTCTCCTGACTGCAAAGGGAGAGTGGATGACTTCTCAACTGGAGAGAGATGAGAGGAGTCCCAACCCTGCTGCTTGCACTGCCCCCAAACTCCAGTAGCGTGCTTTTAAAAGGATGTGCGTATGTGAGTGCATGAGTGTGCATTATTTTACACTTCATCAAACCACTAGAAATGTCACCTGACTACCCTCACTGTGGTTATTATGTATTATTCATACATTCAGTTGTATATCATTCATTAATGAACACCATGCAAAAAAAATATACATTTTAGACAAGGAAATTAATCAAAAAGACCCTTCCAAATAAGATGTAGTAACTTAGAACTTAGAAACCTAGGAAATTAAGAATTCAGATCACATACAAAAATAATTTCAAATAAACACATGTGAAATTAAGGTATCAAAAAATCCCGTAACACTCTGAACCAATGCATTGCAGGAAATCATGAAATCACCACTGCAGTGTTTGTGGTTCCAGAACCTGAGCTGTCATTCTAGGTCAAACCAAGGTCTATCCACTCCTGTAGCCCTTCTCCAGAGGTGGCCAGAAGGTACATGGCCGTACCATCAAACTGCGCCCATGAAGATACAGCAAGGGAAGAGAAGGACAGGTCTTCTCCACTGGTTGATTGAACTTCATCAGTATCACAAGGAAAATGCAGAACTGCAAACAGTTTGTGCAAATGGGGAAATAGCTGCAAAGTGCTTGGTCCACTTGGAAGTCTGTGTCCCCATATGGCCAAGTAACCTTTTGTAAGAGCCAAGACTGTGTCTGTGTACGTGGCTACAACCTAATTGGGGCTGGAGCATTTTCAGGTGTAGTTCAACTTCCAGTAAGCCCCTTTGAGTAGGGTATGGGCTACTCTGGCACTCAGGGATGGATCTGACCCATCTGTGGATGGCTGCTCCTCACAGCACAGTGCCAGGGACTGGGCAGGACATTCCTAATTTAGACAAGAGTTGGCTAACATCCTTCCAAACTTAGTTTTGACAACTTGAAAGTAAACAGTCCACAGGGAAGATCCCAGCTCTCTTAATGCAACTGTTTATTGGGGTTATTTTAGGCTGGCTATCCTGTAAACAACATGGCCACACATCTTGTTAACAACCAAGGAAGTTTTCATAACCACCAGGACAGCCCCTGATAAACTTACTTTGCAGGAGAAGACATTTTTCTCTGATTTTTATTTTTCCTGCTGTCCTAGATTGTCTCTCCTGCATTCAGGGTCACACAAGCAACTGAAAGAGCGATAGAGAATTGGCCATAGAGATGATTTGGGGATTTATTCCTGAAAAGACAATGTGGCAATGGTCTAGGAAATGAGAATGCAGATTTCTGGGAATCCAGAGAATGGCACTGAAACTCCAGAAAACTGAAATGCAGCCTTCAGCGTGGGGATTACCTGGACTCCTAACCAAGCAGTACACACCTTACGCACCGGTCCTGCAAGCCACCACTCCCAGGGCAAAGGAAACAACTAAAGGCAGGCGCCGTGCTGCCATCCGAGTCCCCTGCTCAGAGTAGATTCTGTGAGAGGAAGATGGGGAAAGTGCACATAGGTTTGTATCTGTAGTAGGGATGCTGGCAGACAGGTTTTCTTTGGGTGTGCATGTGCACAGATGTCTTATTTCAGAGATTTGCCTACTCTGCCTTGGCATGCAATGAAGAGCTTTCACATTTTTCAATGTGAAAAATGAAATCAGGAGGAAGACCCTCTCACTTGGCTTGAATTAATCTGCTGTTTAAAGTGTTCAGCTACAATGAGGGAAGCTCAGACGAGAGCTGATTTTTCTCCACCCAGGTGAGCATCCTAACAACCTGGCAGGTTTGAGGTGGATCATAACCCTCTCCACACCAGGAACTGGATCTATCTTATGTAAACAATTAGTTGTTCATTGAAAAAATAAATCGACTGGGGTTTTCCATGTATCAAAACAACAAGCAAGAACAAGGGTGTCCCACACGTGGGACCCAACTAAATCTGACTCTGCTGGGGACTTCCCAGGAGACTCTGTCACAGATTTCTTTCCAGATCTGAGAAAATCATGGTCAGCGCCAGGCTGTTCTGGCACAAAGTTTCTGTTTGTGTGAATCCCAATTTTCCTGCTCTCCAGTGCTCAGGAGAGCACAGCCGTGTTTCTCCTCTCTGCCTGCGAACACTTGTTGTCCAAGCTCAGGGACAGGCAAGCCACACTGATCCTCACCTTCACAGCACACAGTGTCCTGTCCTACATTTTCTCTGTATAAAAATGCAAACTTCCAAAACTGTGATTATTTTTAAAATAATTTTTGTTTTACAACTACTTTAAGTTCATTCTTCAGTGTAGCATTTTGCCAGGGTATAACATTAGCCAACAGGTTATCTTTGCTTATTTTATTGAGCAGAGAAAGAAAAATTAAATACTTGGTAGTCCTCTCTCTTCGCCTCTAGATTGCCTTTTCTGTCACATGAGGTAAGAAGGACAAATCTCGATGCTTTGTTTTAGATTAGACTTTTTTTTGGTGAAGTGGAAAGAGAGAAAAGCATTTTCTGCATCTGAGCTCCTGTGCCCTGGGCAAAACTGGAGCCAGTCTTGGCCCACACAGCAGCTGGGTGATACTTCAACTTACGGCTCGTGTATCCATACACATCCTGCTCATTTTGGCGGACGAAGCTTTTAAAACTTGTCTGCTCACCCTTCTTAAGTTTCCCATTATAACTCCCCAAAACAGCGTTACGCAATCTGAAAAAGTTGCTCCAGTCCCCTTCTGCAGCCCCTTAGAGACCCCAACCAAGGAAAAAATCACAAAGCCTAAATGTAAAATCAATGCTTCGAACTAAGGGTGTCTGGAGAAGGAACACGGAGAGGCAGTGTTGCCTGAAAAAGCGTGTTTGAGCTGTCAAGCACATATGGTGGCCAAATAAAAGGGTACATTTCTGTGAGCGCATTTCTGAAGCACTTGATGATTTATTTCTAGATGCAGAGAGATAGGACAAGCACACAGTTGTTGTAAATCAGGTTGTCATTTTTCCTATCTTCTAAAAAGAATACCAGAGAGGTTAATTTAAACAGCGAGGTATGTTTCCCACTCTCTCAATTCTCTTCTCTCCCTCATGGCTATGTGGCAGAAGTTGTGTTATTACTTACCTCCAAGGCAGGAGAATAGAAAAGGACTTCTGCTGGACATCAGCCAACGCTCTGTGCTGGGTATCAGCAGAAGACAGAGAAAATCTTTGCACTTTAGGTGATGTCCAGATGTTTTTGCATCTGCTTTGGCATCTTTGACTGGCTTTGGCATCTGATGTGGTGTGCGCATTCAGGAAAGCAATCCAGACATGCCATGCTCCAAGCTGCTTACCCTGGGAGATGCCTAAACTTGACTAGAGGCCATGTAGCACCTAAAATATCCCTGGGTGCTCGCATTCAGGCACCCACACATGCTCAGAAATGCCCCAAGGTTTGGAGCTGGACTCTTTGCTCATGCCTAATCTATGTCTTGATCCAAAGGGAAGGCATCTGCCTGAACACCACCCACTAGCCATAGGCAGCCCCCAAAATTCAGCATGAAGCACAAGAGCTGCTCTCTGATACAGGTATGAATGAGAGGTGCTGTATGAGACCTGCTGATGGGCAGTCACCTCCTTCCTGGAATAAGTTTTATGATGTTGTCTTGGACTAGAGATTTGCCATTCCCCTTAGACACTTGTTCCTGCTCCCCTCACCTCCCACGAGGAACGGTGGGAGACATCACCTTTTGGTGGAGACTGCCATGCAAGGTTGTGCCAGAACATGGCCATGACCATCTTGGCCCCTTCTGTGGGCTGTATTAGGTTATGCAATAAAAATCTCACCTGCACACCCACAAAGGAGAACAGACAGTCTATGGCAGGCGAGGGAACAATATAACGCCCTGCCCAGCTACTCCCAGGCCCATCCCAGGAGCCATCAGCCCATCCCAGGCCCATTCCACAAGCCCAGAGGAGCCCAGGGCACAATGGCAGGTGGAGACCCAAATTATGGGCTCAGAGGAAGGGACACCCTGCCTGGCTCCTCCCAGGGCTGTCCCAGGAGAGCCACAGCCCCAGGGTAGAGTTGTGAAACCCATTGAGATGAGTCAATTGGAGCTCCTTTGGGACTGAGGAGGTGTGGGACACATAGGACGCAGGGGAAGGGCATTTGGGGATTGCACAAGACTTAAAATAGGATGTTTAAGGAAGGAACCACAGTTGGGGAAGGGAGGGATCAAGATGGTTTTGGGAGGAACGTATGTGGTAAAATAGAGGGATAAGGAGATAAAAAGGATCATTCCTGTGTAAACAGTGCTGGTTGGTACGCTTGTCCAGCCATGCCCTGTGCATGGTGAGTGCAGTCTGTCCGGTCTTCTATTAAACTTCATTTCTAACTATTTTCCTGGGTGAGGGACCTTGTTCTGCGTGCCTGTATGTATGGGGTCTGGGTGCAGCAGCTGGACTGGGACCAGGGGTTGGTGTGCGATCACTAGCAAACCCCAAGCTGGACTAGTTGGCAAGTAGGTGAAAGTCCTGGGAGCCAGTGGGGTGTGTGTGTCTCTCTACAGGTGAGACCACAGGAAAATTTGGCTACCAGAGGGACTGGGGTGTCCTGGCCAGGTGCTGGAGAGGGGTGTGTGTGGAGATGTTGGTGTGTGAGTGGGTCAGTACCAGCAACTGGAGTTGCCGAAGCTGAGTCTGCAGTGCTGCACAGGACTGTGGTCAACTGCAACGCCTAAGCATTGGGGTTTCTTTGGTACAGTGTGCGTTTAGAATGGCAAAACTGTTTTGGTACCTCTGCATCACCCGTTACAACCAACAGCCCTGAGAAAGTGACATAAAAAAAACTTCCTTGGTCATCCATCCAGGAGATCTGAAACCATAACCCCCTCCAGAAAGCCGTATTCTGCCACCAGCTCAGCAGTGCTAAGCTTCCTTCCCTGACTCTGTTTAGATGTTTAAAAGACTAGCTTGGAAATTTTTCTTTTATATATATTATTTTACAGTTTCAATTCAGCAGAGAAAGCTCCTAAAATTTTCCTTCAAGGGCTTAAATCTAAGCAATTACAGGCTACAGTCACACAGTATACGCTGGCTGGTAGAGCTCTCTTCACTGCCAGAAAAGCAGGTCAATTATAAGCCATGAACCACATTACCAGGAGAGAAAGCTGGTTTGAATTCTGGTCAATTAGTGCTAAGCTGTCTTGGAAGAGAAAGGTAAATTGAGCTAATAGAGCAATGCAGCGAGACCTACATATCTCAGCATCGAGCAGAGACAGCAAAGGCTTAATTTCTGAGATGGCAGAAATTAATGACGTTTTGGCATAAAATCAGCTTCAAACCTGCAGGGTGAAGTGAGTGAGGTTCCCATCCTGTCTCTTCTCACCTCCAACTTAGGGTCTCGATTAAAAAAACATGCCTACTTAGGGAGGGTGCTGAAACACATAATTAACTTTAGGGATGTTCTTACATACTTTCCCAGACCGAGGCTCACGATGCAGTGTAAAGAGCTGCAGTGTGTAAGGGCTTGCTGGACTCCTGCCATTCCCATGACTGCCACAGCCAGGGAGGAAGAGGAGGAGGAGCAAGCATGAAGCAGGCTTCCTCCGGTGCTCCTTGCAGAGGGCTGGCTCTCAAATAGCCCAGACACCTGGGACCAGTAGCTTGAGTCAGAGGGTTTGTGGGAATCCTCCACCCGCCCCCTCGTTTTGAGCATGGATTATTGGAAGTAACACAAGCTTCAAGGAAAAGGTTGGAAGAGGATCACTAGCTTGAAAACTTTCTTTTCTCCAGCTGGTAAAACTGTACATCACCTCCCAGAGGCCACGTCTGTAGAAAGGGAGAGGCAGGCGCTTCCCAGGTCTCTGTTCACTACTGTTCATGCAAGGCACATAAAGGTCAATTGCCCTTTCAGGGTTTATCATCCAAGAGGGCAGCAACCAGTGGGATGCAGCAGCACAGCCAAGCCCAGAGGGATGACAGAGAGGGGAAATTGAGTAGGCAGTTCCCAGGACATGGAAGGAAAGCAGCAGATGGAAAGGTGAAACTTTACTGCCCCAGATTGCCGCCTGCAAGCTGGGAAGGGGCTGTAGCTGCAACGCTCCTCATGCCCTGTCCCATGTCACAGCAAGAGCACAAGAAGCAGACACATGGAGCCCAGCTCTCAAGAAGCTGTGCACCAGTGGCAAGGTCACTGGGACTATTATTTTTAATCCCTGACTTGCCCTGTGTGCCCAGGTATAAGGGGAACATCCTTCATAAGCACATTAACACAGTGTGGTTGAGGTGGGAAGGGACTTCTGGAGATCCTCTGGTCCAACCCCCTGCTCAATCAAGGCCACCCAGAGCAGGTTGCCCAGGACTGTTATCTGACACTGAAGTGCCCCAGGGCTCCACTGCCCCAGAGTTTACTGGTACTAGGCAAGTATAAGCATCACAAAGCACCTGGCATGGACATGGAGAATCGAGTCCTAGGCATCCATCTCTGTACTACAATATACATCGCACTGTGTTCACCAGGTGAGTGCTGCCACGCCCTCACAAACCTTCATCCTTCCACTGCTGGAGCCAGGAGAGGCTGGTGTGGGCCAGACCAAGGAAAACTTGAGATCAGAGGCAAGAAGCACATGTTGGGTCCAAGGCTGTCCCACAAACCACCACCGCCATATGAGAAGGTGCTACGGGGGCTCTAGGTCCCGGCATGTGCCTGCAGGCAGAGATGCAGACAGCGTGGCCGTGCTCTGCCCGCAGCATCACCACATCATGCCTCTGCCTCCCCTCGAAACAAAGCTCCTCTCCTTACGCAGCGCAGGACAGGACCCAGTCATGCGCAACCTCATCAAGCATGAAATGTTAATGCCCGCCAGGTCATGAACTGGCACGACAGAAACCATCAGCAGGTCACTGCACATCACCGCATGGATTTACAGTGACATAAAGCTGATTAAGAAAGAAAGGAATCAAGGAGTAAAGCTTTGCCTGGACACAAAGCGCAGCTACAGGACAGCCGTTTGGTTAGACAAGGTTCATCCCATTTTCCTTCTCCATGGGTTTTACTTGGGTTAACTCTTGCAAAAAGTGGGGACTGTGAAAGCCCAGGAATACTCTGAGGTTGCTGGCAGCCAGTTTTATTGGCCTGCTCGCTCCTCCAGCTTTTCTTAAAAAGCTCAAAAGCAAAACAACTGCAGCTCAGACACGCAGCGATCCACCGAGCCCCACGTTCGGCTGTTTACAGGCAAACCGCTACAAAAACACCCCACGTCGCTAGAAGACTCGACACCTTTTTTTTCGCCCTGCTAAATGGTACGGTGACCTCAAACGGCACGAGCGCTCTCAGAAGTGCCTCAACTGACCTGCTACTTATCTGAGCAGCTCCCTAATCTCCCGGTCAGAGCTGCAGGACCTGCCCGTGGAGCTCACGGCTCTGCAGACATCTCCCCCAGCCATAGGCGCCAGCACTTCAAAGGCAGGTGCAAATCCGAGCATAATAGTGAGCATAAAAGGAAAAAAAGAATGCTTCCTTGCGAGGCAGGCAGTGTTTGACTTGCACATGTAAGAGTATTTCTTAAGCAGCCTTGCGTTTTTATACTTCTCACAGAACGGATCTATGCCTAGTTTTATTAATAATAGACATGTCTGTCTCTTTTTTAAATGTCATTAAGATCCACTCAAAGATTTTCCTTGGCAATGAATTCCGGGGCTTAATTATGCACTGTGTTAACAGGCTTAGTGTTTTTAAATGCAATATTTAATCTTGTTAGAGGCCACGTGCTCTTGCATTTTCAGAGCAGGTTAAATAACAAGACTAGCGTATCCCGAATACCTTTACAGTATGTTTATTGTATTGATTGAATTTCTGTGTATTGGATACATTGCCACTGTGATGCATCTTCAAATTGAGTCACCCTTTCTAAGTAAGTGTTGCACTGATTTATAGAAATCCTTCACATCCATCTCAATTAATGCCAACAAAACTGAACACGTCTGTTGTTCCACACTGATCTCAGTAACGCTCCCCACATGGTTTGGGGAAAAAAAGAGTTTATGCCCTGACATTCTTCAAACAAAAACTTCACGTTGGCTGTCGTGCTACCACAACCAGCAGACAACAAAATGCTATTGCTTCCAGACCACTGTAGTGTAAACCACACTGTCATAACAGGACTGCCCATGTCTAATAGCTTTCAGACAAATTTTCCCCGTAGTGTGAGCTGGCTTAATACACGTGCAGTTGGTTTTACACTGGCAAAAGGACAGTTGTACACATGGAGAGGTTTCATGTCAGCCTCTCCCCCATGCTGTAACACCCAAATTTTCTCACCAACTTCCCCATCACCACTATATGACAACCAGATCTAATACTGATGAAGATTAAATATGTGCACAGATTTCAGATTCAATCTTCTAAATGCTACTCGTTGACTTTACCTGTAACATAATCAGGTCCATACTAGCCTCCTGTTTTAAACATTCACACTCTAGAGACTGTATTTTCTTTCCGTACCCAGACAAATAAGAAAATGAACCTACCCACCTCACTGCCGGAAGATGCTATTTACTCACCTACTTAATTTTGCTTCTGTGGTATTTTAATAATAAGAAGACAAGAAATAAGAAAACAACCAAGAAAAAATAAGGGCATCTGTGTCAACATGAAATGGAGCTGGTAAACATCACTCTTAAAACTCAAGTATCTTTCTGAGTTTAAAAGTTACTTCATCTTCCAGGATTAAATGCATAACTATGGTCACATGTGATTAAAGCAAATCCAAAACATTAAAAAATGCTAAATACCTCCTTGTCTGTGAGCAGATGTATTTTTTTCATATAAACAACATAAGAATTCAGACTAAGCAAACAATATTATAATTGCTCCTATGGCTACAGAATAGAGTTTGAAATATAACTCAAGATGACAATGCACACTTGAGATACATTGTGTTAAAAGTCTTCAACAGCTGAGAGCTCCCATGTTACGAATGTTAACAGCAGCATATCATTTTCCACTTCAGGATTTTCACTGCGTAATACCCATGTTAGTTTAATGCACACACTTGATGCGTCATATGGAGGCAAATCCATCATCCATACACTTCTCCTAACAGCAACATTGTTCACATTAACTGAAGATGACCCATTACACACAGATAATTTTAAAAGCTGTGGTTAATTTCTTCAGGAGGCTCAAATATTGAAATGCATTAAGAATTTGTGTGCCAATCCTGGGCCTCCATTAGGCCAAACTGTCCCAGTCCCGCTGTCAATCCTCTTTGATAGCACATATGTTAGCAATGTATGTATGTAAGACTACCTTCTCCTCTGAATCTGACAGCGTATGGACATTCCTCAGCGTATTTTTAGTCATGGCATTTCTAAAATTTTCAAAGCATAATGCAGCTCTTGAGCAAGCGCAAATTGTTCTGGTACAAAATCCATGTATAGACAGAGAACTGCCTTGTTAAAATGCACATGGAAACATTTTGCAGAACATCTTTGAAAAAAATCCAACAGAGAAACAATATATCACAAAATACAATGTGTTCATGAGCGTGCTATGGATAAAGTGCAATTGCTGTGCTGTTGTTATTTTTTCAAATACATGTGAGTGTATTTAAATGATTATGGATGAAAGACAATAAAATATGAAGAATGACTTTTGAAAAAGAAACTTGCTTTTCTCTGTTGGTGCTGTTTGTGGCTTCTTTGAATAAGACTGCTTTTGTTCTTTTTGGATATGTACCTTATGGAGCATAACCACACTTTCCTAAGAAATAAGAAATGAATCTTCTAAACACCTTCCATCTGAAAGCTGGAACATATAAATGCCCAGTGTTAGCCTAGTAAAATCTGAAGGACTTTCAGATGAACAAGATAGAGTAAAGGTTTCACCATAGAGTCACACACAAATGTACAACTAAACCTGTGGGCTTTTTCTCTTCCGTGATGAATCTTCACAGGAAAACAGAGAGCTGATCTTTGCTAGATTAGACTCGGAGGCGCTTCACTGGCTGAGGGCCAAAAATACTGTGATTAAAAATGCTAACGTATATTTTGGGATTACTCTGTTTTACTGCTAAGACAAGTTGCTATTACAATATCATTGGTTTAGTGCTGTAGCTAGGAACTGGCCATATAAAAGAAGACCATTTCCATACCTAAATGCTGGAATTTGGGATCTCAGAGATGCCCAACATGACATCCAGGCAGGACATGCAGCCAGAAAGATCTCACACACAATCTGATCAATTTGGAACAACATAATCCTTTGGAGTCTTTCTGAATTAATACTCATTTTAACTTGAAAACCCCTGGGACAACTTTGTACACCAGCTTCCCAAGAAACTCAGTGTAGTATAGAGGAGCATCTTGGGAAAGATTCTAAAAATAGGCACTCTGGTTACCACAGCAAAGTACCCAAACATGCATGGAAATATTTTCATGCAAACAGAACCTGGATTTCACTTTTTTCTACCCCATCTCCCAAGACCATAACCTGCCATGGTATGTTACAGGTACATATAATTAAAATTCAATATGTTTTCTCTGCACTGAGCTCCATCCATCTCTTACATCCACTTTGAACCTCATTTGCTCGCAGTTGCCCGGTGTTTCAATGCAGTCAAACAGGCCTTTTTGTAACTCTGAATGAAAAAACCATCAACAGCTTTCTAATTTTGGATCTGCGAACAAACCTCAGAGCCCGGGCACTCTCCAGGAGATCGAGACAACTGACGTTAATAGCTGCACTCTACTAGTACAAACGTCCTCAGCCCTGGGATCTTGGTAAGCTTTGCAAATACCAAATAAGCATCTGGATTCCCCCATGAAAAAGGTATTACTTATTATCAGAGCAAGATTAGTAGCCAGTAAGCAATTTCTAAGGGGTGGCAGAAGAATAACTTGTGGCTGGGCCAGGCTTTCAGCTCCCAAATATAGGCAAGAGAACTTCACCGTCTTTGCTTGCTGTTCAGCTACAGCTCAAAAACACGTGGCAAGAATATTTTTTAACACTTTCTGCTTCTGCAGAGATGAACGCTGCTCTCTCTGAAGGACCAATCTCAGCCATGCTGAAGAGCTGTCTTTTTTGCATCTTGACCAGGACTTTGCAGTACTGGGGGACAAACAGCAACAATGACCCAACTCCAGAAGCACTTGTTTTGGATACGTTATCCTCTTCACCTCATGCCAAGCAAAAGTCAGCGAAATCAAGATGACTCCAGGTGAGCATTGAATCAGTTCTTGCAGCTCCTGGAGCCAATGGGATAATGAGGAAAGCTGGAGATAGATGGGCAGCACAGCCTTCTTCAGACAGAGAGATGGGCAGCACAGCCTTCTTCAGACAGAGCCCATGCAGAGGTGAAGGTCAGAGCTGCAACCGCCAAGTTGACTGAGATCCTGGACTACTACCCACCTCACTGCTGGAAGATGCTCTTTACCCACCTACTTATCTTCATTGCAGAGGTCTGCTAACACTTATCCAGTGAGAACTGAATGATGATCGCTAGTGCCTTACAAACTCAAAGTGGCAGGAGCTGCCAAACTGCTCTTAAAAACATGTGTTCTGGGCAAAACTGTGTAGGAAGGTGCATGGGAGGAATTCACTGGGATTAAGCTCAAAACAACACTCCAAAGGCTACAGAATTTAACCCCAGAAACTCTTACAACAAAAATTTCAGTGCTTGCTTACTTAGCCTTCACACAGAATTAAAGGCAGTCCAGTAAAAACATAGCCTTATCCTGGTAAGAAATCATCTACACATTTTAATGTGCCACCTGCATATACTGCGCAAATCTACAAGGCCCTAAATATAAACAGACAGCCCTTTCCTGGCTGTTAAAATGAACACTACCTCAGCTTGTTCTCCGAGCAAGCCAAAATTATAGCTGCTTGGAGATCAGAAACGTTTTAGGGAGGCACAATTTCCCCCCCCCCAACCCCCTCTTCTTTTTACAGTGTTTGTAGTTTTATGAATAAGGCATTCATTGTGCCCAAACCCCAAAGATATCCACCTTGGAGGGAGAGCTAAAATTAGTATTAAGTGTATTCCTGAAACTGTCAGAAGAAAAGACGGCTCGTGTGGGATGCTAGAGATTCGGCAGGCAAAACAACATCCCTGAAAAGGCTGGGTCCTGTGCTGCACCTCTTGCTGGAGAGCCAATGGTTTTGCATACACCCCACATACACACTTGTTTACCTGTCCAAAAAATGTAGTAATTCCTGCAATGTCCAGCAGTGTAAAGTTCTGCCAGCACAAACGTGCCTGACCAGACAGCTTCTGCGAGCAGAGTAAGCATCAATATGGAACTATGTGAGCAAGGACTGTCTTGAATTTCCATTCCAGAAGACCCCAAATCATTTTAAAGGCAGTAAATATGGAGCTGACATCCGTTATTATGAAATAATAGTCAGGTCTGGATGGAGCACGACATGTTTATCAGCATAGGATCAGGGGAAAAGCAAAAGAAACCTCTTCTACACTCCAGATGATGTTAGGGAGTACATGGCCAGAGATGCCCAGCTTATGACCTGCTGCAAGAGAGAGGGACGGGTCAGGCACCTTGCATGTAAAAATCCAGAGCAACCAGATAAGGAAAGCAGAGCCTCCCTGATTGCCCCATCTGGACTGAAACTGGGTGTATATGTGTGTATATATATGTACATAATTATATGTGTGTACATGTGTATCTATATGTGTTTATATGTATATGTGTGTGTATATATACGTACGTATGCATATATCTATATATAACCTGAGCACGCCCTCGGTACCCTGCCAGCGAAGGGCACGATGGCAGCAGTGCTGGCAGGCAGCACGTGTGGCACATACCCCTCCTTTCCCTTCCCAACCTTTGCTTACATTTCATCTAGTCTACTCTGATTCCAAGGTTTAATAAAATCTAATCCCAGCATGTCTTGAATTAATTAATTAGATCTCGTTCCAAGCCACCGTGCCAATTTCTGCAATTACACTGTTACTCACAGAAGAGTCAGAGACAGGCTGCATCCATCCCTTGAGCAGGAGCAGCCACAGACCAGCCAGGGGTTTGTCAGCCAAGCACAACGCAGAAAAGGGGTTGATTTCAAAGCACTTTGATTTTTCTCCTCTATTATTTCCCTACTGGAAAAACTCCTGCAGGTACAAACGGTGGTACCTGTGTGTCAGGTATGACTGAGCAGCTGTATCATGAGGTGACCTCAGCCCCACTCCACTCACAGCCCTCAGCAACAGAGCAGGAGTCCCGCACCTGCAAATTCAGTCTTTATTCATCAAAATTGGTGAGTTGGGACTAATGGACTACCTGGTATCATCCGATCCATGTGCTCCAACTACAGCTCTTTTGACCCATCCTTTGCTTCTGAGCTTCCTTTCCTCTTCAAGTCATCCTCATTAAAGGATTTTTTATTCCCTGATACAAAGAAACCACAAAACTCTTTTTTTCACCAGGAACAAGCTATGGGAATCCAGGAGAAATGGGGATATTTTGACAGGACAGCAGCATTATTCCTTGTATGGATTTTCCCTGATAGATGATTTCCAACAAGTGTGACATCCCACCGGACACTCCATGGAGCATCCTCAAAGTGCAACAGCTACACAGTCCTACCAAAAATTTAAGCTCTCTCCGCTCATCTTCTTCCCTGCCACAGCTAAGAAAAGAGCAATCTCAGGTGCTCAGTGACCGCAGTGATGAGCACGGCATAAACAAACAGACACGGACCACAGAACAGGAGATATTTCCTACTTCATCGTTGTCTGTTGTGCACCATTTTGTGCAGTGTAATTAATTCTGATCTCAGAAGAGTCTCATCAGTTTTGTCTGCTGCCAGTGTGCTGGGCAGGGACCCTGATGAAGTGCAGTTGTTTACAAACACGTTAAAGCATATTTAAAACCCATTGTTTCTCTCTCCAGCTGCCCAAGTACTTTTTACTCAGCTCTTGGACTCATACCAAAAATAAAAATGACAGATTGCCAAAAAGGACAGAGATGGAGGGGTGGATGGAGGGAGGGAGGGAGGGATGCGAAGTGGCTAGACAGCACAGCAGATGAATATATTATCCCACTGCCTCTGGGAACGGAGGTCAGAAGCTGGACCAGGCTGAAGAAACACATTGCAAGAAACACTTGTGAAATTAAAGGTCAGCGAGATAATGAGCTATAACTGCAGCAGAGCAAGAAGTATTTGTTGACGGAGCCGGCTCTGAGCTCTCACTGTGTGGCTACCTGCTGCTCCCAGGGTGCAAAATCTGTCCCCTTCAATTAACGCTCGCCGATGAGACAAAAGGCCTGGCTATGTCGCAGCGGGGCAGCGGCTGCTGCTCTCCTGGAAGCTCTGCGCTTCCCCCGGCCGCTCCGACGTTATTTCCAGACCAACAGCTTCTCCCCGAGAAAAAGGCTGCGGCTTCTGCAGGGGCAGCACCACCACCTCCTCCAGCCCGTTCCCATTCCAAGCGGCTTTCCTGCTCTTTTGCTCACACAGGGAACGCTGCTGTGCTGCCCATCCTACACCACCGCGTTTTAACTCTGAAAATAACCTGCGGCTGCGGGTCTGCAACATGCCTCCGGCTCTGTGAACCTGGCTGCAGGCAGCAGCAAGCTGCATCCCCACAGATAAAGCTGTACACTCTAAAGCAGGGAACAGACAAACCCATTTTTTGCTCAAGGAGTGTGTTCATCTGTCTCATATAAGCCAAGTAACTCCCAGCCCTTAAAATCCACCCAACACGGGCACCAGACCCTGGGTTGAGCCTCTGCAATGTGCTGGTGGCTGGTGTCAATACCCAGCAGCACAGCACCTTCTTATGGAGGGTTCTTCAAGAGCTCCATGAAGAGTATTTTATTTCCACAAACTTCCCCAAAGTTGGGCAAGCAGCATCCCTAAGGAGGGTAGAACTTCATCAGAAAATGAAGCGACTTCATGAAGGTTGCAAGGGGAAAAAGGGATGGTTGCAAGGGACAGGGAGAGCAGGCAAGGGAGGGTGGGATTTGGGTACCTGCTGGTCGTGTTGCTCAGCTACAAGGGGAAAGACCCAATAGCGGCTTCTGTTTCCAAATATTTTATATTAGGCAGCTGCTGGATAAAGAGCCAGAAAGAAAATCATTGCAGCAGGAATGGCAACCTCCACCCTAGCGCTGCAATCCACATCTACCGGGTTCTGAAAATTAGAGCAAGCACCTGTACAGGAGCACAGGCTGCTCTGGCTGGGCAGCTATGAACAAAACCAGCAGCATGCTGTATGCAGAAATAAAATAAAAAAACAAGATCGGCAATCTGGATCAGTCCTTGCCCTTCAAAACATCTTTTTAAATGCTCAGTCACCGTACGTCGGCTCTAGGAATTGCAAACCCCTGCGGCCACGTCACCTCGGAGGGGCATAAAACCTGCAGAAACCCTGGCAGACAGTGAGCCTCCCATCACAATGTCAGGCAGCATGGGCATGGGCTCAGCCCCAAAGCACCATGGCCACAGGTTCTGCGGTCCCCCATGCTTCCCAAATCACTGGAGCAGGCACCGAAGTGATGGCTGAGCCTCTTACCTGTGGCCAAGCTGCTACAGGTTCATCTCTCTGATGCTTCGAGGAGACTCAGGTGTTCATACGGTGACCTGGGAAAGGGAGCCTGGGGTAGAAAATATGAGACCTTAATGTAATGAGGCAGTTTTAAATGTGTGTCATTTATACCACAGACACAGTCACATCCTCTCCAACTGTGGTAGCAGCTCAGATATTTTTCTAGTTACTCCCATTAAGACATTAGGGCTTTGGGCTTTTCCTTACTTGCCCTTTCACTCCTTATCTGCAATCCCTTCTGCCATTGTTTTGGCCTAATCTTTTAGGCATTTTTCTCTATGCCGTCCTCTTCTCACATGGGACCTAGACATGAAAGCAAATATTTTTTGAAGAATATCATTGCAGAGATTTTTCTTTACGTGTGAAATGATTCGTTTCCAGATGTACAAAGACAAGGCACAGGAGACTGGCTAGTGATGGGCTTTCTAGTTCTCCTAAAACCGGACCCTGAAGGCCAACTGGACCCCGTCTGGATACTTCAGAGATAGAAACTAAACATGAGCACTGCCCCAGGCTGCCTGCACAGCCAGCCCTGGCCCTACCACAGCCTGCAGCAGGGACAGCTGCTCTGGGCACAGCTGGGGACTGGTCATTCACTTCCAGCATCAGGACCGGTGGGGCTAAGTCTTAATAGAAAACTGAAAATCACAACAGATTATGGGAAGGTACCCAGGAAAAAAAAAGTTCAAAAGGCTGAGATTGGCTTAAAGCAGAGCTAAAGAACAAAGTTATCCATAATGCATCCGGAGGCAGGGAAAAAAGGCAGCACAAGGAAGCTGCCGTTGAGCAGTGCTAACGAAAGCGCCTTCAGCCCCATGGGCAGCAGCCCCATGCGTGCGGACGGCTGCAGCGATGACCGCAGGCAGCATCCCCATGGTGGCATGGAGCATCCTCAGTAGCCAATGGTGGCCGGGCACCCAAGCAAGTGCAAGAGGAGCAACCGCACCTGCAAAACAGTGGCATGCGTGGAAAAAAAAGCAGCTTTGCCCTTGCATGATTCCTTTTAACTGGAGATTTCTGGGCGCTTTATAGTCAGCCATTAATTCTCATGATCTCAGACAAGCAAGCAAGTGATTAGCCCCATTTCACTGCTGTGGAAACTGAGGCAGGGAGGGCTGCACTGACGCCAATGCAGAGCCCACATACTTCCCATGATCTGCCTTCAGCACCTCACTTCTTCTAGGTCCTTCAGGCACACCCCTCCATCGTTACTCTTATTGTCTCTAAATTCATTTTTCTCATTACACAAGAGAAAGTAACTACAGACAGGTCAGACTCTGAGGATTTAATGGAACTAATACTGTTAGGCCATTCAGCAATTCTTCATAACATCTTCCCCATCATGCCTTCTGCTGCCAGCAATTAAATTAGATAATTTTAAATCTGTATCTTTATTAGTGGCTTCTTCTGAAAGCATGTTGGCACATGCATGCAGATGCAGAGCTCACGTGAATTTACAGAAAATTCTGTACAATGTTACTGCAAAAGCATATGCACGCAAATAAATGCAATAGCAGGACAGGCCTGAATATGAACACTGAGAATACTTTAAATCATTGTGAACAAAAGGCTAAAGGCACTGATGAAGATAAAACATCCTACTCAATAATGCCAGACGAAGAAAAAAACATTTATATGTTAATCTTGCAATTGTCTTACAAGAAAATGTTGGTTTAATTTAACAAGAGTGAAAGACTAAAAAGTGCTACAAAATCAGTTTAACAATCCATAGATGTTGTGAGTAAATGTTGGTTTTAGCGTCAGAACACAGCACCATGGACATGGCTCAATTAATTCCCAAAGCATGTGCAATAAACAAACATCCCGTTTTCTGCTAAATTCTGTTAAAGGGCTTTGCTGTCCCTTTCTCAAACATGAATTTACCTAAGGTTTTGCAGGGATATATAAAGTCCCAGCTCAGATCTCCGTTGTGTTCTGCACCTGACTCCGCACTGCTCCCAGAGAGCCAGCAGCATTCATAAAACACCAGAAAACACTCATTGCTCTCTCATTCGACACATACAGAACTCCATGCCAGTAAATACAAAGATGGCTCACAAGTGCTCAGTGATGTTATGGAGCTCCATATACCTGTCAACTTCCAGAAGGGAAACAAGGAGGCATCTACGCCTGTTTCCCTGCTATGGCCAGGCACTGCTGCCATGAGTGCACGTGAGAATCTGCCAAGCCCTGGCTGATCTGGAGCGATCCCACCCTGCATTATTTCTACGCAGTCCTCAGCCTGTATTTCTGCTGTTTTCTTTACTTCTTTCCCTTTTCTTTCCTCCCAGTAGCAGCATCCAGCAAGAGGGACAGCGGGTGACCCCGATCTTCATTCAGGAGAAGGCAGACAGGTCCATCTCCCCATCTCTTCTCCCCCTTGGTTGGCATCACCCCTTTCTCGCTGCCCCAAAAGTGCAGCAATTATATAGCAGGCTGCCAAATTGGTGGAGCAAGTGAGGATCGAGCGCTCCCCGGGATGGGAGAGGGTAAGGAAGGAAGGGACTGTTCTGGGAGGGGGGGTGCCATACTCTAGTGCATCTTCAGCTGGGAGCTGCAACCCTACAGGGACAAGTGCCACTGCTCAGCAGGATTAGCCTGAGCAGGATGCCGGAGACTGGTCAAATGAGCCAAAGGGTGATGCTCCCTACACTAAGCCCCTTCAACTGTCCCTTTATCCCAAAAGCCTCCTGATATACGCAGTGATATCATGACATTTGCTCGACAGCAGCATCATGAAGCATGCTGAAGGGCTCAGCACTCTGTGCTGAGATGCAACAGTCAACCCCAAATAGGCTCGCTCCAGACCCAAAAGCTGTGGGGCCACATTCACGCAGCACTGTCTTGGCAAGTCCTCCCTCCCCAGAAGCAGCAACGTGTAGACCAGGCAAAGAAACAAGCTAACATCGCCGTAATTGCTTCCAGTCCCCTAACGAGCTGTTTCAGCCCTTGCTCCGCCACACCATGCTGCACCACACAGACATGTCCTTTGTGTGACAGTTTTTTGCAGCCTGCGCAGCCGAGATAACAATCCTGACTCTTGTCCCGCAGGTGAGCTGAGATCAGGGGGTTGCAAGCGCTGCAGTTGGGGTGACACAATATTATGCTTGGCTTCTTCCTTCTCCCTGCCACTTCTCTCCCGCAGTATAACCTCTCCTGCTTGTTCTGTGGTGACAACCCTCACCCCAATCCGGGCTTTGCTGGCCCCAACCCTGGAGCACACGTGCTGCCTGCGCTGCCACGGGCCACGGCACAGCACAATGTAACCAGCTGCAGCTGCTGAACTGAAGTCCCCGGTCCCCCCGCTCCATCCTTCTGGTGACCGATGCATTTAATTATGTGTCCGTGAGCGCACGTGCAGGCTCCTGCAGGCTCTGCTCGGGGAACGCATGGAAAATCTGGCTCCAGTACAGTGTTGCTCTATTTTACCTTCTTTACTGCTTGAAAAACATTTGGCCGTTGCTGGAGAGAGCCAGGCTAGACGCATACATTACAGCTCGCTCCAGAAATAGCACACGCTGGCTTGTACAATTTTGCAGCTAAAAAGCTTCCTTTCAGCTCAGCAGCCTGTCCCTGTCCGTGAAGCAGCTCTGGAGAAGGCAAACCAGGGCTTCGGAGCCTGTGGCTTGGGATGAATCATTGCAGGAAGGTTTCATGACTTTGAACACAGGTGAACAAAGCGTGAGCGGGTTTGATTTCCTCTCCCTCACTGCCAGCTCCTGTGTATCTTATGCAAAGTGTTTAATGAGCTAATTTGTACGTTGGAGAAGAAGTTGTACGTCAAAGCTGAGTTTAGCTTTGGCCTGGCAAACGGAGCTGTCTACAAGGACAAGCCTCCCACAAGTGCTGCCGTGCCAGCACATCACACCGCCTGCCTTGAAGCGAGGTCATTCTGCAAAACCAACACAGTTCAAGGCTTTTCTCTGGAAGCCACCACTTCGAGAAAAATATGATGGTTTCTGGTGATACAGGCCATCCTCAACGCACAAAATAAGTATAATTTGTAGTTTGAGTTGGATTCAGGCTGGTGATCTCTGGATGAAAAGGTCTTTATTTTCTCAGGTAGGTTCTGAGGTCTCCAGTCAGCCATGAGAGGTAAGGGCATGTGTTTGAAAATCAAACCGATTTCTGGAATAGTGCATGTTTACATCAAATTCTGAGCTTTTGGGGACCCCATCTCTGAATATAGGCAAAACATCCCCCACAGCTGTTCAGATGCTGTTCAGCACAGTCCGTAATCAAGCATTAAGTCTCAAGTGTTGACAGGAGACCACCATCACCTACAAAACATGACCATGAAACACCTACTAGTGTGCCAGTCCATGTCTGCAGACAGCATTTTGCAACATAAATGCACTGGAATTGCTGAAATCATTGAAGACCCCTCATTCATACAAATTAAGAAGCATGGTTGATATCAGGAGGTATAAACCAACCGCTTGGTATTGACCATGCGCATCACATTCCCGCACCCCATCCAAGAATCCCAGTAGAGCACCACAGGCTTAACTGTCTTGCAGGACCTCCACAAGGGATCCAGCACCAGCTAGATGGATCCAGCTTAACCGGTGCTTTCAGACTGCACAGATCCCCACTGCCCACTCATCTAGTCCTCTGGGGTTTCTAGACCTCTAACGACCCAGTTGCAGCAGCCGGTTTTGGACTATCACATACCTAGAAATCCTAAACAAATATCCAAAGCATTTTTTCCTTCATTCTCTCAACACAGCTTCTGGGTGGGAAAAAACGTCTAGGGTATCCTAGCCATTGGTGCTTGCATTAAGGTAATCACAGGATCACGAGGTGTTTTCTTCCCTTATGTAATGGGCTTGGACTTGGAATATGATGATACAGCACAAACTGTCCACTAAATCAACACATGAAGAGTTGTATGTCACTTTTAGGAGTGACAGGGCATGCGTTTTGCTAGCAAGTTTAACAACTGTTGATGGAACAGCATTGCAGGCCTCATATCTGAATGCCTTTGATCACACGCAGCCCCGAGGACCCACCGCAGAGCAGTGGATGGTGGCGCCGAGGCAGAGCTGTGAGCAAGGGGACACAAAAACGTGCCATGTTATTAGGTCCTGGGCTCTATTCTGAGCTCTGCTCCAAGTGACCTTCTGCAACCTCTGTGCCACCTCATTTGTGGTGCAATGGAGAAGACTGACTCCCACCCCTGCGTGGCAGGATGCAGCCCCAGCAGCAGGCTGGGTCACGAACTGCACAGGAAGACCAAGTGCTGCCTACGAGGGGAAACCAGAACTCACTCCCCTCCATCAGGGCTCATTTTATGTGCAAGGCTCACTTTCAAACACATGCAGGATGAAGACCAGCACACAAGGGCTATCGCACACATGTATATCCTGTGAAACACATGCTGTCTGGTAGCTGTGCCTCTCCCACTTTCCCCTTTCCCTGCAAGAAAACCCCCTTTTTTTGGAAGACAAAACTGTTCAGACTGTCTCCATCACTCAGAGAAAAGGGAAAAATACAGAGTATTGGTATTGAGCCTGCTACAGGAGACAAACGCCGTTGCCTAGATATAAGTACCTTAGCCAGAGTCTGCAGCTATAGGGAAGGGCTAGTAAGGGTTCTTTGCTGTTCACATCCCCTGCTCTTACCAGTATCTGATTGCTGTCTTCCAAGTTGCAGAATTAGTTTGGATCACACGGGGTCAGAGGCTGCAGGTCATAATCTTCATCTGTGATTTATTGCTGCCTGGTGACACCAGTGGCTTTACTGGTGGCATTATGTAACTGTGATGTTCTGGGGACACCAAAACCAGCATTTACATTTCAGCCCTTACTGCCGTGAACTGGCTGGGCTGTTTCAAACACCAGAGCAGCAGACAGAGCCCTGTGTGCCTCTTTTTTCCTACTAAGGCATTACAGGCTCTTTTTACATAATTAACCCAGACATTTTGCCTAGCATACTTGATTTAGTGCTTTTTTTAGGGAGGGGAAAAAAAAAAAGACTGAAGGCAGCTGTTTGCCTCCTGGGTTGCAGCAAAACTTAGGTGCTTTGCAACCTGGAAAACAGAGTCCAACATTTTTTAAAAGTCCTGGGTGGTTGTTATAGCAACATATGCACGTGTGTATGTGTGTGCATGTAAAATAGACTCAAACCCAGGTTGTCACGGGCAACACGAGTCAGCTTTGAAGTCACACCAAACTTGCTGTCTTGCCTGGTGTCATGTGAAAGCAACAGCCAGCTCCGACAGGGATGGGAGCCGGGAAATATCCCGATAGCTCACTGCTGGTGCCAGTCGCTGGCTGAGAGCTCAGCGCCGTCTCGCAGCTGATTCAGCTCCTTAAGAAGAGGGTAATTTTCTTTATCCTGTTTGCTTCCTCCTCCCTTGCAGGCTGCCACAGCACCTTAACCCAGCTGGGTAAGACAAGCTCATGGCTCCCTCCCAAACAGATGGCTGCAAGGAAGGTCCAAAAATAATCTAACCCATTTGCCTGCGAGTTTTGAGCCTGCTTTGCTGATTGGCAGACCCTCCAGAGACCACCAGAAGAAGCAGATGGTCAAGACATGAGATCAGAGCTGGAGACGGAGATGTCAATCAATAGGTAGGAGTGCCAGGCTCCGGGATGTGGTACGGAGCAGGCAGCTACAGCAGGGCTAAGCAGGCGAAGGTGCGCCATCCCAGCAGGACAGGTATCTGAGTAATAAGGCTGGCTGCAAACTCTGGCTTTTGCTTTGAAAAAAGTAAAATAAAAAGAAATCACAGCCTTGTCATGCTGCAAGAGTCAGGCCTTATATTGTTCCACCCCGGAAGGATGTGCTGAGCCTCTGTCAATCCCCACATCAAACTCTCAAGCAGAAGCAGGCAAAAAAGAGTAAGTGAAAGAACAATTGTACAACCATTGCAGAAATAAGAGGGGGGGCAAAAATCACAGGAAATCACAGTAGTTGTAATGCCTTTGGTGCTAGTCTCTGTAATGAGATTTCTGGGTAAAAAGTATTCAGTATATCTTTTTGGGTGTTGAGCACTGGTACCCTGGATCAGAGCATCAAAAACAAAGCAGCAGCAAAATTATCTCCTTCATCCCTTTACACAGGTTTTTGGCAAAGATCTCAGGGTGATGCTATTCCACAGCATCCTCTGCAGAGGGCTGTAGCACAAAAACTCTGGTCTGGTCCAGAAGCCCATTCGGGGTGAGAGATTCATGCTAAAAGATGTGGTCAAACTACCATGTGTCCAGGAATCAGCAATACAGTGCCTGGAGTCTGGAAGCACTGATCCCTTCAGAGAAGTTAAAGGAGCCAAATCTGCATGTTTCACTTAAGTCAACAACAACAACAAAAAAGAGGTGGGAAGGAATAAAAGTTTGCAAATAATTGATGGGTGTAAACACTGGATTGAAAAGAAATTATCTAGGGAGTGTATTTTCCTAGTGGGGTGGATTATGAAAAGGAGAATTTAGCCTGAGTACTAGAAAAACAAGCTACCAGAGAGGAGACACCTCTGAGACTGGAACACCTCCTAAGGAAAGTGGTAGCAGGCCCATTAACACATTTACCACTAGGCTGGGCAAAGCCCTAGGAAACGCGTTATAAGGCTCTGCCGAGCACTGGCTCCTGGGAGGAGGAGTAAATCTGATCTAACCTGCCTCTTCGCCCTCTGATTCCTGGGTTTCTAACAGCTCCTTTCCCCCGCATATTCCTTAATGGCAAGGCTGATTTTTTTCATCCTTGCTTGCTCTACAGCAGGACTTTCCGAACTTTGTTTCCTCGGGCACGTCAGCAGCACCAACAACAGCAGCAGCTCCTGGCTGTGCACAGGTAAGACTCCGTATCGGCTGCTCCGTGTCTTGAAATAGCCCGCTTACCCCTAACAGGACCCAAGTCACAGTCTGCAAATCCCTCTTCTAGAGAGAACATCATCTGCATCATCGAAGACAGCATGTTCATATCATTCCTGCTATTTGGAGTTCATCTCCCCTTTTTCTAACTGTATCAGGGACATAGCTCACACCTATTAGCATCCATGAACTTTACTGCTATCCTGCAAGGTCAGAGACTACTGCGTATAGCTGTAGTTCAGTTAAAGTCAATACATACTATTTTAATTCTCTTTTGTGACTTACTCCATGCATTTATTGTTGATGCAAAGTGCTGCATTAACAAACTTGGAAACAGAAAGCCTTTTTATTGTAAAATTCATCTTTATGTAAAGCCAAAGCACCAGAAATCTCCTTCACCACCCAAATCCTCTTATCAAATTCTCAGGCTGTAGCAATATTTCAGCATTATTCAAAAGGCACGTAGGCTTTGCACAGGCCTCTTTGCAAAATAAGGCTGATGTCTGTGTCTATAAGGAACACCTGGACACCCCACCATGCACCCTGAATCCCTGATGCCTTCATCTGAAGCATCTCTGAAGGTGCTTGAGAAGCTGTCTGGAAAGACCATTGCACACACCCGCCATGGCTGATGGCAGCTTCGGGGCAGACCATCCAGACAGACAACCATGCAGGTGCTGCTCGGACAGGCTGCTCTTTGCTGCTCGGAGCTGGGTGGGATGAGGGGTGCTCCACACACCTCTCAGCACCAGCTTGCAGCTGGCAATTTGCGGTGGTGACCAGAGAAGCAAAACGACGTCAGCTCTTATTTTTGTCCAACACTTGCTGATTTAAAGGCTTATGCTTACCCTTCTGTCAAAGCAAACAGACAAAGACTAAACACATTGGGCAGCCCCTGAGAAGTCTGGACCCCATCTCCTATAAAACAGAAACCCCCCACCACACGCTTCTCATTAGGAGCCAGACTACTATTGCACACAGCTGACTGGGTAATTTTAGCTATCTGGAGAATGCCAGGAGATGACAACATTTCTGAAGGACCGTCTGGAGAGATGTCTGCAGGAGCGGAGGCAGAGCACCCGTCACCACCCTGCTAACTGGGCACTGCAGAGGTAACACCACTAAGATGCACTGCTGTGTAACCTTGAACTACGACCCCTCCAGGCACAGAGAGCACTTCAAAGACTCTTTAAAAGTAAAACTATCATGAATGAAGACATTTGTTACCCCACAGTTTTATTTTTTAACCCGCAGTGCAATGTTGCTGTAAGAAATTGAATACTTGAGCATTAAGTATGTGTTACAGTGCTGCCTTATACAGCAGCAAAGTGATTAATTAAAATTTACAAGAGTAATCCAAATGCCTAAACAGGTTTCTTGGCGGTAACTCTTATAACCCACTGCCAATAACATCTCAAACTAACGACAACCCCAAAGTCAACCTTTGGGAGCCATGAAGAGTCTCTCTGAACTAAGCCAGTTGGTAATGGGAGAAGAATGAAGAGATACGCAATTCTTCAGGAAAAACAAAGCACGTGAATACAATACTGTCTGGGATGTATGGCTTGCACTGGCAGTAGCCCCATCCCAAGTCACAAATACTGGCCAAAGCCCAGTTTTGTTAACTATTAAGCTGCAGCATTGAAAACACCATATAAAACAGCGAAACAGCCAAGTTCACATCCAGCTCCGTGATCTGCGAGATGCTGAGCACTTTCAGCTAACACTAAGCTGTGCCAAACACTTCGCAAAATCAGAGGCTAAATTATTCCCTGGGAGGATTTCTTCATAAAACTCCGGAGGATGCAGATATTGATCACACTTCTTCCCCGTTCCCTCCAAAATCCGCTCGCAGAATATAGTCCAATAACTTGATACTTTGGGTAACCCTTGAAAACCTAAAATTGGAATTTCCCAGGGGCAATACTCGAGACTGAATTAGAGTCAAGGGGGTAAAACTGGAGTTAAAGCTGTTGATTTAAATGGAGAAAAGATTCAGGAAAACATCACGGTCGACCATGGCAGGTTTACAGAGGTGTAACTCATCAGAGCTGGTCAGGTCACTGGAAGATGGTTGCATAAATCAACTGAATGAGACGGGAGAGATTCTTTAAAGGCTGATCTTGCTGTACTATTCTCTTAACAACACAGTCCCCTTGCAATGTGTAAATCAATGCAAAACTTTCAGTGTGCTGAACTAATCTATACTAGCTGTTAGAGAAACTCCTTGTATTTAATTACCATCGCTAAATGATTTCAGTGTTTTCAAAGCACACTAGCTGCTTATTGGTAATGATATCACTGCCATGAAATAAACCTTGCAACGATGAACGTGAATCTTATTCATGGAAACTCAGCTCATTTATTACTTTATTTTAGACACTTAAATTAGTAAGGATCAACTCAGTCCTACTGGAATAATAATTTTAGCAGCAGGGTCAAAAAGCAAATGAAAAATAAAATGCCTTTCTCCAAGTAAAAATAACGGTGCTGTCCAACCACTTCTCTAAAGAGCCCTCTCATCTCCTCCCTCCAACTGGAAATTTGTCATGGCAGAAGTCCTGGATTTGGGAAGGAGATCTTTACAGCTCCCATGAAAATTCACTCCATTTCGCCAAGTTGCACACACCTGAAAATCGTCATCTGCACTTACTTGGGGCTAAAGTCTCCAGTCCCTCCTTGTCTCCTGCATCTGAACTTGGGGCACTGAATCCCCTGCTGCAGCCCGCGTACCCTACTCGCGGGGAGGCACAGCCATCAAGCCCTGCTTGCAAAAAATGCAACAGCCCCTTAAGACAGGAGCAGTGAATTTTCAAGTGCTCTAGTCCCAGCTCTTCTAGCAACCCATGATAATGTCATGATTTCCATTGTCTATAATATTGAGCAACATCTCCTATTGATCTTAAGAGCCAGGCAAATATAATTCAAAACTCATACAAATAAGACAGCAGAGAAGTTGCATAAGATCGGTTCTGGCACAGCTGGGAACAGCCTCCAGGACTCTGAATCTCGCAAATCTCACCCAGTCAGATCCATCCTGCTTATCGCAGTAACCAGGTTTTCTTGGGCTGTCTCACGCTGCTAGACCACCTCCCCACAGGGAGTCCTGGTGTTCACCAAGGCTGTGCCACCTGGTAAAGAGCTGTTTAAGCTAATTAGCAAACTTCAGCTGCGTACTCCCATGAACTGTTCCCAGAAAGACAAGCTCACACAGAGGGGACAACTCGCTGGTGTAACCAGTTCCTTGCACAGCAGCAGCGAGGCAGCGTGCTCCGCAAGCAGACACGGGAAGGTTCCCGGTCCTGCAGCCAATGCAGCACTGCCTCTGTTGGCTTTTTCTAAAAATCAGTGGAAGTGAGAGACAAGATTTAATTAAAGAATGTTTATTTGCAAAGTTGAGAAATGCCAAAATTACGGCTGGCTCCACAAGCTTAATTTGTTCCATTGTGCACATGAGCCAGGTTTTACATACATGAAAAGGCGCTTTTTTTCTTTTTGTGTAAGTTTTATAGAACTTCTGCCTTGTTCTGTTCCTGGATGGCTGATAAACAAGGTGGAGCAAGCCAAGAAACCAAAGCTAGTGCTATGTGATATCAGGCAAGGCTGACCTATTATCTAGAATATCTTAATGGTTTTTTTAATGTTGTTTTCATGCAATTCCACTTAAATTGTCAGATAATCTAATTCAAATGGGAATATTTCTCCTCCTAAGCAATAGTTCATTGTCCTTAAAAGCACCAAACCCGGGGTCTGCTCAGCGGAGAGGAATGCCAATAACTGACAGAGGGAGGGATAAATGGTCCTCAGACAAACTCAGGCTTTTTCTCCCCGGGCTGTTAACTCTTTAACTGCACAGACTGGCCATTGCATTAATATCTAGCATGGCTACTGACTGAGCAGTCATTAACTGCCCGGTGCTCAGATTTTGTCCATAACCTCTGTATTTCAAAGCAGCCTGTCTGCACAAGCACAGATGCTGCGATGTGACTAAGTGCATGACATAAGTCTAATTACTTGGGTGTCAACATTTGCAGAAATTTGTCTATGTATAGCTTCGAAGTCACATCTGATGTTACTGAGCATCTGTATGTCTAAACTTACGGCAGTTTTCACTGCATTTTTGTGTCCTCTTTCTTGAAAGAAGGAGAAAAGTAGTGGCACATAGGGTTGCACACCCAAAAAGGACCATGCTTAAGTATCAAGGCAGAACAAGATGGTGAATTAAAAATAACCTGATAAATACCTGGGCAAGGAAACCTTAGTGAGGGCAAAGAACTACAGGAGCTGGAAATAACAGATGCATTCATCTCTAACCAGTTAAATAATTTTTATTCCATGCTAATGTTCAGTGTGGTCCTTAAATGTTCACTTATAAAGTGTGCACTTCAAAAAGTGGCTTGCTCCCTGAGGATGTTGGAGCGTTTTACACACTTACACTAAAATACCCTCCCTGTCTGTCCTGCCCCATGTCAAATCCCATCTTCCTGTGCCCAGTTACTGTGTTTTAGCTCCACGCTCTCCACATACCAATTTTAGTTCACCACAATCATGATTTTCCTTGCCTCAGTGTTTAGAAGATGGGTCTTTCCACATCCCTCAGAAGCCTCCAATTCCTTCCCATTACTCTAACTCCCAGGAAAAAACCACTCTGCTCTGAACCGAGCACCCCAGGGCGGTCCCTGCGCCCAGGGCAGCTGGAGGATGCTGCCTGCCCCCTCCCAAGGCACCTACAGGTAGGAGCGTTCTTGTTGGTATTTATCACTCCCTTGCTGTTACAAGGGCATTGTGTCAGGAGACCCATTTAAGCTCTATTTAACTCCTTTTGACTGACAGGCAGAGAGTAATGAGTGTCATTGCCTGAGGAAGGCCATACGAAAAGGAAGCTCTAAATAGACCTGTCAGAGAGATGCTAAAGAGACCAATACATGAACTAAATCAGCGCCCAATACATAAAAATCTTTTAATTTACCACTCTTTCAATTTTAAATGTTTACCAAGGCTCAGCATCTATAATGCTGCATAGGTAATATGCTTTTTTTTTATAAATAATTGTAATGACCCTTCTAAGTATATGCCTGGATTTCTTTTCATGAAAAACAAGAAAAAGAGGAGAAGAAAAGAAGCGGCAGGCTGCCAGGGATCCGAATGCTTCAGTAGCTGACAAAAGACAAGAGAATTTGGGCTGATTTTCTTTTTTTTTTCTTTTTTTTTTTTAAAAAGCAGCTTTGGAATGATGAATTCACAAGTTGTTATGGGAACTAGCAGCACAGATGATGCCCCAAAGGAGCACTGAAGAATGTCTATAGGATCTGGAGGGATAATAAGGTAATACAGACATCTGTAATATGCATGGATTTCACCAAAATTGTATGACAATTTGTAACCTAATACTCGCAGTGCAGGGTCTGTGTGCCAGCACGAAGCCATAGCCCGTGCAACACATCAGACCAAAACTATGCAGCTGGGATGCTCGATGGCGCAGCTCTGGCCCTCTCCCAGCCCTCCCGGGCCATCAGGAGAGTATCCCTCCTTGTTTGTTTATTTACTTTGACAACACATTAATTTTCGCTCACACTACCTCACATTTTCCAGGACTTCTGCGCTTGCAAAATACTGTACTTGGAACACACGCGTGTGCCGGGGAGGGAGGAGCGGGGTGGGGGAGCCGGCATCTGCGCCTGCAGCAGTTGAGGATGCCGGCAGCGAGGACACGAGGGGCAGGTTTTATTTCTTTGGAAAGCAACTGAGGCCATCACCTCTGCACAGACAGTAACGTTCACCTCTCCTTCCCAGCATGTTAGGAGGGGATGTGCATTTTGGAGGAGGACTGAGACCCTCTGCCCACACTCCTGCAGACCCCAAGAGCAAGAGTGCCCGGCCGTCCTTCCGTCTTTGAGGTGGATGAGGCTTTTTCTAGCTCCTGACCCAGGCTCTGCACATGCACAAGCATGCCGCAAGTGTTAGGCAGGCTGAGGGTTTTCCCAGCACTGAGACAGCAAAAGCCTGTGGGTTGTTTTCTAAACGGGAAGATATAATTTATAAACACCTTCATGCATATTTTGGCTTTTAAAGGAGACTTACAACACAGGCTACACAGGAGAGCAGAGCTCAAACTACATGGGTCATATCTAAACCTAAAGTTTATATATACAGGTAAGGTGCATTGGATCTATGGGTGAATCATAAGCATAGACTTAATTTGAATTACAGCAGTTAAACAACAGTCTCAACCTCAGATGGTGTTTGCAGAACATATAACAGCATATACTACAGGCCAGATCAGGAATATTCTCCAGTGACCCACGCTGTCCAAATGGCTTGGTCAAAGCACCAACGTCCTTGGGACAACCTGGTGTGGGAGGAGACCACGGACAGGCCACAGTAACCAGAGGCTTCCAGACCATAAGTGACACACACATGGATTGAAAAGAGCTGGTCATGCAAACCATTGCCGTGGAAGATGCAGGATCCGAGATGCAACGCTGAAATGTTACTGAGCTCTGTAAAAAGCGCTCTAAGAAATGCTCGCAGAGCTCAAACCCACCTGCCAGCACAGCCTCTGAGCTTGTCCCTATGCTTTGGAACTACAACCTATGAGATATCCCAAGCCCATGGGAAAATGATAAGAAAGGAGTTCAGAAGAAGAGTAGGGCAAAGTCTCACATTGCTGCAGCCTACTATTTGCTCAATATTGATGCCTATGAGATGAGAATCAGCTCAGCAACTGTACTTGGTTTGCAGGTCTCTGGGGGGACTGTGGTCTGGAGATAAGAGCAAACCTTGCTGTGCTTCCCCCAGAGCTGCTGCTCACATTTGGAAGGAAGTCCAGTAAAACTGTGAAGGTACCTCTTGATCTGCCTTCCAAAAAACCTCTCTCAAAATGTACTTTGCTGAGGTGTTTAAGCAAATTCTTGCAAGTTGGCTTGACAGCATGCCAGTCGACCATCAACCGTGCAAAACAGCGTTCCGTCATCCCCCTTGCACCGCCCGTGCTCGGTTGAGCAGGGACAGCCTGAAGGGAAACCACAAGACCAACCCACCTTCATGCTGCACACCTGCAACATGGGCCTACCCGAATACACTCTCCAGATTTATGCCTGGAGTATATTTATATTTGGGTTATAAATAAAGTGTGTGGCTTGCCATTGAGTGTTCATGCCTTCCTTTCACCTGCCCATCCAAGTCCATTAGCCTGCGCTATTTTTCCAGCTGTCCTTTCGGTCTGTGCCAGGAGAGGGCTCTTGGTCTCCTTCCCCTTTGTAACCTTCAGCACACCAAAAGTTATAGACTGCATCAAATGAGCATGAAAGGAAACATTTCTTCACCATGAGGGTGGTGAGGCACTGGAACAGGTGTCCCAGAGAAGTTGCGGATGCCCCAGACCCGGAAGGGTTCAAGGCCGGGTTGGACGGGGCTTTGAGCAACCTGGTCTAGTGGAAGGTGTCCCTGCCCATGGCAGGGGGGTTGGAACCAGATGACCTTTAAAGGTGCCTTCCAACCCAAACTGTTCTATGATTCTATGATTTCCTGCACCAAAAGCTTGCAGAAGCCACGTTAGGGAGCCCCATTACTTGTACAGAGGATAGAAGACTCATTCATGAGGGTTTTTTCTGCACTAAAAGGCCTTTCCTGGAGTGTGGGAGAACCAGAGAACTGAGGGTTTTAACACAGTACCTGCAGTTTTCATTTACCTAGTAATTTTCTGGAACCTCTTGCCAAATGTCTGGCTGTGTGCTCTTCCAGAAGGTAATAAAAAGCCTGCACCATGCTTTCTCTGCAAAACTACTTAATGGGGTTAGGAGGTTTGTTCTCAATTTCATATTAACTCCAAGTAAGAAGGATTCATATTCTCAGTATTTGCTGTGCTTTCCTCTTTGTCCAAGCCACCAAGCCCTGTTCTGCCCTCCACCAGCAGACCCAGTTCTCCTGTACAGCCTGTGGTTGGGTGCACTTTGGGTTGCCCTCTTCCCCAGCTCCCTCTTCTCTCCTGAAGCTCTGCCTCACTCTCAGTCAACTCGGCCAAAGTGCCCCATTTTGACCTCTCCATCGCACCAGCACAACCTGTCTGGCTCATCACCCTACTGCCCTTACACACATGCTCTCCACCACTTCTAATCCAGTCCCTCAGAAAGACAGGGAGGGAAAAAAAAAAAGGTCCTTTCCAAATGGGGTTCACAGATGTAATAAACGGTCCACATGTCTCCCATCTTCTACAAAAGCTTGAGAAAACTTGGCAGAGCCCAGGTATCATCACCTCTAAATTATGGTCTGTGGACTAAGAACCATGCCAGACTGGCAGGGTTTCTCAAGTCATGTGAAGTTGTCGTGCTCACACTCATCCACCTGACCTGGGGTCCTCCAGAGAGAGTTCAGTGGGTCACATTTCAGGTCGGCCAGCTCTTCCCTGCTCCGCGATGGTTTTCTGACTTCTTGAGATATGTAAATCAGTAAAGAAGGAGATGCTGTGCAGCAGGATAACCCTTGCTGCTCTGGTTGATGCTGGATTTGAACCAGTCACAACTGCTTTGCAGACCTCTCTCCAAGCCAACTGACCAAGACAGGTTTCTCAACACACCTGTCCTCCTCATGTAGGAAAACAAGCTCTTTCCATGATCTGCAGCTTTTACTCCTGCCTGAAATCCAAAGCTCTTGAAAAGAGACAGCAATCATAAGTGTTATTTATCAGAAATGCTATCCCATCAGCACCACCCTGTTGCAGCTCCATGGGACTGTATTGGACATGCTCCCTGCACCGTCATTTCTCAGGACCTGGATCAACTCCCCTCAGAGTCCTCAGACCTCAGGCTGAAGGGAAAGGGCGAGCTAAAAGGAAAGATAATGCTTGCTAGTTTTTTGGAAATCTGATGTTCAGGCATCTTCCTTACCAAAATTTGTCCTGCGTACGCATGGGTTCACCACATTAGTCTGTTATCATGGCCTCTGAACATGTTAGATGTAAAAGGATGTGAGGAAGTGCTACCCTGAGGAAAGGAAGAGAAGCAGGTCATTCCCACCCACAGTGGACATCTCAGGGCTACCAAGATACTGTTTCATCCTCAGACATAAGGCTTTATCCAAGCATGTCAGGATTTTTTAAGAGGGTAATTTACCACTAGAGACAGTGCTTAGTCAAAGAGTATTAAGTTATGTACAGAGGAAAATACAACACTCTTCTTTAGAAAGCAGCTTGGCCCTTGAGAGCAAGGGCACTAATATGGGATTTAAATGCTTCCTCTTGAGCATACTTCATGCTGCTATAAACAGGACAGTAATGTGTCACTTTGGGCACAGACCCTCTCTTAATTATACCTGCTGCATGATATAGTAAAAGGGGTGGAGAGCCAGCTAATAAATTACTTCCTTTCTCATTACAGGAACCACACATGAAGAGTACTGAAAGAAAAACAGAGAGCTGAGATCCTGTGTCCCATCTACAGTTTGCACTGATCAACCCCCACTAATCTGAAGTGAAACTTGGACTTTCCCTTGGAAACACTCATTGAGCAAACATCGCCAGCGCACGCTTCCTGCCCTCCGGTTCATCCCAGCCTGAGCGAAAAGTCAAACAAGCTGCTCTCAGTAACACAGCGGTGCCCCTTCCATCTGCAAAGCGGGTTTGTTCTTCTTCCAAAAAAATAAACACAAAGAAGGACAGACAGGCTTCCATCTGACTTTTATCAAAGCCTGGATGAAGGAAGACTTTCAACACTGCCTTCCAAGCAACCCTTTGTAAAGATGGGAGGATGGGTAAAAATAACTTGTAATTAGAGTCTAATGAATCAGCACCAGTTGTCTAGCCAACAGTGCATCAGCTCCCAGTGCTAGTTAATCGCTTGATATTCTTTTCATCACGCAAGAGCAGCACGCCGGTGTATTCATGCTCGCTGCCCCCACAAATGTTTTTCCTTACACTTGAAGTGCAGGTTCAAACTCCATTTCACCCCAGAGAGAAACAGGACATGACTTTACCAGACAAGGAAGTCCAAGAAACCAGCAGACTTGCACAGCTTTCAGGTCTGATGCTCCTGGAAGTACATTAAAGCAGTGGCAGCTCACCCTGTTTTACCCATTTGTGGAGCTTTGTTGCAGCCAAGAATCAAGCTTCATAAGCAAGGCCAAGCGTTCTCTGTGGCACAGTGGGAATAAATTCAAACCACCCCAAAATTCCTTGGCAACAGCCCCTAGACTTCACGGCAGTATTAATTCAGTGCATTTCTATGAAATACTTCTCATTCCCACCCCTCCTTCAAACGCATGCACGGATCTTAGTCCCGTTGTGTTACGGGACGCGGTTCTGCGGGAAAGGAAAATGCCATGGCATGCTCCGCAGCGCTGGGAATAATGAAACACCTGGGCTCTGCTTTTGAAGCTTGCATCAGCCCAGAAGAGCATTTCAACTTGGCAATGCGTCTGCCAGCTCCAACGTCAGGCACTGACACTGCTGTTCAGTCGAAGTGACATGCAGACGAGATGCGTCTTCCGACAGTTAAAATAATGAGTGCTGCATGATAAGCGAATAAAATCCCTTTTGCTGATGACTGCAGAGCAAATTTGCAAAGTTTGCAGGGAAAAAAGATTTTTTTTTTCTAACTGCATATTCCTCCTGAGATATGAAAATTAAACTGGATTTTTTTCCTTCTTGCAACTTAATAAAACTCCTATTAAAGACCATTTCTAAAACTTTAGTTTAGCTTGTGGTTTCAACTAGGCCATAGGAGAAACTGATTTTCAATTTACAGGTTCAGTTAAAAAAGATCAGAAAGGGCTGTCAAAAAGTAGTTTGCTTTACTTCCATTTGGCTTTATAAATATAAAGGATAACAAATAATCAGAAGTTGCTTTTGTTAGAGATGTGTGTTGAGCTGCTCAGATCTGGAATGAGTGTTCTCAATCCAAAGGGCAGGTCCATGCTCAACACCAAAGACGACTTTTCTGTTAAACCCTTATATCATCTTTCCAACTAAACTGTTATCAACAAAATACAAACAAAATGTATTCAGATTTAGGTAGGGTGAGCACAAGTTTTGTCTTCTTATTTTATTCATTTTTCCCTTTCCTGTCCTCTAGAGAATCTGACAGGGGAAAATAGTGTGAATAATTCCTGTGATTCCCCTGTAAAAATATGCAATACAAGAACTGCAAGCACATTAAATTAAATAACGAATGTTGCAAGACATAAAAGAAGTTCCTACCATGACCATAGCCCAAACTCATGTTCTTACTTGATTACAACTCCATCCCTTCAGTCCTAGGCACAGGGTAGGTCATTGCCAGTGATGTGCCTCTGGTACTACCTGTGATGCTGTCAACGGGCTTAGGGAGCCAAGATCCCAAGGGATTTTGCAAAGAATACTGAAATACCTCATCCCATCACACAGGACAGAAAGCTGCCTCGACAACACTGGGGAGGTTTTCCCAGTGCTCCATGGACCGTGCTGGAAATCTAGGGGTTTGGTGGGTTTCATTTCCACTATCAGAGTTCAAGTGAGAATCAGGCTAATGAATTTTCTGAACACATTATCTCCTATATCAAATAAATGCCTGAGATAACAGCTATCTACTACAGCATATTACTCAATGCAGTCTGACTGGACACACAATATCCATGCCAATGGTTTTTGGTTTGGGAATGTTTTTTGTCTGATTGGTTAGGGTATGCAAAAAAGGACACACAGATTGGTTTATATATGCATTAACCATAAATTATATTGCTACAAAGCATAAGGTTCAAAGAAGGAACTGTAAAATAAGCATTCAGGTTGGTTTCCCAGTTTCAGACTTGTTATTTTTAGCTAAAGTCCTCACCTTTCTTTTAGAGCAAAGACCAGGTCAGATGATGACATCCCAATGGAGCAAAGCGTTTTCCTTTTCTCTCCTCTCTCTTTTGATCCTCCCTTGTTCTGCAGCAAGAAGGCCATGAGCTATTTCCATGGCAAAGAAGAAGGCGGATTCAGTACAGAGCTGCCTTTTATTCTGCAGCAAACAGCACTGGCGGCAGGTAAGGGAGCAAGAAACGCGAGGAGCTGCTGCAGGAAGGACAAGAGCAAAGCCAAGTATGGCCATCAGAGAGTGGGCTCAGAGCTCTTCTACAGCACACAGGCTGGGAGGTGGCAAGCTCTAGCTCAAAGGACCCAGACAAGACATAGCAGAAATGTCAAGTTTTGTTAGGTTTTAAGCCAGATTTAAACTTTTCCACATTCTCTCTCACAAAAACTTGAGCACAACTTCCAGCATGAGCAACACATCTGATGGGCTCTGCTGTCTTCTGCAATTGCATGTGCTTTGGAAATGTAGCACCCCAGGGTTAGAAAAAAGGCTGCCCACCTCTGTCCCGCCAGTGATTGTGCAAAGTGCACCTATATATTATGTCTGTTGGCATGGGGTAGAAAGCCACATCTTCGTATGCATGTCTGGATGACCCATGTACAAGGTATAAGGAGGGAGTTACTTGCTCGGACTATTTCATTCCCTTCTCAGGAGGGAAGGTGTGGTAGCTTCTCAAAGCACATGCAACTGGTTATTAAATTTCCAGTAGCTGAGTAAACATGTTAGTAACTAACTAAATATTTATTTATTCATTAACTATATTAACTAACTTCACACATGCACATTTCTTCGCGTCTCAGAAATTTCCAAGTCACTCCAGCTTTTATCACACAGGCTGCAATATCAAGGGCTTGAAGTGGCCCAAGAAAAAAACAAAACCAGGTAAACTGCCAGCTTGGCTAGGACTCATAGATAAAAACCTACCTCTTCTCCAGCCCTTGGCTAAACGTGTTCTGCTATCTCTCTTTGCACTTGAGCACTGTGATTTTCAGCAGCAGCAAAGCCAGCATCTAACCCAAGGTCATACACAAACATCATGGTCCAAAGACTCACACGACCGATCAAGCCCTTGACTCTAGAAGTAACTGAAAGACCAACAGGCTAAAAATGCAGACTTAGGATTTGATGTGCAGAACCTAAGGCCAAATAAAAGCAGCTGTTGGGAAATCTTGAGAAAAACAGAAAATATGAGTATGCAATGGTGAGGGCAGTTTCAGGCCAAGTTGTGACATCACGTCTCACAGGTCTCCTCATGGAATAAGATGTTCCTTTCCTGGACTAATAGTAAGGAATTATAGCCCTGAATAGAGAAGTAATAATGTGGGAAAATACTTGCAATGCCCACATCATCCCATCATGTGGGGTCTATCCCTGTCTGAATGCACCCCCACGTGTCAAAGGACACAGTGACGAGGCTGTTAGAGAACAGTAAAGCTAAAAAACAACACAGAGAAAGCAGACAGCATCTGGCCTCAAAGGAGTTAAGATCACAAGGGGTAGCTTCCCCCCAGGCCCTCCCCAAAAGAAATGTGGAAAGCAAAGCAGATGTGGACAGGACACCCATCCTAGAAAAAGGAGATTCAGCTCAGAAGGCAAGAAAGGCAGGGACACTCAGTGCAGGGGCGATGTTTGCAAGCCAAGCCTGTAGTACAGCTAGGTTAACCTCTTTGTGTTACTTGCACCGTGTTGTAAATGCTTTGCACCTTTGAGGAAGGGGTAGATCTTGTTTGACTTGGGACCCACTTTCCCCAGTCCCTGTCCCAGGCTCCTGGCAGGACCCAGCCCTGCTTGCATATGCTGAATCCATCCCCAGCTGCCCCAGGAGGCTGTAACCCTGCTAGCAGTGTAAGAGCAGAGAGGTGGAGAAATGCCACCCTGTATGCAGTAAAAACTTGGCATCTGGCAGGGACCACCTGGGAAAGCCCAGGGAGAGAGCTCAGGCACAGCAAGACATGAGAGGATTGGTGTGAATCACTAATCCAACAGAAATTTTATCGTTTCCTGGAGTATACCCGCAAGTACAGGATTTTTTCTACAATCATGTACGTAACAGTGAGCGAAACCGGAGGAAAGTATAGGATGATCATAATAGCAGCAGCTTTCTCTATGAATTTATTAAAGTAACATAAGGCCAAGATCCTGCTTCCTTCAAGAGTTTTGACAACGCCTTAGTCGCCATTATGATATTGATGTAGCATTATTTTCTGCCTAAGCCCCCTAATTTGCTCTCAATTCATTGTTCATGGGATTATGCCCATTTTTTTTTAATGAAAACACAAGAAAAGCTCAGTGACAGGAGGATGAAGGAAGTCTGTGCTATTCACCAGCCACCCAGCCACCCACATGCTATCTTAATTCATCAGCAGACAAAGCCAGCTCTTTGTCTTTGCAGCTCCCTCTATGCCATTCATTCATGGTGAGATATCGCTCCCAGTAATCAGAGCCTGCCTATGCAGGGGGAAGAAAAAAAAAGAGACAAAAAACATCTAATCAGGCCTTAGACTTAGCCCCATTGTCACAAAGACAGCTCCTTTTTTAAAAACAATGTATATATAGCACTAGATCTCTATTAAGCACCCTTTCCATGCAAAGTTAGATGGTAGCTTATGTAACAGGCGGGCGATGTGAGTATTTTCTTCATTTATAAGACTTTTTGCCACTATTAACAAAGCAGCTGAGCATCGAGGGAAAATAATAATAATAATAATTCCCTACAAATTATGAAGAAAGGATACCCATAGTTTAAGGTTGCTTTAACCTTTGTATCTTTAAATACTTTGCTTTCCTGCGCTTAATGAACTACATATGTGATTTGCAACTGTTAAGGGGTTAATCTCTAACCATTGTTTTAATTGGATCAACAATTGGCCTTCCGCCACTTCCTTTGGAAGATTATTCCACGATCTAATAGAAATCAGTGCCAGAAAGTATTTTCCTGAGAATACGTGCCAGAGGAAACACTATGGGAATAGATAACAACCCAAGTTTCACAAGGATCAAATATTGCAATTATTATCATCCTCAGCCAGAATCATGACAGCTACGACTGCATGTGGTCACACTTCCAAAACTGCAACATCTTGGGAATGAGAAGATAATGGAAAAACTTACTAAAAATCCTGCAGCTTGTACAAATGAAGAGAAAGGAAAAATAAAAAGCAATACCTAACTCTATATTGTGCCGTATTGCTTAGCAGCGGTACAAGTAAAGGCAAAATCCAGATCTCAATTGCTTATGTGTTTTCTTTGAGAACAATATTAAAAATGGCTGAGCAGCTGAGACACCTCTTCTGCCTCTTCCTCAAAAGTAGCCATTATAATTTGCATTACTCAAGGTGAATCAGCCCAAATCTATATCAAACCAGTAAGAAAAGCACTTTCCACATTTTACTTTTTGCTAGCACTTTTTAAACAACAAAAAAATCCTATCAGAATAAAATATCTCGTGTAACATTCACTGTAACAGAAGTGTCACTCCTTCAGATCAAGGAAATCACGTTCTCATATGCCTGCAGGCATAGCCCCAGCACCACACACTTGTGCAACTTACCCAGTGCCTCCGTATGGTTGAACACGTGCTGCGTTTCACAGATAGCTCACGTGCTGGTGGCAGTAACTTTTCTCAGAAAAATATATTCTTTTGGCTAAATTTTCTTGACCTTAATTTTAGCCCCCAGGCATTGGGAGGGGGGATGCTATCAGCAGTGAAAATGCCTTTCAGACATATTTTTGCAGGGTTTTTTTTTAAGCACTCACCATACAGACATCATTATTTATATTCTAAATAACTTGCATAATGCTCTTCCGGTTGCCATCTCTGTAAACTGGGCTATGAATACATACACATAAATACGTGCATAAATCGTATGTCTAGTTTTTCACCTTGCACTATGTATGCTTGTTCATATGAGTCCCATTATAGAAATGAGGGTTCACCAGTGTGAGCAATGAGATCCTAAATGTGCTGTACATGTTTTTCTAATGCTGATATACATATAAAAGTGGACAATTTCCAGCACTGTCCACATGGTTGAATTACATTTAATACTTGTGCTGGCAAAGAAGTTTTAAGACTGGTATCATTGACATACAACCTGAAAAACACCTCAAGAAACTGAGGACAAGTTTTGGATTTTAAGAGAGAAAACTCTCTGCTCTGGATAAAACAGGACTTCTGAGGCAACTTCTGAGGAGGTCCCTTTGGTGTTTCCCCCACTCTAGCCTGGTTGTCATGGACCTAGTGAGACCAAGACCTTGCTTGAGGACACTTGAGGAAGCCTACGGTGGGCAAGTACCAAATGCCTGTAAGAGGCAGCAAGGGATTAGCAAGAGGAATAGGTGAGCCCCTTCCCAGTGCTGAAGCTGACACAAGCAAACCAATAAAAGGGATTCTTTCCCTACATGATCCATTGGATAGATATGGACAAAATAATCCCGTTAGCTCTATGGACAACTCTGATGACAGCTTTCGCCCTCCCTCCAAGCCTTGGCTGATTGCAGTCTGGCCTGTTCGCCTTGGGTTACAGCTATCTCCCTTCCTAGGCAAGTGGTTTTATGTAAGTCTCAGATCCTCGGGTAATCCCCTGTGCAACCATGTTCTTCTGCAGATGGAAATTCAATCTAGGACTTTAGGGGCAGGTCACCCACACAGGTTTCAAGCCAGAGGAATAGGCGGACGAGACTAGGCCTGATGAAGAATGCCCTTAATTAGCTCCTCAAGGCTTGGTTTCTTATTGCTTCACCAAGGGTTGAAACTCTCTGTTAGTACTTTTGAGACATTCTCATTGGCACTCAGAAAGGCTAATTATTAATTAAAGGCTAGCAGTGCTAAGTGATGCCTGTGTATTTCCTTCTGTCATACAGCTGCTCTTATTTGCTCTATCCTGTGTCTATAATTAACACTGTCCCAATGCTCTGCTCTTCACATCAATAAAACAGAGGTGGTGGGGCTGTTACCAAGCCCTCTGCTTTATCAGCCACGTACTGGTACCTCTAGATTCCCTTCCCAGAAGGATCTGTTTGAACTCAGCAGCAGTAGAAAGGCCTTCAGCCACTTCAGCAATGAAAAGATTACAAGCTTGAATACACTTACATATGTTTGTCTCAGAGTATAAGCAAATAGTGAAATTCTTTCTGCTAAGAGCATCTGTCAGGATCCACACTGCTGGATCAGGGCATCCAGCAATAACAGCATCTATCACATGTGTCTGTCATCTTCCATTCAGTCTCCTCTGTGGGCTTTGAAACGTTCCTGACATGTCTCATCAGTTCCTGGTAAGTGCAGTGTCACTGTGCCCATTTTACAGGCAGGAAAATGGAAGTACAAAGAAGATAAGCAACTTGATTAAAGCCAAACTATGTAAAGATGGCTATAACCAAACCCAAAACCAAGCCTGTTTTTTAATCAATAGAAAAGTAAATACGAATAGATATATGTGGCTCAGATACAGTGATATATATGTATATACACACACACACATGTATATATTATCTCAGCATACTTTATAAAACCTCTCTTCAGTCTCCAGCCCATGTGAAATATTGAAGGTACCAGACACATAAATTACATTTTTAGCCAGCACGGCCAGTGCTCACATGTTTATCTGTGGAAGTCTTGGGTTCATTTCCCAGGGACCATTTCACAATTATTCAATGCCTGTGGCTTTGCAGGGTGGTAGAGTCTCTTTCTCATGTGCAGTTCCTTCAAAAGGCAAATGACAAAACCAGCTCTGATGGTACCAAAAGAGCCTCTAACTTTGCAGGACACTGAAAGAGATGGGAATCGCTGGGTGAAAGTTTTTCTGCAAGAAGCTGCTGCTCATCAGCAGTGCGTGCTGTGTGGAATCACTGCACCTCTAATTTTTGGAAGGGGTGGGGGGGGAATCTTTGAAGATAAATCAGTCAGAACATCCTAAAAATAACTAGGAATGAGTCTAGAAAAGTCTTTCTGCTGGGAGGAGGGGCTGAAGTAAGAGAAGCAGGGCTGGAGATGGCCAGGGCAGTGGCAGGGAGAAGAGAGCCTCTGTAACTCCGCTGTTTGAGCAGAGTGGTGGGGGGGGCGGAATAGAGGAACCTCCAGGCTATGAAAAAAGAGGGTTGTCAAACTGTGGACAAGACCTACTCTGTATACTAATGCCGGTGGGACTGTAAAGGAAATAGCTCCCTGGCTTTTCCAGCTGGTGGAAAGCTCTTGCTGCAGCAGCTCTAATAGACGTGAGGGTGCAGTGGGGAACGTGCTGCACCTGGGCAGCACTCATCGGCTGAGCCTCAGGAGCACCATCCAGACACAGGGCTGCTGCCAAAATCTGCCTGTGGGCAGGGGTGGAGGCAGAACTGCCAGGAAAAGAGGGTTAAAAGTGGAGGAACAAAACAGAAAGGTGAAGAGGAACCCAGCGAAGGTGGAGACCAAGGGCAGGGAGGTGCCGGGGTCAGAGCCTGCACTATCAAGCAGGTTGGTCAGTCCCCTCAGTAAACCACAGGGACAAAGACTTCTTTAAAAATCATTTTGAGGCACGGTCAAGGCATGCAAAGTTTTTCAGCTCCCAACTGCTAGCTCCCCGCATCAGGTTCAGTTCAGAAGCAATGCCCAGGGGTCGCAACACTCTCCTCTTTCAAGCCCCAAAACCCCACCAATAAACAAAAACAATGTCTCAGGGCTACAGAAGTGTCATAAAGGCCTGGAGAAGATGAAAACCTTTGCAGGGTGGATGCAGCCAGCCCACTCAGAGCAGTGCAGACACAGGGCAGTCTGCACCGAAAGGCTGGTATGACCGGGGCTCCTTCTCCAGTGCTGCCCACAAGGTTGAACCTGACAGAGCTCCATGTTAGGCTCCTTTGAAGTTACACTACTCATATGTCCAGTAAAAGCCTCGTTAGCTTGGGCCTATAAGCATGCATATGTATTTAACCAGGTTTTATTCACTGATTGAGAAAATCAGAGCCTAACCAAAAGTGAACGAAGGGAAAATTCACACAGCTCACTCGCATGCTCACGGGAGGCAGTACATAATCGCTTAGACCTTCCCCAAAGTACGACTTCAAAACTGGATCTGAAAGTCACACAAGGCTCTTTCCTGCCCTCATCGCACCGCCACAGTGAAAACACTCCTGATCAACCCTACTTTCCTTAAAATCTGCATGCCTCCCACCATGTACCCCACACGCACTCTGTCCATGTAACACAGACCTGGGCAAAGGAGCCAAGAGAGCACTACCAGACTCAAAGTCTAAGATCAAAGTCTAAAGCCCTTATTCTGTATACAGAAGCAGACATGAAGGCTCGTTTCCTATAGATTTGCATCCTATGGTCTCTCCTTCCTTCCCCAGCTCCTCCAAATCCCTTCCCTGCTTTGCCAACAAGGCAGTATCAGAGTGTGACTGACTCGGAGCCACACATGCCAGCTGGGCCACCACTGGGGACACGCTTGTGGCCACAAGGCCATTGCCTGCTGCAGTGATCGAGAAGCTGAGCTATGAATGTCCTTTCATGAGTGGTAGCATCCACTTGGGTCTCACTGCTCTATCCTGGTGCCAGTTTTCATAGAAATTGCAAGAACTGATTATATTGGAGATTCCCTCTCTGCCGAATGAAGTTGAAACTGGCCAACAGATGCAAATATATTAGGGAAAGACTGACAGACAGGGTGACTTCCAAAGCCTCCTTAAGAAACCAAGCTAAAACATGTAAAAATGTCTTGCTGGTGCTTAGGTGCACATGTGAGATTTTGGATAAGCACAAGAAACAGGTTTGTTGCGTGAGGATTGCTAATACAGTCTATTCGTTGGGTAGGGCAGCACTTTAAGCCCCTTTTTTCAAATTCTCTCCAATCTTTTATTCAAATTACTTCCCTAAGGAGCATCTTCAGTACTAACAGACTCACATGCAGGGCTCAGGACTGAGAGCCAGACAGAAACACACCTTCCTTTGACTCGTGCTCTTTGTTGCTCCCAGTCAATTCCTTTCCATCTGTCCCACCAAGACATAGTGGAAGATGGAAACCCTCCACAGGGTACGTCCCACCATGTGCAGCAGCAACATGAGAGGCAAAAGCAACACCAATACCATGTGCTCAGTGCAGTGCTGAGCCCTTCCATGCTCTATGCCATGAAGCACGGGCACCCAGGACAGGGAAGGTGGGAGAAGCAGGAGGTATGGGAAATATCTCCCATTTTGATGAAACCGCACCATTGCTGCACTGGGTGGGCCAAGTTACCACTACAGAATAGAAAACTTATATAAAACCCAAAGAGAAGGGAATTTTCAGCCTAGGACACTTAATGCACTGGGCCAAATCTATTGCTGTGGTACGAATGCGTAACTTAAATGGAACTACAGCAGGGATCAGGCATATTATTAATTCATATTCCATTTAGATTACTGCTTAAAAGTATTGTCTCAGCGCAAGCATTACTAGATGCTGTTCATTTGTTTCTCTCCGAGAGCTACAAGAAAAAAGAGATTAGGTAATTGCAATGCAAGCATGAAATACAATCAGTGATTTTATGAAATCTAGCCTGTCCCAAACCACAGTTTTGATATTGTTCATAAACACCATCTGCAGATTTGCTTTATAAACAAACATTATGTTTATATTTTGTAAGAATACCATTTCCTAATGAAAGAAGATTTTCTTTTGTTTGAGGAACTGACAAACGCAGAAACACTCTCATTCTCCTACTTTGCAGCTCATGCTTACTGCCTAAAATTTTGGAGAAACAAATTTAATCATCAAATACTCATGGAATAAGAGGAATCACTACTGAGAAACAGATCCTAAACTGAGAAGTTCACAAAATCATAAATACTTGGGAAAAGGTATATAAGTGTCTGTCTCTGATAGCAGAGAAAATAGGTTCCTTCAGAGGATGTAGTGACCCATTCTCTAACACTACGCCTGGAGGAAGCTGCTTCCAAGCATTTGGTGTTCAGGCTATCTTCATAAGCACAAATGTTAATACTCCTACAATGCTTTAATGTTAGCTAACAATTAGCTAATCTTAGCTAAAGTATTATGAACACAGTCCGCTAACATTTCACACCCGTATCTCCAAGCAGACGTTCAACAAAATAATGTTGTGCCAATTACCTGTTTTAAAATTGCTTTTTTGGTCTTTAAGGATTTGTCTTTGTTCCTGTATTGCAGAAGGACCTCAATAGAAAACTTGGGTTGGCCTTTTCTTTACCACTTGTTGCTTAATATGTCCTACTAAATCAACTTTCTTGTTTGTCCTTTTGCTAAAACACTTTTAATCTTTCTTCAGAGGTAAATCTTAGTCTTTTTTTAGCCATAGCCTAAAAATCTGCCATTAGCAGAGACACTTCAAGATGGTGTTCACAACAGTAAGCTCAGGGAGAACATAGCCATATTTCTCAAATGCTTTGATAATACCAATTATTATTTTCCATCCTGATTTTTGCACAACCACTACCTTGTTTGGTTTCTTCAGTGATGTGCAGAACTCAACGCTGAGCTGTCCAAGTCTCCCCTGCAAAAGCTTGAGCCACCACGAACCCTACCCGCCTGCAGCAGTAACGCAGTCTGCACTCTTACAAAGAGAATTTCAGCTTCTACTTTGTCATCTAATGATATATCTTTAGAAATCATCTCTGTCCATAACTGAATTTCTCTAAGAGCATCGTTGTGAGAGTCCTCCTCAAAGATTTTCTGGAAGCTGATATAAATTCTAGCCTGCTGGCTCCCTGACTGCACAGGATATCGATTCCCTTAAAAAATTAAAAAAGGCAGAAAAATGGCATGAGTCTTGTAGTAGATGACTTTTGGTATTTTTGTAGCTCTTTCATCCAGTATTCTGGATGCTACCCATGCACTCTTCTATAATTCTCTATCATCACCTTGCAACTCCTGCAGACAATTACGGTATGTGCCATATCCACTTCTCCTGGGGAGAAGCAGATTTCAACAGGTTTGTGTATTTTTTTAGCAGCCTAGCACCCACTTCAAGTGCCTTCAAGAGTCTTGAATGATTATCGCTCTGTCCCGCTGACTAATTTCTATTGAAGTTGAAAGTTCATTTTGCTTAAACACTTCTTCTTCCGATACTTCGCTGACTAACAGTCCCTCCTCTTTATTACTGACAAAGAGAAACCTGAAGGAGTAAGCACACCTCCATAGGGCTGAATAAAACCTAGCACTGGTGAAATTCAGAGGGATTTTCCCCACAAATCTTGTGATTCATTTATTATTACCCATGACATTTCATGTCAGTTTCGGGCTCAGGTGATTCGTTAAACAGCAAAAGAGCAAACAATATGAATTTATTCTACAGCCCTAAAATCAAGAATTTTATGGTGAGTTAGTTCCCTCAAAATGCTTCAAAAGACTGATATTGTTGATATACCTCATGGCAGATGTATAATAAGGAATAATTCTTCTATCATTACCATCAAATGACTGGTGCGTCTGTAGTGAGCTTAGCTCCCAGCTGTAAACTGTTTTATTTACAGAGCGCTGTGATCATTACAATATATATGTGGGAGAGACCACTGCTTCTTTCGCTAATGCACACCCTGGGCATTTCACAGAGGAACGTGAAAGTAATTTATGAGAACAAGCTGATTCAGAGAAGAGCAGAGGAAGGCCTGGATGACTTCATCTTGGACTGGTTGCAGTGTGCATCACAAAACACACGGCTGCTCCAAGTCGCGCACTGCACCTCCTTACCAGCGCAGTTCGGCGATGTTGAGCACAGACTTCCAAACATTACGCACACACAAGATATGCACCGATATTAGAGTCAGGATAATTTTGCCGTAGGGCTGCCTCCCGAAGAAGGAAAGGTTTTGCCCCTCAGTAGGAGACCGGTAGCATTGTACAGTGTCATAATCACACAATCCACAGACATTTTCTGAAAATGAGGTCATTTCCATTGCGGAGAGGCACATGAGACATTTGTTCCCAGAAAATATATCATGCTACGCTAGGGAAAAAGAAAGAGAAGAGATCATTCCAGCTTTGACTTTATTGCATCAGATTTGGAGGGGTGAGAGAAATCTTTCACAATACATTCTGCAAAGGAGTATCCCTTGCTTTCAGACAGAAAACGTGAAGAACTGTTACACTGAGTAATCTTGCCTACCCACCTCTGGCTGAAAGGAGAGGCTTTCAACTGCAAAGCCTATAAAGCAAAGCCATAAAGCATAATAATACTTATATGTCTGGCTTTCCAAAGCCCACCCAAATGTCAGAGTAAGGAAGGGAAAGGTACCCATATTTTTGCAAAATGTTTGATTACTTCAGAACTGTTGAATAACTTACCAAAGCAGTCAAGAGCCTGTTGGCAACAGTAGCCACAGGAACCCTCCACACATGTCATCTCACCCATCCCAGAGAAAATAGGTGATTGTGCCCTGCAGGTCCGCATAGGCTCCATCAACCAAGAAGAAGCCAAAGCCTCCTGCCTCTGTCTCCTGGGAGGAGAACTGGGCTTCTGCTGTGGTGAAGCTCTTTCAAGAAACAAAACCACTTCAAGGAATTTACCTGCTTTCTTGCCCTCGCTGCAAATATCTTCCACGAGCACCAAGACTCCAAAGAGTCCCTTTGGGGACCTAGGCACTGCACAGGACAGCAGCTCTGGCTGCTTCAGCAATTGCATCTCAGGAGCTTCTTCCACATGTCTTCAGCTTTTAAAGATCTGCCTGTTTCTGGTGGATCACTTTCCCAAAACAGCAGGAAAGCAGCACCCAAAATAACGTTATAGGCAGGACTTTTAGGTCAGGGCCAGATAAAAAATACTGACTGTTTTCAGGCTTTTTTATGAATTACAATGATTCCATGCACTTTCTGAAACACTTTGAGGGCAGCTGTGGAAAGTGGGAAGCATAAAGGCACTATATTAATTCCTATAGCATAACTCTGATCCCTTATTGTAGCAGCAGAGAAAGGTGGCTCAACTATATACCCTATGAGGATGAAAATACCATGTAATGTTAGTTCTGGCTGTGCTGAACACCCCAGTTATTTGGGTTTTCCCATGACCAACCTAAGGAGTGACTTACTTACTCAGCATTTCCATGATAACCTCTCCACTCATCTGTAAATCCACACACTAAGTTGGCTGATAGTGGAGGACAGAGGAGAAAACTTAGCCACAGAAAGGAACATTACTGAGTAAAAAGGTATTTACCTGCCTTTCTTATCCTCTCCCACCTTGCACTGAAAGCATGGGGCAGATCTCTGCTGTGTGTCCTCTGGAGGCTGGGCTCCAAGCAACCTCACCAGGCTGGATTTTTGGTGCTTTTCCCATCAGCAACACCTTTTGTGAATCACCTTCACCCCATGGAGGTAAAGTTGTGTAAAACAACCAAATCACAGGATTGTGACTTCACATGACCCATGGGTAGGAGGAGAACATGGCCTAATGGAGACTCCTGTTCTGAGGAGGCTGGACCCATAAAAGAGAACTTCAGAAACTATCCCAAGCCCTGACCAGTGTCCCCCTACCCGTCACTCTGCAGGGGCTCCATTATATCACCCCTTTGCCAGTAAAAGAAAGTTGCCACTGAAGGGTTGCTGTTATTTCAGACTCATTCCCAATGTCCACTCTGGCTGCAGAGGACATCTCTGTCCTTGCTGTCACCCTGCCTTCCTCCCGTCCTCGTTGCATATGACACTTGTAACCTCCAATCTCTGGTCTCTACTGACAACACTGGGCAGATAATCAGAATAAAAGGCTGAGCTGAAATAAAAAGCATTTTAAACACTAAAAAAGAAAAAGCAGCTAAATGATACATGCGAATGATACATCACCACCCATGTGCAATATCAGTATGTCAGCATCTGTCTGCCACAAACATTAGTCCATAAAAACAAAGGAATAAATCAATGGACCTGTACACCCAGACATATTATCTCAGAGAACACTGCAGGGCTACGAAGTGCCCTCTTTATTTGCTCAGCCAGAACCATTCACTCTGCTTACAAGGCAATGTTACAGGATGAATTATCGTGCAAGTGCCTCAGTATATCACCATATAAACTTGTACACACTATGACAGCAGTTATCAAATAACTTGGCATCTGAGCAGTTGTCTGCCCTTGTTATGGGCAATTTTCACATGTGTTTGTTTTGAAACACCCAGTCCCTTTTCCTTTTGCACCCCACAAGCCTACAGCTTTTCCCAGCACACCTCCCACTGCAGCGTCCGCCTTGACTGCTGGCAAGGTCACAGTCAAAATGACACTGCATTTCAAGCTGTAATGGTGAAGAGGTCCCTGACTCCAGTCACAGCACACCGTCACACCACCCAAATGGATGGAGAACCACAGTTAGCCTCTGACCGCTGTGCACATGTTGGAAGGGATGGTAAAAACAGCACTCCCACTAAAACTGTCTTTTTTAGCACTCTCTGTAGTGGAAACTTCAGCATTACATATGCAGCAAGCCTGGCACTACACATCTGATCTTGCTTAGGTCTCTAGCAGAAAAATCCAGGCTGATGTATCACATAGAGTGGACCAAGCCCTGTTGCCAACCTCACCTTGACCCCATTCCCATCCACTTCAGGAGCCAAACAAGCTTTGGTGACTCTCTAGGGTACAGAAATAATGCAATAGGACCCTTATCTGGCATCCTCTCACCTCCCTGTAACAAAAACACAACAAAAACACCTGAGAGTGGCTACCTACAACTGTCACTTACGGTGAATTAAATGGGAGATGAAAGTTTAGCGATTATTCTTCAGCTTCTCACAGTGTAGTTTATCCTCTTCATATTCTTGACCACCAGTCTACAGGAGCCAAACTGACTGTATTTAACCAGTTTCTAAAGAGCCTACTCAAAATTTTTGCAGCCAGTAGTGCCAGTGTTCACCTTTCCCACCCTGGGGCTGCTCGAGACAAAACGAAACAAAGGCTGCCATTGTCATCTGATTTACACTGGTCCGATTCCCACTGGGCAAAAGGAAGACCGGGCCAGAACACAATTTCGACACTCATTTCTAGTCTGTGTACACACATCCACCGAGGTCCTATTTCAGGAAAGGCAAGCGAGAAGAATGAGTTTTACATAATGACGTGTGAAAGGGAGAAAAAAGGAAGCTGGACCTGCTATAATTAGAAAGTGCTTACGCCCCCAAAGGCGGCTGCTTCGGCCCACGCATTTCATCACGAGTAGGTACTCAGCTATATTTACCTCCTGTAAGAAATGTTTAACTTGAGATGGGACACAGAAAACCCCACCAGGATGTGGTAAGTGAGAAGGGAAGTTCACAAGATGTGATCTCTAACTGACATCATTTTGAGGCACATCTGAAACTCAGATGCTTTTTGGGTTTTTTTATGTGCAAGTTACTCATTTAAAAAAAAAAAAGAGAAAAAGAAAGAAAAGAAAGGCATTCTTAAGAAAAAAAAAGCTGCATCAATAGCACAACGGTAGCTTTGGGGCAGCTCTGATGTTCATTTAACAATTAAGCCCTTCTGTACTAGAGCCCAGTGCTCGTGCTGGTGTCTCAGCAGGGAGGACCTCCTGCCTGGGAGCTGCACCCGTGTGCCCACCACGGCACGATGCTGCCAGACTGGCCTGTCTCACTTGAGCTGGTGAGGTCCACCCATCTTTCTCCTCTGCAGAAATATCGTGACCCCAGAGTCACTGGTCCATGGGCTCTGCACGGCATTTCCCTTCACCCACGGCCACAGCTAGGCTGGGAAACACCATTAAAGTCTTTGCCAATATTGATGCAAGGAGTGATATTGGAAGAGCTGCCTGTACTAATGCACCCGAGAGCTCTGGGGGCAGCAGGATCGGTGGTCTGGATGGGAAAGGGAACATCTCTCACCCCATCTTTTCCCCCTTTTTCTCTTTCTTCTCCTTCTTTCATCGACCCTCTGGCCTCCAGCTAATTTCCATGTTTTGTGGAGTTGGCAGTTCCCAGGACCGGTACCTAAATCACCTGCCTCTAAACCCATGCAGGCACGCACAGCCACCAAGGCTCCTTCCTCCGCTCGTTTTATCGCATGACATGAACTTAGAGAGGTGCCAAGTAAGAGCTGAACCTGAGAAACAATTTTCTGAAGTCTTCTGGTGGAGAAAAAAAGCTTATGTGGGACCTCACAGACATTTGAGTGACGTACAAAATATCTAACAATGACAGAGGAGGAAGAAAGGAGTCCTGGGGGCTGCGATAGAGAGACGACCAGCCAATTCCCATATTTCAGTACTGTTCATACAGAGCAGTGACTCCAAAGGGAAGAGCATCATGCTTTATCCCTGAATGGCTGGAGCAGGGATTAACAAGGGAGGTGAATCCAAAAGCTTGGCAGAGAAAGCACTAATTAAAAAAAAAAAAAAAAAAAAAAGTAGTACTTGTTCACATTGCTAATTTCTGGAATAAATGTCAACACATTCCAGTACCACCTTCTCCATTTTCTGGACAAGTATGGAGCCAACAGGGCACTGAAGCTACTGGTCTGCAGCCCCCTAAGCCGATGACGAGTCAGGCAGCACCCACAAGTTCCCTAAAGCACCCCAAAAACTAGCTGAAGTGATTTCATGAGTGCAGCCATCACTAAGGAGATCTCGTGCACTGCAGAGCTTCCCGTTCACTGACACAGGCTCTGCAACCGTCTGTATAGCTTTTAGCAAAAAAGCCAACACCCATTTTGCCATGTAAGAGAGGGCTGTGGGACTTGCTGCAGCATTAGCACCGACACTGCACACTGCCAGGGAGAGGCTGTCTTGTTCAGATCAAGCTTGGAGGTGACTACCTTGGGCTGTGCAATGCTGAGTTACTCCATATGTCCATGGGCAAGACCCTTTCCATTCGAGCTGGGTGTCTACAGGCTAGATACCCAGTTTGAGCCAGTCACCTATCTGTACTCAATGACTGCTTCAGGAGGAACTAAAACACCTCTAAGAGCTCCCTATTTCTCCCAACTGGCTATTGAGATAACCTAAAATGATAACCTTGACTTGAACTTTAAACTTTTATATATTTACAATTGCATCGCTAATCTTACCCCAACTTTCTGTCCCTGTATACACCCAGAAAGAACAATTTAACTTGGAAGACCTATGGCCAATCCTCAACCACCAACAGAAAATAATTGTGTAGCCTCAGATGCACAGACAAACAAAAATGAAAAAGCCCTGGAAGTTACAGTGCCTTAGCTTCATTCATAATTTGATTAAAATGAATGAGATCAGTTCTGCACGTAGACCTCTCAGGCTACCAGGGAGGAAGGCAGATTACAGACATCAGTCTCTCCAATCTGGTGCCTACAATGCCGGAATGACAATCCTGGATACGAAAGTCTTCTTGCAGCATCGCTAGTCCTCTCTAACTCATGCTGTTGTGTGCTCTCATGTGCCTATTCAGTTTCATCCCCATAAACACCACTACAAGCCACACTGTGACCTGTAACTCTCACCTCAAGATTGGCTCACAGATTCCTCCAAGAGACTACATCCAACTACAATGAGATCTTTTTCATTTCCTCTCGTAACACACCGAAGGCGCAGCCTTTCTAGACATCCACGCAGTGAAAAGTCTCATCAGCTTGATTCTCACAATCACAGTATGCTTTTGTCCTTGACAAGTGCTATCTCGTCATCCAGTATTCTGCTGCTGGAGCATCTCACTTTCCACCTCTTTCCTCTTTATAGCATCAAACAAGAACTGCTTGTCTCTGTTTTCAAGGCCCTTCCCAGCACCCCCCAACCCAACCTGTCACTCCTGCATTTCCTGTTGCAAGGTCAAATTCTGTTTCATGGATTGATCTGAGGAAATCTCCGCTGGTACTTATTGGTGTTACCAAAAATACATATATACCTCTATCTTCTTCTACTTTTTGTAATCTGCTCCTTCAAAGAGAAGACAATGATGGAGTTCAGGCTGGGCCATCTGTGAGACATGACTTAAAAACACAAGGGGAAAAAAGATAGCACAGGCATGCTAGAGTGTCAGTTATTTATAGGTAGCCTTCAACAACAAAACATTATCTCTTGATCAAGATCCTACATAGGAAATACTAAGTACCTGCCGCTTTCTGGAGAGATTTAGAGGTGGAGGCTATGGAGAGCAACATCAAAATTACAGTGGAAAGTTCTGTGTTTAACTACAAAGAAACACAAGCCTCTATAACACTGCAAATTGCCTTCTTCAAGAGGAAACCAAAGGCTCAGCCACAGCCTTGTTTGAGACATCTTTCTTTAAATTTTCCTCATAGCTAAAAAACCTCATTCTGCTATTTGCCAGAGCTATAGGTTTTACCCATGATGTCCCGATGAAAGCCAGAGCCACACAAGTATTTCCACAGCTGCTCAAAATGTTTGCTGAATTATAAGGTCACATATAGGACACATCTTCAGTTTGCTCTTAGTGTAGAGGCTCTGTGCTGAAAATGAAGAATCACAGAATCACAGAATCACTAAGGTTGGTAAAGACCTGTAAGATCATCAAGTCCAACCATCAACCAAAAAAAACCCCAACAAACCAACAAACAAACAAAAAAATCCACCACCATGCCCTTTAAGCCATGTCCCACAATGCCACGTCCACACGTTCCTTGAACACCTCCAGGGAGGGTGACTCCACCACCTCCCTGGGCAGTTTATTCCAGTGTGTCACCACTCTCTCAGTAAAGAAATTTTTCCTAATATCCAGCCTGAATCTCCCCTGGCGCAACTTGAGGCCATTTCCTCTTGTCCTGTCACTCATCACTTGGGAGAAGAGACCAACACCCACCTCACCACAACCCCCTTTCAGGCAGTTGTAGAGAGCGATGAGGTCTCCCCTCAGCCTCCTCTTCTCCAGACTGAACAACCCCAGCTCCCTCAGCCGCTCCTCATCAGAGTTGTGCTCCAGACCCCTCACCAGCTCCGTCGCCCTTCTCTGGACACGCTCCAGCACCTCAATGTCCTTCTTGGAGTTAGGGGCCCAAAAGTGAACACAGCATTCGAAGTGCGGCCTCACCAGCACCGAGTACAAGGGCACGATCCCCTCCCTACTCCTGCTGGCCACACCATTTCTGATACAGGCCAGGATGCCGTTGGCCTTCTTGGCCACCTGGGCACACTGCTGGCTCATATTCAGCCGGCTGTCGGTCAACACCCCCAGGTCCTTTTCTGCGGGGGAGCTTTCCAGCCACTTGTCCCAAAGCCTGTAGCGTTGTCTGGGGTTGTTGTGACCCAAGTGCAGGACCCGGCACTTGGCCTTGTTGAAGCTCACACAATTGGCCTCAGCCCATTGATCCAGCCTGTCCAGATCCCTCTGCAGAGCCTTCCTACCCTCGAGCAGATCAACACTCCTGCCCAACTTGGTGTCATCTGCAAACTTGCTGAGGGTGCACTCAATCCCCTCATCCAGATCATTGATAAATATATTAAACAAGACCGGTCCCAAAACTGAGCCCTGGGGGACTCTGCTTGTGACCGGCCACCAACTGGATTTCACTCCATTCACCACAACTCTCTGGGCTCGGCCATCCAGCCAGTTTTTTACCCAGCGAAGAGTGCACCTGTCTAAGCCACGAGTCGCCAGCTTCTCCAGGAGAATACTGTGGGAGACAGTGTCGAAGGCTTTACTGAAGTCCAGGTGGACAACATCAACAGCCTTCCCCTCATCCACTAGGCAGGTCACCTGGTCATAGAAGGAGATCAGGTTGGTCAAGCAGGACCTGCCCTTCATGAACCCATGCTGGCTGGGCCTGATCCCTTGGTTGTCCTGCATGTGCCCTGTGAGCACCCTCAGGATGAACCTCAGAGAATTGTACTGAGAATTTTTTGGCACGAAGTATCCTCATTTTCACTGATAATCCTCTACCAGCACTGGTATCCAGTCTTATTTAACCTTGTCAACTCCCTTTCGATGGGTGTGAATTCTCCCTCTGGAAGGGCAGCGCTCTCCCTCCATCCCAACCTTGCTGTAAGAGATAGCAGGAGTGTTTCTGATCCAACCAGAGCTCTGCCCTGGGACTGTTCCAACATGAATCATTTAAACACCCAACAAAAAACCAACCAAACAGAAACACCCAAAACAAAAACCAAACAAGAAAAACCCACCAAAAGAACTAAGAAAACAGAATCAAGCAAAAAATACCTACACACACACAAAACCAATGAAAAAATGCTAGTTTCTGCTGAGGAAAACCTGTTGGCCTTTCTCTTCCCTTGCACAGATCCACACAGCTGGATCGATAAGCTGGATGGCTCAGCAGGGCCATCCAACACCCCAAAAATGGGAAACCTGCAGAATTTCCTGAGAGCCTAAACCAACATGAAAGAAAAGTAGTGCTCTGCACTCAGGTGATGCTTGGGGCTCAGGCACGTCTCCAGCTAGAAAACAAGGCTCTCAAAGTCTAGACTTCATCAAAAGTTCTCCTTCTGGGACAGGAACTGACCCAGATCCATGATTTTGCAGTGAAAATGGTTTTGTAAGGTGAAAGTGTCTCTAGGACAGCAGGATTCACCTCATTTAGGTGTGGGTGCAGAACTGGCCCCGGGAGTCGTCTGGCAGGCATTGCACAGCCCAGAGCTCTGTGGGGGAACGGCTGCATTATGAAACAGATGAGCTTACCCTGTAGCCAGAGGTTCAACGTAGGAACATGGCTCAGGTAGTACCAAAAAAATGCATTATCCTCTATTAGCCACTTCCCCTCACTCCACCATTTGGCTGTGTTTTTTTGTTCTTCCATTGAGATACTTTAAGCCTTCAGGAAGCGGCCACGCTCTATTTGCCCACTCTTTGCAAAGATGGGGCCATGTAAGCTTCCCTCCTCCCAGCCCAAGCTCACCATCATCCTATCTGGCTTGGAAGAAATGTTGCGTGAGGCTAAATAAACCAATAGCAGAATTTTAAGGCCAAATCAGAGACTAGCCGTTGATAGGATTGCATGAAGTCATTTGGGGGTTTTATCATTTATCTGGAAGAAGCCAGGACCTTCGCATTTTAATTATCACCACTTTATCGAGCTTCACCTCAAGCTACCTGGAAAAACAAGTAATAGAGATGCATAAATATTTGCTGATGAGCAGCGATGAATGCCGGGAGGGGCAGAAATAGAGATAAATCAAAGCACATTCACAAAGGTTGGCCTGGCAGTGTTATCGCCTTGATACATGGGTTTAATTTTTGGCATACTTCAAAAGTCTACAGACACGGTGCTTTCCACTCAGCCAACAAAAAGCTCTGAGGCTATATTGCTTTTGTCACACCAAAGAAACCAGCATACAGGTGGAAAGAAATATTTCCAGACTCTCATTAGAGTATCTATTTCATAGATAAGCATCGAGTCTTGCCTAATTCAGTCTTCTTTCCATTTTCTTATAGTACGAAATTGTACAGTCATAGTTCCAAGAAGGAATGTGCTGTGAAGTCTTGAAATGCTCTGCCTTCTGAATAAATAATGGAGCATTTTATTTTATTTTATTTTATTTATCCTTATTTTATGCTAAATGCAGTGTAATGAAAGTATACTTCTTGTCAGTGGGGCAGGGAATTTACCATTATCTAATGCAACCTGGATAATGCAATAGAGAAAGTTACATCAGAGGCACATCCCCACAGTCTAAATGTGCTGCCTTTCTTAAATGCAAAGTTTTTTTAAAATCCAGGAGTCAGAAAATCTGAAAATTTAACGTGAAGATGGGACTTCTCAATCACATAACTGATTTGTACTTGGCTATACAGTCATCTGAGTTTTTTCCATCTCTAGTTGAAAATACTACTTTCCAAAAATTTTGACTTAGTGCAAAAGTTACAGCTCAATGCTATATTTTAAAGTGAAATATACAATTTCAGATTTTAAAATGAAAGATACCAACTAGTTTCCTAGTTTCCCTGAGTTAGCATTATGCCTTGGTTAGGGCTTGAATTGAGTTAAGTAAGAATGCTAATTTTTTCTGCATTAATTCTTAATGGTCTAGCACACTGAACTTTCAGGAATTTATATCCACTGTTCACAATCCAAGTTTTTAGCCTTCTGGTTCTAACGTACGCATTTTCCACCAAAAAAAATCTTCCTTCAGAACTGGGATTCCTCTCCATGGGATAACCACTGGACATGCTGAGTAAAAAACTGAGCAAAGACAAATCAGTGCAAAAACTCCTAGAGCTTTCAATATGACCATGATTTTACCCTCACTTTCTTCTTTCTTTTTTTTTTATATAAAAGCTTAGTCTTTTACTACAGGATTGTAAATTGTCCAGAATCTATGTTGCATAGCAAAATCCTGTGTAGAAAAGTTAATAATCTTCTTATGCCCAGGCCACTTACTTACAAAAATATGGGATGGGAGACAGGGGACAGGTGAGGGAGGAGCCAGGGGAGGGATGACCTGTTACAGTTCCCAGCCAGAAAGATGCACAAACCAAGTACCTCAGTCTTGCTTAAATCACCCTTCTTTTGGACCAGAAATGGCAAAGAGTGCCACAGCCAAGAAATGCAGCAAGTCAGCTTGTGTCTGCTTCCCGACACCCCAGCTGAGAGGGAAAAGCAAAGCAGGAAGGGAGGAGGAGGAGGACAGTTTAACTCACACACCGCTTTGCTACGTGACTGCACATCACTGGGTGAACAAGCAGGAGCACCTTATTGTAGACGGCAAACATTCATGCTCAGTGCGAGATGCTGTGATTTAATTGACTGTGCTGTCTTATCTTCAGAGGGCCCCGATGTGTCACAAAACTGGGAGTACATCATTCCAAGGGAACATGTAAGAATCAGATTCTATTTCTTTTGCATATTTTTGTATTAAGTCGACCATTTGTATGAGACAAGAATCTTCCGCTGTGTCTTCATCTGAAACCTAAATCCTCGCTTTGTGGCATCAAGATTGGTAACTGCAGAAGTGAACGTACCACCATGCCCCAGGCAAGGGGAAGGTGCAAGTGCAGCTCTGTGTTAAGATATTACAGCAGCTCTGAACGTGGAGGATCTCAGCAAGTCCAAACCCCATTTAATCCCTAAGTTGGTGAGAGAAGAGTTTTATTCTTTCTTGACCAGATTTTTGTAACAGTGGAATAAAAACCCTGTGAGCCAAATTCTGCCCTTCTGGCACCCAAAAGTCTTAAAAAAGATTGTGAGCAAGCCACAAAACCTGTGCAGCAGTAAGGACACATGTCCTGATTTTCAGAAGCCAAAAAGCACATGCACCAGGATTTGAAGGTTCTAAGCTGCTCTGAGCATTAGGGACAAAATGATGCTGATGAACCATGACCCAGTATGTCATCTCCTGGGTCCTTATGGGGTCCATGGAGCTGGTGGGAGTAAATATCAATAAAACTTATTTTAGTTGAAGTTACCAAATCTAAATCTATTGGAGGGTCCTAGTATCTGATGAATATCAATGTGTTATTTCCATAAAGTCACCCTTTAAAGTCAATTTAACCGTTAAGCAGGCAAGATCCAGCTTCTTTCCAAGCATATCTATCATGCATAGCAGGATAATGTGGAGAGAAAAACTAAGGATGGGTGAAAATGTGGGAGAACTGTTTCCGAACATAATCATTGTCTTTTAGACATCAGACAATGTCTGTGCTCATATGAAGTACTTTGTGCTATGAATAAAATGTAATAGTATCAACACAGACAAAGCCAGATTTAAAAGTCAAACCAGGTAGAACAAAATTCACACGTCACTGGCCAAATCTGCATGAAATACCTCACGCAGAAATACACCATTCTTTGGTGCAGAAAAACATGCATTAAAAAAACAACTAAAAAATGGCTTCAGTCTATCTGTTGCTTGCTTAAGTGCATCTGTTGCTTGCTTAAGCATCCATTTAGGCTTCTTCAGATGGTTTTAGATTTTTGGTAGAATTTTGTCATGGCTTTTAAAGCTTTTAACCTGTCAGTCAGGGAGCTCTGAGGGATCACAGGTTGTGAAAAAAAGCAGGTTTATGTCAAGGGGCATATTCACTCTAGAGGGTCCACACCTTTATTGGAAAATTTATGGGGAGGTGGTTTTAAAAAATGATGGAAACCTACTGTTTCAAAGAAAAGAAGTCAGTGGAAATACTCTCTGGGTGTTCATAGAGCACGAGAAACTCCATTAAAATGTGTTATAAATTTACCAAACTCTGTATTAAGCAGGATGCAACACAAACCCATAGACCAAGTACAATGCTGAAATAAAATTCTCATTAAAAATACCTAATTGACAGGATTGGGAAAGATCTTAACTTATGGCCAGGTCCAGCCTCTGACATCCACATTGACATTGAGTATCAAAATATTTTGTTATCAAATCATTTCATTCATCTTACTGGAGGCATCAGGACCTTCATGGAGAAAGGCATCAGCTGACACACACAAGCCTCTTTATCACCTTGAGATTTCTGCACAAATATTTTTCTTCCACCTTTCTTCCCCGGTCCTCCTGCTCTCAGCAAGCCCCAGCAGATGGAAAGAGAAGCACAAGGCACGGGCTCCCCTTGCACAGGCTCAAAGTGCCCCAAACCCGTGCCAGGGAGCCTGCTGGTCTCCATGCTACACTGGAAAGTGGCAACAAAACCCGACACGTGTACTACACTGGCCTTTTCATCTCCAAAGTTTAATGTGGCTGCTGCTACTTGTAGTGAGGCTTGACTTGCTCGCTGTCGGTACGACTGTAAATTGGCACAACGTAGGCAGTTTGCCAGTCGGCATGAAAATACTCAACAAAGATGCCCTTGTGGTAAAACAGTGTATTTACTTGTTCCCATTCTATTTATAATATTTGCTCTGAATGAAATAGCCAGTTTACATCCTCCAGGGGATTCTTTGGTGTTTATATATATTTTGGGATGACAATTTAGCCTCGCAGGGATAACACAGCCCCTCAGGCCCATGTTTCCCCCTGTCATTTACTCTTTTGGGGGTCAAAGACTACAGTCTGAATTACATTGCAAGTTATCATCTTTGATTTCTTCCAAAATTGTTTTTTTAAAAGGCATCCCTATGCACCTCTTGGGATTAGACTCTCACTTTTCTATACCCCATGCCTATTCCTAACAACATGCAAAGAGCTATTCTACATCTTCCTTCCACACACCCACCCCCCCACCCCCCCCCCCCGCCATTGATTTATGAACTTAACAAGACAGCATGTCCCGTTCTAAAGGTTTGGAAAACTGGGCATAACGTGGACATCTGAAGCAACCTTGTTTTACACTGCCCCTAATTGACTGAGTTGACCCAGTATTTCATAGAATCATAGACTCATAGAATGGTTTGGGTTGGAAGGGACCTTAAAGATCATCATGCAAATGTTTTTATAACCCCATTTGAAAATTCAGTTCATGCAACTTTGAATGTGGCTGAAATACCTTACAACTGTCCTGTCCAGATGAAAGAACAGAAAATGACACAAAGTGTTTTGTGAAACAGCACAAAAGAAAGTGATGAGAAGCTCAAAACAATCTCCTAAACATCTTTAATTATCTGATGACATTGCACCCCCTGAATACGCTTGTTTCAGCTCACTGTAATCCCTTAAGAGTTAGTCGCCTAGGCCAGCCCAAGCATCTAGGGTCCCTTGAGAGTCTGAGGAGAGACGCAGCACCCCAAGGAGCACTTTTCTCTGAGAGAGACATTTACTTGCAATAAATTGTCCTCCAGAGGTGCCACCATCCCACTGATGGCAAAGATGGGGTCAAGCTGACCAGCTGAGGCAGCAACTTCGCCTTATGCCTGAATTCAGGGGAATGAACCGTCTCCCAAAGGTCCTTCTCAGTTCCCAGTGACAGGACCAGAGGCAACAGGCACAAACTGACACACAGGAGGTTCCCTCTGAACATCAGGAAACACTTCTTGACTGTGAGGGTGACTGAGCACTGGTACAGGCTGCCCAGGGAGGTTGCAGAGTCTCCATTTTTAGAATGTCATTCAAATGTCATCTAGGCACGGTCCTGGGCAACTGGCTCTGGATGGCCCTACTTCAGCAGGGGGGTTGGACCAGTTGATCTCCAGAGGTCCCTTCCAACCTCAACCATTCTGCAATTCTGTGATCCCATTTGTGTTGCTGCTATAGCACGGTGACCCAAGTGAAAAGCGGTCATGTTTTGTTTTATTTCAATCAAGGTACAAAGCACCATCATCCCTCCTTTACGGTGCTTCACTCTTCCGTCTCTTCCTTCCCCTGAATTATAATTTTGGTTTTGAAATTCAGGACAACATAAAATCTGCTGCTTCGCCAAGTTGGCAAGTTGATGCCGTTGATGCTGAGTGCTCCCAGTGATGCCCAGCAAGAGTGACAGCTGCTGGTCTGCAGCTGGGACAGCGTCTGCAGGGTTCAGGTGGCTGCTAGGTTTATTCTTACCATAGAAAAATTGTCTTCCCTTTCGATACTAGTTTGAAGCATGGAGTACTGCAGGCTCTCAGACAGCGCTGCTATGCTTATCATGTTTGAGCCACCATTTTCTCCCACCCATGTATCTGCTGACTAAGACTGATCAGTGTGAAGCAGCTAAGAGTTAGATCCAATAAAGGAATTAAGATGAGATCCAAAATAGTACATAATTACCTAAAGTGCAGTGTAGGAGAGGTTTAGAGCGAAATTCAGGAAAACAATACATAATTCACCTAGCTTATATGCTTTAGAGGTCTGAGATTCCTAGAAAAAATATCCATGGGCAACTGAAGCCACAACGCTGGCTCCATTAAGGCAGAAGTTAAGGCCAACACAGAGCTGTTAGTCAGCAGAGCCTGCCATATGAGAACCAGAGGGCACTCCAAACTAGTAGGAAATTGGTTTAAGATAGACAAAATAAATAAAGTATTTATTGGCACAGCGGGAAATGCGTCTTCAGAGCCTGCTGCCACGGGAGGCTGGTGTGGCCAACAAGACCAGCAGGTTCAAAACAGGATTGGACAAACTTTGTGAGCCAGAAGCAAATGGCAAAGTCAACAGACAGGAATGTCCCCTGTCATGCCCTCGCACCCCTCATATGACAGCCACAAGTGCTGATGAGGTCGGAGAGGAATGGACCACTGCCAGCGGTCTGGCTGGTGCGCTCTCGCAGGATAGCATCTTCTATTGGAGCTACTCATCTCAGCTACGTGCAAGGCCCACTCCTTCTTCAAAGGCTGCTTACAATAAAATCACATGTCAATGAGAAAAACAGATACTAATTAATTTGCCTATAAATATCACAGGCTCCAGCACTATACCTCACCAACTTTGTCCCTGGTCTTGCTCCTATAAAAGCAAGAGTAGAGCAGTAATAGAGCAAGAGCAGAGTAGTAATAAATAGTAGAGTAGTTATAAAGAGTAAAATTTTTATTGCTTTCTGTAGAACAAGAGAGAAAGTGATTTTCAAAGCAAATTAGATGGTGAATCTGTCTCCAAAAGGACACATCTAGGATGAGTCTGGGTTCACACTGTTACCCATGACATGTCAGTAACAACAGTGCAAACCAGGAACACAGCTCTTCTCTCGCAGCCCCACGACGAGTCATCAGTCATCACCCTTGGTACATTATCAGAGGGATTTTTTAAAAGAAAAATTTTAAAAGTATTTCGAAGCCACCAGGATGTGCACGATGCAACACACATAGCACGGCTGCACTTGGGGCTGAGCGATCACTGCTCCCTCCAGCCCCGAGAGCCCACGCAGAGGACACGGAGGATCTCAGGTCCACCAGCCAGCTGAGCCTGGCATATGGGCTCCCGGTGCCACGGCGGATGCCAGTGCCACGCAGGGAGCGTGAGACGGGCAAAGAAAAGCCCGAGTCTCCCAAACACCATGGGAGGCTCAACAGACCTGGAGCCATGCCTGAGGCTCCGGGGCAGCACTGCGCTGCAGATAAATAACAGGAGCAGCACATGCGTTAGACATCAAGTGAGGAATCATGAGACCAGACCAGAAAAATGCAAAAAAATTGGACATTTTAAAGGATTTTCACCTTAAAAACCAACTGATTGCTTCCAAATATTCCAAGACATTACAGGACAGCTGTAACTCAGAGTCTTGTTTCAAACCTACAGATGTATAAACCTCTAGAAAAATCTCTGGAAAACAAATTCCTTTGTCAGAGCATCCCAATATTTCCCCCAAAACCTCTTGCCTGGGTCCCCAAAACAGGATCACAATGAATGAACCAGTGACCACAATTACTCCAATTTCATCTTTAACCAAGTGCTTTCCAGGGAAGTCATAACCTTACGGGAGTTTGAGCAAACCCTGTTCTCAAGCCTTTCCTTAAAACAAAGTCAGACTGGTTTGTAACCCACAACAACTTTTGTGAACAGATATCTGGAGGAAAAAATAAATTATTCAAGAGAGGACTTGAACAAATAAGCCATGTGTCTGCAAATCATTTATGTTTCTGAGAAAGATTCAAGCTGCGTTTTTTGCCATAGCAAGGTTCACCAATTATTACCTGAAGAAATCAATTAGTTGCCTGCAGAAAGAATACACAGACATTTCTCTCTAAAGCTGGAGCACTTCTGCTGAAGTGCTGGAGCACTTCTCTGTCCAAATACCTTAATAAAGTACAGCCGGGGCAAATCACAGACTCAGCCCTGTCCTATCCAGCATTGCACTACCTTTTGTGATAATTAAAATACTATTTATCAGAAAGATGATAAACAGAAAAAATCACATGCAGAAAAAGCACTTATATATGAATTTTTAAAGCAAGTTAAATGTTCTCAGACAATCCCCACTTTTTCTTCAACTTCTCTATCAAAACCTATTTTCCCCATGAAGTGTCACAGGGGTAATCCAGCACTAATAATCAAAATACGTATGAACTGCATGTGCCTCTCCCAGCTGCCTGGGGTCAGCCCAGGTCTCAGGGAAGAGCCAGGTGAAATACAGAGTTTACCCAGCCTTGCCTCACACAAACCCAGATTCCTGCCTCTGCAGAGACGTTCACAGACAGCTGTATCGGACGTCTGGGATTTGAAGGGAAAGACTTTGGGAAAATCTTGCATTGAAAGACCTACTGATCCATGAAAAATGAGTAAAAGCTTGAACTCCACTCCGTCCCAACTCATAAAGCTTTCCCTATCCAGCTCTGTTGGCCCTAAAATAAGGCACAATGGTACCTCTGAGAAGCATATCATGAAGATGTGAAATGCAGTGTTCTCACAGGTCCTTACTAGAGACAGGCCAGCCTTTTGCTTGGGGAAATACATTGAAAAAAGGAAGCACGTGAAGGGTAGCTGGAAATAGCATGGCTGCAGTCAGCTTTCTTACAGTTTGCAACTCCTGTTACTCATGGATGTTTGTAAAGGGAATTTCCTGAAGAGAGGGAGTTCTTCAAGAAAAGTAAAAAACAAAAAAAGAAAAAAAAAAAAACAACAAACCAAGCAGAGATTCATGGATCCTTCAGCTTGGTGACCATCCAAGGGTATCTGTTTCAGAAATTGAAGTGCAAAGTTCAGGGGCCACATCCCCAAACTCCCCTCTGAATTTTGAGGCTTTGAGTTAAGTCATTTAACGCTTTCCAATCCCTTTTTCAAATGTGCAAAATTGCTGTAATTCCTAACCTGGATAAATTACATTATCCCCCCTTCAATCTACATTATGCACTCATTTTCCGTATATATTTGTTCACCAAGCCTAGTTGCTTGTTCCCTTCCTAGCTGCTGTGTGAATTCATTAACATGCAAAACATTTTTTTTTATCCATAGATTAAAAAGGCTAAATGAGGGCAAAATATTATTATTCACAGTATATCCTCCCAAAAAACACCCCCCACCCCTTATATTGGCACAGCATTATTCAAAATTTAGTTCAGCTAAAATAATATCAGAGGCTCCCTGTTCGTGCCGGGACCACAGACTGGCTCCCAGACGTCAAAAGGATTTCAGTACTTAAAACAAAACTGGTTTATATTATCCCTCCTCACTAGTCCTCCAAGCTTGCTTGCACTCTGCATTGTAATATGTGGGCAGAAGCAACCAGCAGCAAAGGAAAAGGAGAAGTTCTTGCCTGGAGCAAAACCTGGACGCTTCGAGTCAGGAGCGGCAGGAGCTCTGTAACAACACCGGCTGCTGCTTGCAGCTCCAAACTAGTTTCATTTCCAGCTGCCAAAACCAGCAAACCATGGTGTTTAGGTTAAAGGCAACACTCATCGTAATTTACTCTGCAACAATTACGCCTTCCCTGCAAGCTCTCCAGTATATCCATGCTGGGCTGTCCTGAGGCCACCTGCAAAACCAGCCCCTCCGCCTTTGCACACCCCCGGACTGAAAGCACAGCACGCTTTGGCCACCAGCACCTGGGGAGCATGGATGGACCAGGGACACCCGCTATGCCAGCGTGCCCCAAAACCTGCTCAGGCGCTGCCTGCAAGCAGTCCCCAGGGACCCCCGGGCAGGAGAGCAGCCACATGCCTGGCTGGGACTTGGGCCGCGCTGCAGCTCAGGAGCGTGCAAGAGCTGTGGCCTTTTTTTTTTTTAATATCTAAAGCAATGCAACTGGGGGACAAAATGGGTTGTCTTTGTTCTCTGCAATTTATAGACTCACGATTGTTCCCCTTCACCGCGTTCACAGCAACTGCAAAGGCTGGGCGTGTAGGATGGGTTACATTCCCAGCATAGGAACTAAATTCTGTGCATGAATTTGGTCAAGTTCCTTAAATCCGCAGCGTCCAGGATGCCTTGCCTCTGTGTACCGCATGGGAACACTGTTCATCCAAGCTTAGAAAAACCTAAACAACCCAGCAAGAAACGAGCAACACCTGAGAATGGATGAAAATTTTGCAGCGGCATACAACTGTGATCCTTCCCGTTTTAGCAATGTGCTTGATACAAAAATCATAACCATGCTCAGCAAGATCATCAGTGTTTTTTTAAGAGTGCAGTTGCTTCACTGCGGTGCCAAAGACTTATTTCACCACCACCACGGTCCTGTCGAACCTGCCTGCGCAGTGCAAATGGAGACAAGGCCATAATAAAACTCACTTTGCTGAGGACTTCAAGATGACCATGAAAAACTAGCCTAAAAACACAAGTCAAACATCCCAAGCAACAAGGGCACCGAAGCCACCTGGCACCTCTTGTAGCTAATCTGAGTACGCTGGAAATTTGATCAAAGTTTCTCACTCCACATTCTTGCCTCTGCGGTAACTAAAATAAATAAAGAAATACATCAAAACATAACGTTTATTTTAACTTAGCAGGTCGACAGAGATGGAAAAAAAGGAAGGAAGCTACATTTCAGTAGTGTCACTGGAAATAAATCAAACCAAATCCTGAAGGCCTGATCCAAAGAAAACTTGGACTTTAAGCTATACCAAATTCTCCAAACAAACAGACAATATTATGGATGAAATGCAGATGCCTGTTTGCCTGCTGGTTTAAGAGAAGTAGAAAAAAAAACCAAACAAGAACTCCCTTCTGCTCACATACCTCAGGACTAAGTGTCTGGGAAGATCTGCTGGGCCCTTCTCACTGAGTAGGTGCTGGGCTTGGTACCTTCAGCCCTGCTAGGATGACGCTTGATGGAAAATCCAGCTCTGCCTGTGATGAAAAGCGAGCTTCAAACCAGGATATACATTTAAGTCTTTTTCCGACAAAATCTGTGGGGAAAGGCCATCCATTTGAAGTTTCACCCAGGGCTTTCTTTAATGCCCTTTGGATTTTCTATTTCATTTTATTTGCTTCCTATTAAGCTTTTTGATTAGAAGACTCTGAAGTCAGCTGGAGACCTTTTCCTTGGCTATCCCCTGCCTATCCCTAGGCAGGGATCCTAGGCCTATCCTCACCTGTCCCTATATCCTGCATGTTACCTGCTCACAGTCGCCGTCAGGGTGCGGGGAGGTGGATTCCCAGCCGGCCGCCTGGAACAGGTAGGGTGAGTCTGGTTTTGGGAGGAGGCTGCACTCTTTTCTTTTGTGTTTGGGGTTTTTTATCCTTTAAGGGGTAGGAAATACCCCTTTTGAATTACTGAATTGGAAATAATTTTTAATTCTTGGTTTTTTTCCCCAATATAGTTAGAGAATATATGCACCGTGTGCAACAACCTGATTGATGCATAGCTGGAAGCAAATAATTGCTTTGGCTTGAACGTAGATTGAAACACTGAGGACAGAAGGAGCAAGGAAGCAGGGAACATCCACATCAGCTTGTACTGAGGTTAGCACAACACAGCGAGACATGACATTTGCTCTGCATGGAAACACCCTTCTCCTGTAACCAATTTTATCCTGTAAGAAAGAGGGATTGTGCACTGTGAGTTGTATACAGAAGTTCAAGCACAGCAGCTGACAGATGAAGTGTTCTCCATCAGCAGTTGACCTTATCACATTTACCTTGTGTCCTGCTCACCAAGTTCTTCCTCCTACTGAGAGCATTAAAACAAGCTAGGAAATGAATGCACGAGAAAGCTTTGCTCCGAAGCTGCAGGTTGTTCAAAACATTCTTTACGTAAACCCACAAGGGGAAGGACAAGGTATGTCAGCTGCCCTTCTGCTTCATTACTTCCAGGCAGATAACATACTGTTGACAGAGCTTTCACAAGCCAACAGACAACCAACAACTAAACCTCCACCTTCCCATCCAGCCACTTGTCCACCACCTCCTTCCTGGACGTCTCCATCTTACCACATCAATGCATGCATATCCAACCAAGTGTCCTGTTAGTTTGTTTAACTTTGTTTGCCTTACTTTTACAATACCACACAGCCTGCTAACATAAAGTCAATGCACTGAGACACACAAAAATTAAAATACCAGTTAAACTAAAATATTATTTCTAGACTAAATAAAAATATTGTGAATGTGTCACTAATAATTGAAGGTTTTCCAAACTAGGATATCTAGGATCTCATGCTGCCCATCCTCTGAGAAAAGAGAAATCTCCTGTTCCCAATGGCAGCACCTGCATGGATGCACAGGACCTAAGTGGGTTTTACTTAAGAAAAAGACAATTGACAAAAGACAGCAGTGTCTTGCTCATCATTAATCACAAGCTTGGTATCCTGGAAGCTGGAGTAAAACATTTCTCTGGCAAATCCACCTTTTAAGACCAAACAGAGGCTGTGACAGAATGTCGGAGTCGGTCCCAGGGATGTGGATGAGGTGATATCATCAGACACAAGTAGGAATCTGCATCCCAAAATGGGGTTAAGTTGAGTTTTAACAAGGTCAATCCACTCCCCATCAGTAGGAAAAACTTATGAATCCTTAACTTGAAAAATATTATTTTCTGTTGAGCTACCTCTGATATCTGGAAGCTACCATCCCTTAGCTCTATCTATTTTAATTTGTTATGGTTTTAACACTTTAAACACAAATTTTTTTCCATAAAAATACTTCACGTTCAAAAACCCACAAAACTTATCTTTATTGAGTAAATAATTTCAAAAAGACCAGCTGAACTATTCATGAGACTACCAGGCCTTTCCATTGTCACCACTTAGCAAACAGAGATCTCCTTTATTTATTTTTACAGTTCAAATCACACTTTCCAAATGAGGAAAGCAATGTATTTACCTGAAAAACCCAGAGTCACAAGCTTCTTGAAACAATTTTTTCTTATTCAGAAGAAGCAGCCAAAGAGAACTGAGTGAGGTCTGAATATCAAATCAAGCATAACACAAACAAAGGAAAAAGGAAAAGAAAAAAAAAGAAGAAAAACACAGTGCTGGCCCAGAGCACTCCGGCTTGTGTTACACGCAAGGCCAGCATGGGAGAACACACACCAGGCGTCAAAATTCAGAGTAAATCATAATGACCCATCAGGTATGGTCTTCTGGCTTTCTCTGCTCAGAGACACAGGCTGGGATTTCAGACTCCAAAGAAGCCTTTGAACAGCCCCAGGGGTAATGGGAAATAAAAATCATCCAGAAAGACAGCTGGGAAACATGGCAAGAGAAAGAACTAGTCCATTTCAGCAGGACTCATTTCCATAAGATAAACAGGGAATATCAAAGGATGCATCAGAGGACCTTGTTCAGCCACCCAAGGGATCGGAGGCTCACAGAAGGCAAAAGAAATGTTTATCAGGCAAGCGCTCGTGGCAATGCAGTCGGGGAGAAACAAAACTTGCACAATACACCATAATGATGAGGAAGGAGTAAAATCAATACCACAAACCATTTTGGAGAGGGTATTCGCTATTATTCCACTATGCACACAGGTGAGCTCTGCACTGAGCATCGGCGTTAGTGGCGGTGGTGCCACCGCAGCAGCGGCGCTCTTGGGAATATGTCGAGGCAGACCAGGAGGGGCAAGTCCCATATTGGGTTTGGAGGTATCGGTCCTAGACAGGCTGGAGGGCCAGGGTGGGCTTTTTTCTGGCATCCGTCAAGAAACACTATTTAAAGAAGGACAAAGGGCTACATTGTCCTCGCCAAAGGGGAGCAGATGGGCAGCAACAACACCCAACAGGCCTTGGGAGATCTGCACTGAGAAGGAGGCCATCTGTGCTCTACCATCCCAAAACACACCTCCAAGCCCTTTAGAGCTGCACTGATATATTGTGAGGATCGTAAGAAAAAAATAGAGGAAGACCCAAGGCACAGGATCCATTGAAAATTCTTCTCTGAATAAATGCTGCTCAGGTCAGTCACAACCCTACCCAACCCTCAGCAATGGAAATGAAGGGATAGGAGAAAAAAGTAAGGGGAGCACAGAGCAGTCTCTCTGGATATTGCTAGGGACAGATTGGAACAGCCAGAGAAAAAGCTAATGATGGTATTTGTAAGATTAATTAACACTTATGTTATCAAAGCACCAGAGATTCCAGGCAAGATAGCTCCCGCGATGATGCATTCCCAAGAAGACAGAAGTTTCTAAGAAGAAATACACCTGATGGGAAAAGACAGATGTGACCAAGTGCGTAGACCCAAGCGAGAGATACCCTGAGACTGCGATCTCCAGAGCTCTGATGATACAACGCAGGTCGGGAAAACCCAGCCCATTGATACCGTGCACAAACTTGATACTCCTGCACAAACCAATGTATTGGAAGATCTGTCTGAGTTGCAGAGAGCCTGAAGCAATGCCACTAATTATGGTATTCATTGCATTCATTTTATACATCCCATGAGATAGTCCTGCCATGGAATTCGCTGAAGCCTAATTCTCGACAAATCTGCTCCTATTCATTGGTGCTTGAAGGACCTGCCCGGAACCACCTCTTGCTCAGCGGCTCTTCCCATGGGGGTTTGAGGAAGGAAGGGCTCCTCTTGCCACAGCAGCTCCAGGAAGACTCAGACCTATCCTTCAAGAGCATGTGTGCACCAGATTGGCCCGAAGAGTGGGAGATATGTAGCTGAACCTAACACGAAGCTCTTTCGTTTCTGTGGCACACACGGTGAAGGAGGTCTGCGAAGTTACTGCCTATCTGACGACTAGAATGAATTTCTGGACCACCTACACAGATGAAAGTCAAAAACTCCTGAAAATAATCACTAATGTAACAACAAATATTTTCATCTATGAATCAGCAACATGTGTGTGTTTGGAAAATGGTTAAAGAGGAGCAGATTTCTCGGTAGAGGATAAAATTAATCTTGTGGTAGCATTTGGTCCATTCAGTTTACTTCTTTGATTACAGATGCAGTCAATTAACTGTACCTAAAAAACACTATTTAGGCTCTACTTAGACAAAAAAAAAAAGAGGAACCTGGAAGTATCAACAGAGAGGAAAAATATATATTTACACCTAATTTAGGTATTGAAGAGTCTACTGGAGTTTACATCTCCTGTCTTCCCACAGGACTGTATTAAACGTAATGAACTGTATGGTAGAGGGTATCTGATGGAGTTGTGAAACTAACTGCATACACTGTGATGTATCAGCAAAACACCCATAATATGGATGTGGAATGAGAAATTAATTTAATTTAATTTAATTTAAATTTTAATGAGAAATTAATTTTAAAGACGTGACCGTGAAGGTGTTTCCCACCCAAAGCACTCAGGATTTTCTAAAACACAGTCTTCAAAGGAAAAACAGTGAGTATCACAAACATAAAATACTAATCCCAATTTAGTCCTGATTTAACTTTGCTGGTTGTAAAAAAAATGAAGTTATATTAGGTTGAAATTTAGCCTACTATTCCTTTGGGTTGTTTCCTATTCACACTAATTATTGCTCCTTGAACAAAATTGAAAGCCTGATGTAGGAAACAGGCAGAGGTGGCAAATTCCTAAAAACCAAAAATCTTTAATAGCTTCCTAGCCATAAAAGAATGAGGAGAGAAATATAAGAAAGTTAGACTAAAGAAACCGTATTTTAAGCAGAACAAACATCACCCGGAGTTGTCTTCCATGTTAGCACCGGCTCTTTAAGGGCCCAATCCAACCCCATGACAGTGGCAAGAAAGGCTGTCATTAACTTCAGCGGGAACAAGAATAGAGTCTAGAATTGAACAATGCCCCCAAAATTGCTCTCAAAAGGTCCTGTGAAGGTGTGTCTGCTTCTGAACACAAACCTCTGCGATGCCAAACACTTCAAAGGAGAGCTGAGAGCTCCCGAGGGTACGGTCCTCTCAATGGGAATAGAAATGCGAGCAACATGCACGTGATAACTGCTATCAGGTGCAAAAAGTGAGTGGCAAAGGCACCGGAGACTACCAGGAGGGAAACTCAACTCAGGGTCAGCCACATGTTGCACAACCTGAGCAAGAAGGTGGTGGTGCTGAGAGCCTGGTGTTAAAGCACCAAAAGACAGCAGCGAGCAGGTCCCAAACTGTATCTAGAAAGAGCCACTGTTTTACACTCTGCCCCCCAAGATGCTCACAAAGTACAGCACAAAATATCTTAAATCAAGAAGAAAACAAAGTGACAGCTTAATTATGATGCAGAATCAATTTTAACGGCTCTTTAAGGATACATCCCGCATGCACAGTGTAGGTATTCTGTAAGTTGTTGTGGCACAATAAAAGTCATATTTTTTTCTAGGCTTTTATTTAGTCTTCTGCTCTGCAATCCCCAGCTAGTAACACTAGAAAGATATTTATTTACTCAGGAAGAAAAATAAGCTGAAAGCAAAAGCATTTTCCAGACAAATCCATAATCCCCCCTCTTTCCTTTGCAGACACCTTAGCATCTCTCTCAAAGAGGGCAAAATTTCAAAGTGTTTCTGTAATCAAAGAGAAGGGCTTGAATTTCAGAAGTCACGGCAGGCAGGGTGGCAGTGCTGTTAGAAAGCAATGAATTAAGCAGGCGAGGAGATCGGCAGGACGTTGGCCAAGCATCCTGCTGCCTGGCATGAACCGCGCAGAGCAACACATCCGCCGCGGGGAGGAAAATCCTCAGTTCTTCCAGTGGAAACCCAGGCATTTATCTCCACCTTCCAGCAGCCCAAGTCCACAACACAAGCTTAGCCCAGACTTGTCAAACATTAGGATGGGCTCCTTGACCTGCATCTTGTTTCAGATTCATGAGCCCAAGTTACACTGGGGTTATTCCCTTGATCTGACTTCAGAGCAAGGCAAAAAGACATCAGAGGCTCTGCTAGAGCAACCTTCCTCCTGGGGACAGTCACAAAATTTCAGCCAAGCAACTTTCAGCAGCTCTGACCAGAAATACAAAGAGAAAAATTATTATGTGTTTATGCCAGCTTAAAACTATGAAATTCTATTTAAAAAACAAAAAGAAAAGCCAGAACACAAACATCATCTAAACACCAAAAAGCAGCAATGACAAATATTGTTAATTAGTCTGTCCTGGCCCCAGGAGGCCTTTAATATAAGGCACCTGGGCCCCTCCTGCTAACACGTACCCAGAACTCTGTTTTGACATAGTTTGCAGAAATTGCAATGCAGAACTAATGTGCCACTGTCATCCCAGAGCCCAGCAACAGTCAGGGAGCACGTGGGGTCTGGAGCACAGCACAGGTACGAAATGCAGACACCCGCCCATTCTGCAATAAACAGGAAACTGCGTAACCAGGATCAAAAACAGAACAAGCAAAAAAAAAAAACCTAGGAAAACCCAGTGGCTCAGATTTTTTCCAATTGTTTCCCAAGAGCTAAGAACTTCACACGGCTTTTTTTTCCCCCCTTTCATTGTTAAAGTTTGGGTTCTTTCTGAGAAAGATCGTGACCATTTCCTCTTCTGAACGAGGAACAAAAATCCTGTTCATTTTTGTGGCAAACCTGGCATTTATTAATATCTGGGAATTTTTTCCTTGGTCGATGCCATTAGGACATCTAATTCTGTTTGCTGCAATGATTTGGAGGACGGCAGACAGTGTTTTCTGTTTGGGGTAGATTTGCCTGACTTCAGCTATCTCAAAATCAAAGGTCACAACCAGTCGTCTGTTCCTTGTGCAGTTGGTGGAGAAATGGAGAGGGATCCTTCCCATCTGAGATAGGTGTCTGAGACAGATGGGCTGATTCACCCTCCGGCAGCTCCTGCTTCTGGGAGTTTTGAACAGGTGCCCAACTCTTAGACCATTAAATTAGGTAAAATTAATTCCTTTCTCAAGTTAAAAAACCTCAAACAAACCATAGTATGAAAATTACTAAACTGCAAGTAGGGTATTAAGCCCTAGGATTGCAGAAAATCCCTTCTTGGTTTGTAGCACCTTCTCTTTTGGAAGGACTTACCACCCATAGCCAGGGAGGCAACGGATGGACATTCGTGTTCCTCATTCCCAAAACCCGGCTGCCTTTGGGACACCACAGTCCCTGACAACATTGTACACAGACTTGTTCTCCTCCTGCTTGCTCTTTCATGTGGATTTGTAGGAGTACCAACAGCAGAGGAGGAAACCTTGAGACTACTGGGCTTGCCTCTCTTACCCTCCTGGGTACCAGTATTTAAGAGGTCATTCATAAGCCACTTATCTAACATTTGCCCAAAGAAAAAACATACAAAAAAAACCTTACTTTTTTCCACGTTAGGACATCCAACCTTGCAACATATGCACTTCATGTATGCCTTGAAGATGCCCCATTAGCTGAAGAGCAGCACAGTCCCTAGCCGCTCCATGAGGCATGGTCTGAAGAACCCCTGGCAACGTTCTTGCCAAAAACAGCCAAAAGAGAGTAATTTGGGGCAGGGGACACCCAGCCCCTTCCATACCCCATTAAAGCCTGAAGTGGATTTGCTCTACTCACATTTTTTTCTCATACAGACTGAAGGAGCATTTTCATACAGACCTACCAACCCACTTAAGTGCCTTTCAAAACACTCCTCCTCCTCCTCTATGTCCTACTGCTGCCACCAGCAGCCTTTCCTGAAGGTAGCTATGCTGAGACATTACCACATAGTGTCACACAAGCAACACCACGCTTATTTTGCTCTCCGCTTGCTTTTCTTCCTTGCAGGTTTCACACCCACTTGAACATTTGGTCCGCTAAATAGGAAGGAAGGACTGAAATCACGCCCAGACAGAAGCCCATCAAGGGAGGGGAAAAAAATAAACAGCCACTATTCCTCAGCTGGAAATTTTTCTTTCTCTGCTGGATAGTTTTTCAAGTCTGTAAGTTTGAGCTATGGAGTAATTTTGCAGTTTTGGTGTGTATATTAAACAAGTGCTCTCTAAGTCCCTGCTTTATTCAAATGAACCGAGGATGTGATAAACAGCACTTTCTTGAAAAGCAACACATTGCGCAGGGCAGCAAAATCAAAGTCAGAGGTGTCTGAATAGTGCTAAACCTCAGACCATATCATCAGTGTTTGCAATATTTTATACTGCAAATGTGTTTTTTCCCCAGTTGCTGGATAGCATCTCGAAACAGGAATTCTCAGCTCAGGGGTTAGAAGGAATCTTGAAAACCAGCCACACTCTGTGATCTCAAATATCACTCATTAGAGAAGTGTGTGTGCACAGAACAAATACAAAGTCTCTCCTCCAAAGATTGTGCAGCCTAAAAAGCAGATTCACCAGCCTGCTCCAGCCAAGCCGCGCTATCCCAGAGACACAATGGAGCTATAAAACCAGCCAGGCTTGTAATTGCTTTGCATCACAAATATCCAGAGCAGCCAGAACACACTGGTGAATCTGGCTGTAATGCAGTGGGAGCAAGAGCAATAAAAGCGTAGAGTATGTGTGGGTTACGGTATTAGGAGATGATGGTTATGCTGTGATACCTTCTGTGCACCACAGTGCCTCGATGAATTAATTATCCCAGGTTCTTTCAATTTGATTTTCCTACTCACCACTAGAGAAGCATGGTTTAAGGGGGCTCTGAATGAACACTCTGAAATTCAGGAGGGCCCTAAATTATATGGAGAAGCATAGTAAAAAGTCCTGATTCAGAAGGAGAGAAGAATAATGAAGAGGGTATTGAAATGAGTCTGGCAGACAGAAGAAGGAAGCACAGATACATCCTGCTGTCCCTTTTTTTTTTTTTAATTCACAGATTGGGAATAAACTGCACATCAACTTCAGGCATCAGGAGCCTCAAAGAGCCCTCACTGCAATCAAGTTGTAAAATCCAGCATCAGAAGTGGGCTGAGAACTATGTTTTCTCTTTAAATTCCTGCTTGGAATCTCAGTAGGAAAATATTAACTTTTATTGGACTTCTGTAGCACAATAGTGTCCGTATTTCAGAAACACATAAAACACCGTGTAAATGCCGCTTGCCCTGAGGAGCACCAGCAAACCAGGGAAACAGCTTCCACAGAAGATGCTCAGGTGCCCCCAGCGATGCTGTGATGGAGGAGAGACTAAGGATGGACCACGGACCACCACATTCCCAGCTGCCTCGATCTTCTCTACTTTCTAATTCCATCTTTCAGCAAGAGTGCAATTGGCCCGTGTGGCATTTCGTTTGGGAGTTTAATTAGGTCCCTTCTCGCCAGATGAGCAGAGGGGCCAAGGATGGTCCCCCAGCCCTGCGTGTCCTGGGGGAGCGGATCCTCCCACAGTTTAAGGCAGCTCGGTGGCTGGCAATTTGTTTGCTTAATCAGATGCAGAGTGATTCGGCGGTGGGGGAGAGGTTTCTATTCCAAGCAAGCAGACAGCAATTAAACGGCCTGACCCACACACCCTCAATTACAGCAGAGCTGCAACAAGGGTCTGTTTACCAGCCCAGTCAACCCGCAATTATGGATCCTTCCATTGAGGCCTCAAACCAGCAAACTTCTTCAAAAATATTTTATTTTCTTGTGAAAATAAAACAAGCACGTTCTGTTACTATCTCAGTTTGTTTATTAAAGGCCTGTCGCCAAGTTGAGGACACCTTTCTCAATATTTTGACCAAGCCATATTACATTACCCATTCTTAATTTTAACCTTCCCCAAGCATTTCACTCCCGTATTGGAGTATTACAGCGCATTGGGCTGCAAGGCTGGGCAAACACAGATCACATTGAGAAACCTCCCAGGACAACCCAGAGAACAGGTGAAAATGATGTGGGGATATAAGAAACACTCCAGCACCATCAGGCTGTTTAGAGTCATGATTATTTTCCAAAGCCATAGGTGGCTTGAAGTCAAATGCTGCCCCTTCTACAACCACTAACATAAACCACAGAGTTCAGACCAGCTGGTGTGAGGAGTATAGAAATATTTTTGGCTCAGATGTGGGGTTTTTCCACATTCAGCTAGAAAGAGAGTGTGACGGGCATCAAGGCACAAAGCATTTCTCAGCCACTTGGCTGACAGCCACGAGGAATGCTGCCCCAGAGGGGGCTTTCCTTCAAAGTTACATGTATGTCCCAAGATGGATTTAAAAGTTGCATTTTTGCAAATTCAAGTGTGCAAACACCCAATCGCATTGTTTCCAGACATACGCTGCTGTAGTGCCATCCATCAATGGGATGGAAATGGGTTTGCAGACGCATTTTAGACTTACAAGCCATGCACTGGCATTGCAGACAACAAACACACAGTCCTAGGGAGAACAGGAAAGTCACTCCAAGCACTTCTGGCTTTCTGACACCGTACAGGAATACTTTTAAATATGCAAGAAGTGGTCAGCAGGCACAAGGTTTCGCACCGGGCAGTTAATAAAAACAAGTGAATGACACAGGCACTCAGTATTTAAGGCACATTTCCCCACACTGAGTTGAAATGTAACATGTTGACATTTTGGAGCTGTGAAATTGTCACAAAAATTGCTGATAACGTTAAAACAAGAAATGCTATAGCATTAGCCAGCCAAATGCATTATTTCTGCTAAAAAAAGTAAGCGTCAAAATTAAGCCCATTTAGCCGTCAGCTGCAAAGCTTCCATTAAGCCTCAATATTTCCCCACCATGGCAGGCAGAGAGCCAGAAAGATCAACAGATATTAGCTAGGCAGGCAGACACACGAACATCTTGATGTCAGACAACATGCCTGCAAAGGAGCAGATGTGGGGACTGAAAGTCCATTGCAACACAGCAGTCAGACTGCAAGAGGATGTTAAAGGTTGTGCGAAACAGGCAGGGGCAAGCCCAAAGAATGGGAGGTGATGGTCAAAGGGTCCTCCCTTCCTTTCCCTGAAAGGACCTCTTTTTCCCCAAAAACATACTTTCACGTGTTATATTGAGCATCACCTTCCTAGCACCTTGCTGCTGGAGGAAAGCCCCTAGGTGACTGTCACGGAAAGAGATGTGCCTGGAGAGACTGAGCAGCAGCATGGGGTTTAGTACAGCTGAGCCCACAGCCAGGCAAGCTCTCAGATTCGGTTACTCTAGCTAAATGTTATCAATTTGTTTGTGGTTTTTTTTTTTTTTTAAATAAGAAATAGCTCTTCGCTGCAGTCAGGGTAGGGCATCTCACCTATCGTCACCCATCATGGAGCTACACAAGGTTTCCTCACCCTGGGTCTCTGCTCCTTCTTGAGAGATGACTATATTCACCCATAGTTTGTCACCCACTTTGAGATCAATAGGTGAAAAGCGCAATTACTGTTATTACTTTTATTAAAGGAGGGTGATGGGACAAAACGCTGTAATTATACGACATTCCCAAGCAAAACTCTAAAACAATGCGGCTTTCAGTGATGCTGTGAGAGGGTTTGGTGCTATTAGCATAGACCAGCATAGAAGAATTTTATCTCTCTCATATCTGTGTGCGTAAGTGTGTCCTATCAGATGTGCATGGGTATAACTGAAGATACCTAAGAGTGAAAGTCCAAAGGAGAAGTTGTTTGACTGACACTGGGAGAGGGCATTGAGAAGATGGATAGAGCAAAATCTAATGGTTTCTAAATAAATCTATTCTGCTAGTGTGCTGCTAGTGCCTTTTTCTACACCCCCCTCCACACACACACACACACAAATGCATTCACAAATGCACTGCCACAAAACTAACTGTACAATGACTCAATGCCAAAGAAAAAAGAAAAGCGCCTTTTATTCATGGCATCTCACATCAATGGCTACTTTATATTAAAATCAAGGCACATGCTTTCCAAACTTAAAAGCTGCAGTGGGGGGAGAGGAAAAAAAAGGTCTTCCTCCCCTGCCATTAACACTTTTATAACCACTGCTGTGAGTTGGCCAGAGGTCTCCGCTGGACCCACCTGCAGCGGAGGGGCAGGTGAGGGAGGGCTCAACTTTGCAAGCTGACCTGCCTGCAAAGGAGCATATTTTGATAGTTTGTTAGCTGTTTAACCCTGCAACATTATCAGGTGAAAGTCCTTTCCCAACACAGTCACCCCAAAATGGTAAGGAAGAAATTCATGACACGTGTTCGATGAAAAGTGCCATCACTAGGATTTATCCCTCCTGCAACCACTATACCAAAAATGTCGTGAATGACCCCAAATTCTAGTGGTCACGTTTTCGGAGGAGCATTGGATGATTTGGCAGCTAAAAGCACACCTCAAGACAGACAAAACTCCACTCACTGACCTCACACAGGAGTTTTAAGCATTTGGAAACCTCATTTATTGAATAAAGCAGCTAGAGTGCCTCTAAGTAATTCACAGTAGAGAGTTCATTTTACCTCGGCATAACTCTATTATTTGCTGTTTTCTTTTACCACTTCTGTGATGCAAATAAATACCCTCAATAAGACAGGGATATAGTTACAGCCCGTTCTAGGTACTTTTTATTACTTTGAGCTGTTTTGGTGGAGGGAGCTCTCGTGCCTTTACAGGATTCCCTGCGCAGCACGGGATGCACTGGCAGCTTGGTGTTAGCGGCAGAGGCATCCTCAGGCCGTTGAACTGGAAACCCAGCGTCCTGACCGCCTGTGGTCACAATTCCTCAGCACCACTTACAAAAGTACGGGCTGGATGGCATTACAGCTTTTTTCCCTAGGTTACAGAGTCTAAAGATATAGTAGGAGGGGAAAACAAAACAGTGGGAATATACGGGAAAAAAAAATAAAAGCCTTAAGCTGGAGATAAAGAAGCAAGCCTTGTGCTACTGGAACAAGGATGACAGGACAGTTGACAGAAATAGTGTGTGATAATAGTCAGAACTTGCTTTGAATGTAGTCTAAACCTTGCAGAAATGCCAGGCAAAATTTTAGACTGTGTACCCCCAAAAAAAGATGATACAAAGTACAAGTTCAGTACGCGACCCGCTGCTGTTGCTTAAAGGGGGCAGTTTCAGCAGAGCTGCATTACCCCTTTGCAAGGGCATCCTCGCAGTAACGCGTATCACGCTTGTAGCAACAATCCAACCTCCTAACCTCAGCATTTTAGGCTACTTCTGTTATTTATCACCTTCCTATTAGTTGTTTGCAGTGTTTGACTGCAGCAGTTTTTTTTCTTAGTGGCTTTGCTCTTTCCACCATGGCACGTGTTCGATTTTTACCTGTGTGGCTCATCCCCTTCCTTAGTTTCACCCTCTTTTCCTGTCAAATTCTCCAGATGAGGAAAACCAGCATCCACCCCACTTTGCCCTGCACATCTAGCACCAGCCTAGAACAGACCAGGAGGGACAACCCACCCTTTGCTTTGCCTTAGACTTCGGGGCATTAAGCATCACTGTGGATGCTGCTGCTGATGGCAGAGCACATCTGGGAGGACGGCATTAATTAATTTGTACTGGTAAGTAATTTCAGGGCTGCAGAACAACTACAGCTCAAGTACCAACCCTAGGAGTGCAAAACTCAGCGGACAGGCTTGAAGTAGGGAGATTGGCTTTAAAATTCAGATTTTTAAGTAACTAGCCTATATTTACATCCTTTCTGTTTTATTATTTGTTTACTTATTAACATTTAAGCAGAAGTTTCCACCCCACTTTATGGGCAATTAGGAGAGCAGAGAATTCAACCTGAAGTCAATCCACAGCAGAAAAGAATTTCATTGCATACTGCTCTGCACATATATTTTTCAGGTGCTGAAGAAACACTTTTACATATCCTACTCTCATCAAAAAGCACATTTCCAGACAGCCCCTGCAATCTGTTTAATAACTGTCCTACAGAAAGACCAGGCATTAAAAACCCGGCAAACAGACACCAAATCTTCTTTGCCTAAAACAAAGCCACAAAAACACTGAACTTCTGAACCGAAGCATCCAACAGACCATACTCTTTTTGCAGGCCATGATTCATGTCAATTACATTATAAAAAGAAAATCACATTGTGATACAGAATGAGATTAAGCAAAAAAAGTCTTAATAGCAGCTCAGCATCTTCAGAATATTTCAAGAAAGCCACTGGGCTTGAAAGTAATTTTTGTTCAATATTGGTCAGCTCAGTGGAAAAGGGGTAATGTTGGGAGGAAGAAATAAATTCACATCTGAAGAGCAAGGGTCTTGCTATGTAGGTTGACAGCTTCTAAGGTGCTGGAGAGAAAAAACAACTGTAATTAGAGAGCAGTCAGGAGGAGCGATAGCTCACACCCCCTGTAACTCTATTAGAGAGTAAAAGAGCACCACTCTGTTGTTGTTACTGAAAATGTGTAAGGACCAGAAATGGTATTTATGCACAGAATGGTGGGCTATTCCTTATCCCAAAGGATTATAATCATGATGTTTATCACACCAAAATCCCTATTGCCAGACAGCAACATCTGCACAGTCCATTGGCAAGAAGGCGACAATCGCAGTGCAAAATAGCTGGTAATGTTCTCCTGGTCCCAAAATTAAAAGGTGATTGCATTAGAAAGCAACCACCTATTTTGTTATCATTAACAACAAACATGGCAGGATGGAGGATAAGGAGGGAGAATCCCCCCGCATCCCTGGGGAAATTCACAAGGATTAGAGGTGAAGTGCAGGATGGTACCATCCACAGTCACACGCATTAATTCATCATTCGGCACGCACAGCGGTCAAGGAACTCAGAAGTTTTCAGAAAGCAAGCGTAGAGTTAAAAGCCACCATTACGCAAATACAGCTCCAAAGAAAGTGCCCACAATTAAGGATAGCAGCTCAGCTCACAGCAGATGCAGCTACACATCAAGATTTTAATGGATAGGAAGAAAAACTTGAAGATGCTTCACCTGCCCCATAGCAAATACCAGTGCAAGGGACTCCAGGAGACTGGTGAAGGAACAGCATTCAGGAGACGAAGGTGTAACACACACAAATTAAATCAGATTTTGCATCTCCAATGAATGAGACTCCACTTCGCTCTATTAGTAGTCACAAATAATGATCTTGCACAGAAATATTTGCCAGAAGGCCAGCCCTCTGACTTCTGCCAAGAGCCTGCTTCATCCTTCGAAAAAGATTTATTATATGGTCAAGAATCCAAAGACCTTCACCTTCAGAATATAATTTACTTGAAAGCATCTTTTTGCAATAAACACCCTGTAATTTTTTCCAGCTCTCTCCAATGTGCAAGGTATGCCTCTCAATAAAATATGTGAGAAAGAGAGGAAGAACATTGTGTGTGATTTGCTAGCAGCTGGAGTGTAACATTTATCAGACAGTAATAACCATGCACTCGCTCATCACACTCAAGCACAAAAACCAAGGAGCAGGCTGGAGTGCAGAAACGGCGCTCACACTTCACTATAGCACAGCACAAAAGGCTGCAACCCCCAGCCAGACACGAGCCACGATGCGTGCCAGCGTTGGAGAACGATGAAGAGGTGCTAAATTACACTCTGTTCTTTCTGCCATCCTCTTTCCGTACTCCATTAGCTCTAAAACAGGCTGCTAAGGGAAAGGTTCCCTCTACACATTCAGTAGCATCTCCTCCCAGAGGATGGGGCAGATGCAATAGGGTGTTTCTAAAGAACAAAGTTTCCTCTTCCATTTCCAACTGGAATTTCAGAAAAGCATTAAAAAAAGTCACTTTAATCAGAAAGATGGCACCCAAGTGATCCTCACAAGTTACTCACATCCACCAGGATCACCTGTCAGGTCATGACCACGAAGGCCACAGCTACTCAGGGCATCTTCTGGCACAGGGTACCATTCACAGTACTCCTTTCCTTCTGGTACTCACTCATACCTAGGTTTACATCTCAAATCTACTTCTTTCCCTTTTTAAAATATATTCCTACTGGGTATATTTTGTTTGGAAGTAGAAGAAGCGAAGGCTTACTTCATTGTCTCACCCCCGTGCTTTGGCCTTGGGGCTGGGGGGTCTCCAGGGCAGAGACTGGAAAGCATCCAGGAGGTGTTTAAGGTCTGAAAAAAATAATAAATCAAAATCAGTGCCCTCACTACCACCCTGGTCTCCCTTCGTGACTCCCCAGGCAGGTACATCTTTCAGCTGACAGATGGCCTATTCAGAAAGCATTTGAAGATTTCTGCCGAACTTTTAATGAAGGTATTTCCAGCATTAGAACTAACACTCTGGGTTCCTTCCACCTGCCCTACCTGGTACTGCAATACCCCTCTGGTACACATGCAGCAAAAAGACTTGAAAATAACTCAATTAAAGCATATGCACTTGGAAAATGGCTGCAAAGTAATTATCACAAACCCGCAGAAATTAGAAATTAAAAAGGAAGAATCTACTAAACCTGGTTTTGTCCTTGACACAGCTTAAAGTCTGAGTAGCAGGACTCAAAACAACTGCACCTCCATAAAAGATGCTCCTGTCCAACATTCATGGGAAATTTTAAGGAAGAGAAAGGGAAGAAAAGCAGCAGTAAAAGGTGGCAGCATCACTGCACGAGTGACACAGCTGGAGGTTTCTGCTGGTTCAGAGCAGCTTTGCCACACAGCAAAACACGCTCTGCCCCGGGTGCCACGCGGTGTTTTCGCCAGGGAAGGGCAACCCAACGCACCCTTCAGAGCTGCTCATCTCACGGGTGCATTCGAGTTGGGCAGAGATGGGAAAGCTCAGAGACTTTCTTGTCAAGGAAAGCTGCTCCACGTCTCCCAGCCTGGCCCCGTGCTCCTCTCCCCCCGAGCTGCCCTGTGCAAACCCTGAGCCGCCAGACCCTCCCACCACGCCGGCACCCCATGCCTCTCCATCTGCCACACCTCACACAGCGCCAGGATTTTTCACAGCTCAGGAGCAAACATGGCCCTGCTGAAAAATGGAAACAATCAGGAAAAGGACATCCCGAACAACCTTTTTGTTTTCCTTTTATTCCCAACACAGACGCAATAGGTCCTTTTTTTTTGTGCACTTCTCCCCTGAGCTTGAAAGCTCAGGACAGCTTTTCTGGAGGAGAACACTTAGCAACTCTCCTTCTTTGGGATGGCAATAAACTTTTGCTCCAGCTTGCAATCAAATGGCTAATAGTCTCTGGCCAGTGCTCAGGCAGGCGAGTGTCCACACCACAGAGCATCACACTGACAGCGATGCTGAGTGAGAAAACTTGCCTCATCTCCTCTCCAGCCAGGGATGGATATCTTGCTCAGAGCAGCACAAGGTGTGAAATGATCAGACAGTGTCAAACCAGCCTTTGTTGTGAATATTACAGACATTTCTGAAGCTCTACGGTATTCCTTTGGTTGAAGCTTTATGGCTGCTCATTTTTAATAGCAGCTGCTGCACAATGCCTTAATTGTGCAGATCTGTCTGGAAACCCAAATATCCATGTTACAGGCATCTTAAAGATGACAGTCTTCACCAATCCCTTTCTGAACGTCTATGGGGACTGTCTCCACAGGAGTGACTGACTGCTGCGAGAGCAGGCGCAGCACGGAGCAAGGTCGATCCGTCGGAGTGGTGCCCCGGGGGTGCCCCGTGCCGGCATGCCCACTGTCGGCTTGCCTTGTGTCACATTGGAGAGTATTTAGACTAATCCAAGATAAAAAGCTGAAATTATTTTTCAAATTGCCTCTCTGAATCCACCCAGCTCTTTCAAGGGCACTACTATCAATAAAGTAAGTGGGAACCAGCATTTCAGAGTTCATGTGACCCTGTTCCTATAAGCCATTTAATAGCCAGACTCAACCTCCTGGCTGCATGGAAGCAACTGCCATTACACATTTTTAAATGTCTTAAAACAGAAATGGGGAAAAAATAATAATTGCTCTATAAAGCATTAAGGCTTTCACTTTAGCAGTCTTTCTTACTCCCTTTTTCTTCAGCTGTGAAGAATTTTATAGGAAAACCTCTGATGCTCTTTCAGACAGCGTTATAACCACTAGTAATCTCATCTTGGGAAAGTGAGGAGAGAAAATGTAAGCTGGAAGGGACGGGAGCTGATTTCACAACTACTGCTGCTGAAATCCCCCCCCTTCCCCCCCGCTCAAAAATGGGCGAGGAGAAAGGACCGAAACAGAAAGTGTAACTTCTGTTTCTGATACCAACTCTTCTCCCATCTCTACATGGGAAAGCAAAGGCTAAACCGAACAGACGGGTTTAGCACTGCACAGGAGCTCGACAGAGCAGTGGACACGGGAGGAAGATCAGCTTTACTGCACTTCTAAGGAAGATCAAGTGTCAGGACTGCAAAAGGCAGAAGAAAAAGAATATAATAAGCCGTTCTGCACAAAGGTAGATTGCAAATAGCACAGTACTGACCCAGCGAGGTAAAACAGTCCCAAATGCTTTAATATCTTCAGAGCCAGCAAGGCCAGGAGTATTTTGCTATAAGCCCCTTTGTCCCAGGGGCACAGCCGCAGAGGGATGCGGGACAGCACATGGGGCAGATAACGCACTAAGCTTTAATTGCGGGTACGTAACAAACAGGTTTGGGTACGTAAGAGGCAACAGCAAACCTCGACTTAATGTAGATACACTGACTTACACCAATTGAGTATGCATGCCCAGACCGTAACTAGATTTTTTCTTTTTTTTTTAAAGATACTATCCCAAGTGAGACCAGCTCATGCTTTGAATTAGAAAGAACAGATTTTCATATATATAGGTGTACGTACATATATATATCTATATACACATACACACCTACCTGAAGTTAACCACCTCCTCTATTTCCTCTGCCCATCTGCACATGTTGCCTAAACTTTATCTTCCAGGTTTTTAACAGCAAGCAAACAGGGCGTGACCATCCCCTCCTTTCTGGGAAAATATTTCCTTCTTTTACGTCAGCTGAGGAGAGGAGGACAGCTTTATTTCATCTCCTCATTCCTACTTACATCAGCCTGGATAATCTTGAAGCAACACTTTTTCTCCCCTGCATCCATATGCTTTAAATAACTGCAGACAATTACAAGAACCCTTACCAGACATTTACAAAAGCTAACAAGATTTTGCTTGCTTAACTTTTATTGGTTTTATTTATTTTAATTGTTTTACTCCCATTCCAAACAGGGGTCTGATTTATTGCCTGTTGCATCTCAGTCTCTTTGGTGTTGCTGCCTTTCAAGTTCTTCTTTCCTTTGCAATGAGTATGTTTGGATTATTTTTTCTTCCAGTTACATTATCTTACATTTTTCCAGTTTGAGACACATCCTGCTGTTTGTTAGCCATATTGGTAGGTTTCTGTGTTTCATTATATTATTTTTCTGCCATTATTGTTGTTTGTAATTCTTCCTAGTTTTGTCTCATTTGGAACTTAAACTAATGTGCCATTTATCCTTTCTTTCAGACTATTAATTGTGCTGCTAAATACTTTACTAATTAAATTAGTTAGCATTAAATTTGAACGCTAAGTGCAAGATGAAGTTCTTTATGCGACAAAATTCAAATCCTGCCCTATTGCACACATCAGTGCTTCGCACTGAGTGCTTAACGTTTCTTCCCCATCCTGCACATTAATTTTGGCACATAACATATAAAAGAAAAATAAATAAATATCAAGACAAAATTAGGATGGCAGAATTGTAGCTGTGTTTCATTTTCTTCTACCTTTAATAAAACCCAGCATACTGAGTAGCATCTAGGTTGAGGCTTGATGCTTGCACATTGCTGGGTCAGTACTAGGAGCAGCGTAAGGAATACAGGGATAAGGAATACCTAAAGAAAAATTGTCTTTTAGAGGTTAAATATTTCTTCCTATTTTTATCAGATCTCGTTCAATGACAGCCTGTATCCCCAGTCCAGCTCAATCTCTCTAAATTGAACTGTGAATAGGGAATCTGTTAGGAGATGGCCTTAGAGAGGTTGGTTTATCGTCCCCCTCCTCCACTCGAACAGGCACAGACATCATTGCTATCGCAAGCGAACACACCTCTGAGCTTGGGAACTCCAATTATACAGTTCTGGGGAATTCTGAATGACTAAAAAGTTGCTGGAGCTGTAAGAGTGTTGGGTCAAACAAGCCAAACAACATTTCCAAGACAACGCACTGCTCCTGACTGCAGATAGGTCCCTGCTCAAAGATAAGGTATGATTTGCAAAAAGCGGCTGAAAAGCTTAGATATGTTCATTGAAATCCATAGATAAGGAGAGAAACAGGAGAGACGGGAGTGTGAATTGAAATGTGACTAGTACAAAGTAAATTTGTATAATTTTTAAGCACAGGATGAAGGGGTAAACAATAACAATTAAAAGCAATCAAAAGAACATTTTTGAAGTAATTTATCCAACAAATTACAAACTTGTAAAGTCACTGGCTTGACACAAAAGGGAGCTGAAGAACTCAAAAATTATTAAAGGATTATGCATGTGCCTGGATTTACCAAAAAACTTCCCCAAAGTAAACCAAACCAATAAAACCACCAGGGATCAGCCCAGCAGTCAGTGCCAACCTGCTTCCATCGCTGCTTGCTATCGGGAGGTCCCTGCAATGCCAGACCAGGACATGGCATCAGCCATGGCGTACAATGCAATCACACCCCTGGTTTGTGCCGAGATCGGCTCTCTCCATGCAGCACGGCAGATTTTTTAACGGTGTTGTTTTTCTGAAGGCATCAATGACTCCTCGCACGGCATTGAGGAGCCAACTTCAGGGGAGCCTCCTCTACGGCCACCTCCCCCCAGCCCCACCATCGCATCTCCACCTTCCACGCAGCGTCCAGGAAGCACCTTCCGTCCCGGGCCGCCTTTATCCCGGTCACAAAGCAGCACCCTTAATTTTATTCAGCTTTCAAAGCAATACAGAGTCTTTGCCTGAAATCCTCCTCAGCTTGTGTCAGGAAAACAAGAGTCCTGCGTTTATTCAGTTTTTCTAGCTGACGTGATGCAGAATTAACTTAAATAACCCAGGCGGATGGGCCCAAAGCGTTTTTGTAGGACACAAGGCAACCGTGCCACCTTGCTGGTGCACTGAAGGGACAGTACTTACATTGAGGTAGTAAGTCCCAAATCCCTTGCAAAATGCCTCCATAGTAGGAGAGGCATTCCTGCCCCTTGGGGCAAGCGCTCTCCTTAAATTTAAGAGCACGATCCCCACAGAGAGAATAACTGCTCTGAGCTGAGAGAGTAGCCAGCAGTGGACAGGGCAAACCAAAAATATGAAAACTGCTTTTCCAGCCTGCATGACTCCATCGGAAACAGGTTTTTGAGTGGCTGTTTGTTCAAGCGTTCACCGTCCCAGTCCCACAACCCTGGGCTTGACACGCAGAACACTGCTCTGCTCTGCCTTCCTCCCGGCGTCAGCAGAATTAACAAGAAACAGAGTCAAACATGCAGCCCGCGGGGAGGAGAATAATAACGGGCAGCTAATTTATAAATAACCCCATTTCTAATCATTACCTAATAATTACAAACTGCACCAAAACATTTTAATCTTCTAGCATGCAGCAATTAAAGGTCTCCAAAGAAAATAGCTACACAATAGGTTGGAAAGTGGTTGAAATCACAGCATTTAATTCTGCTCTTGTTCTGTGGGTCAGGCTGTGATTGAAGGGAGCAGGGTGTTTGCTGCTGCGGATGGCTGGGAGTAGGGAACAGCAACAGCAAAGAAACCGCAGCAGTGCTGGAGTGACGACACGCAGGAACCACAGCACTGAAGTCTCTGAAACAGAGCTCAGCCTGGCATGAGGTTGGGAGGACGGCACGGCATCGCCATCCACCACGCATGGAAAAGACAAAGAAAAAGTGGGGGGAAAGAGGAAAAACAAGTGTCATCCTCTCTGTGGTGACAGGTAAAGAGCTGTCACTGCCTCCTTGCAGGCAACATCCAGTGGAGCACTGCACGACAGATGAGCATTTATTATTCTCATACAGGTTTATCTGTTGACATTGAATGGCTTTTTTTTTTAATCATTTGGATTTATAACTCTTTGTGAAAAACCTTCTATGAATTCAAAATTATCTATATGGAGTGCAAGCAGCCTGAAATATATTATTGATGAAAGGATTGACTTCACAGGTATGATATATATATATAAAACTTAACAATTTCACATATATATCTTGCAGAGGTTGCTGTGTAAATATAGTGCAATGCTTACAACATGAGACACTTTAGAAAAATGAAATAAAGGAATTCAGTTGTAAACAAAGAAGAAAAAGAAACCCCCAACAACCTTGCCACAAAAATCATGTTCATAGTCTCCAGAAATTTAGCAACGATGTGCTTCTGACACTTCCACTTTATCCACATGGATCCTGTGCAGACTTCAATCTTCCCCTTTGGTTATTCTCACTCCTTTTATGCTCCCTGAGACCAGTCTGACTTTATCATGATTCCTTTCATATAAGTATGGAAAGAAAATATGTTTTATTTTGGCAATACTATTTCTACTGGCATATTAAAAATAAAATTAAAAAATTTGGAAATCACCCTAATGAGCTGATAAAAAAAATCATAAATAGGCTCTTCATAGAAGTGAATTTTACCATTGAAAAAGGACTATACAAAGTTATTTCAAGCAGGGCAGTTACACAGTAAAGCCTCGTAAAAGGCACAACTTTATCAGGGTAAATGTTCTTCAGCATAAAGGGCAAAGACTGCAAGTGCAGTGCCTAATGCTTTCAGGAAGCAGCTGCCTCCAAGAAAAATGCTCAGGAGCGCAGCCTTCTCCTGCCATGTACAGACTTCACGATTTTTATAGAAAACCGTTTTACACCAAATTTTCATGCTAATAAAAATGGTGCCAGAATGAATGTCTCGGAAAGTAAAATTCCCATCTTGGGGAGTCTAAATCCCCTCTCCACAGCAAAGACTGGAAACTCGCGCCCAAGTCCAAGCATGCTTTCACTCCAAAAAGTAACTGTAAAAATGCGCTGCAGAAGCTGTTAGCATTTCTTTACCTTTGGATCAAACATGCTTAATCCAGGTTTACAAGGATAAAGGGTTTTTCCTCGTAATCCAAAGGCTGTAGACCTCCCTCCAGGATCCGAGGGCAAAGCTGGGTTCTTTGCTCCGCCTCGCACATCCTCATTGCTCATTTACAACTAGATCTGCAAGTCAGTTCACGCTCTCTTCACTACCAGGGCAACAAAAATGCCTAAAAATCATAAAACCTTAACAGACAGCTCTGTTGATAACATAGGGCAGCGATTCCATCTCCCACAGATGAAGTATGTCGCCATTGCAGAGGTAAAACACCTGACAGCAATAAGCATTTTTGCTAGTGAAGCCAATTTAATAATCTTTGTATGCACAGAAGAGGTAACATTTATTCAAAATGCACATTATCGACAAAGTCAAGCACAATTTGAACAGGAAAGCCCATTTATGCAACTTCTTTCAGCACTGTTTTTCATAAAACTCTTAAAGCTTGAAAGAGAAGCAGATCACTGAACTTTCAATGATGACAAGGCTCTGATTTGGCATTTTTTCCCCTCAAATTGAGTAGTATTTAATCATTCAGGTAGTCCTAAATGGGGTCTCAACTGGCTCTCCTCAGCCAGCATCACTCAGGATGGAGGCACCGAAACCAGTGTCATTTAAATGCTATTGGACAGGCCAGGATACAACAAACCAGCGACGTTAGGAGGAATATCAACAGCAATAGAGGGTTGTCAAAATCTAACGGTCAGGATGCAGTTTCATGCTACAGAGACGATGAAAGGTAATTTGGGCTTTAAAAACTCCTGCTACCTCTGCCCCAAAACTACCCCCATCACAAATACTCCGAAAGGCATTCCCCTGGCAGCTATCAGTGGGTCACGCTCTGACACGGATGGGTGAACTGATCTGTAAAGAAACAAGAAATAAAAAATTTCTGCTTGCGATCTCTCTCCAGCTTGAGCCAGTTATGCTGGAAAAGCCCCCATTAGCTATGCAGCAAATTGATCATGGGTCCAGGTACCCCACTGAAACTGCATCTTGATGGACAGCACTCATCCAACCTGAGCTCACTCTCCTGGCTCAAAGTTGCTTAAAACTTTGGGTAATTTTGTTTCAGTGACCAGTACGTCAGTTCTCCTCTTGTCTGTCCCCTCTCTATCAGTGCAAAGTCAGTTCACCCACAAGCTGTGCACCCTCCAGGTGCCAAACCCGGTGGACCCACGCCGTGGCCATCCTGCTGGCCCTTGCATATGGATCCACTGGGAATTACTGCAGAACCACAGCCCGTAGTTCCTTTCCTTTAGTCTTGTAACCAAAAAGTGGTCACGGTTTTGATCCTTGATTCATTAATCTGCCCAAATCCTGCCCAGGTATCTCCATCTGGTTTTGGACCTGGTCTCCTACTTCGAAGATCCCCACCTTTCCTTGCAGACAGCGACTGCTGGCCCTGGAGCATCTCAGCTTAGCTGATGCTCCACCACGTGCCCATCCTCTGCCCAGGTGCCACAGCAGAAGTTCGGACATTTGCTGCTGTGAGCAGTGCCAGTAATGGGCCAGGGGCTCTGGGTCCACATCGGCTTCGGTGGGAGTTTGAAACACACCACAGCTCCTGGAGTCACAATCTGTTATTGCCCCCAATTAGGTGGCTACAGACAAGCAGATTAAATTAGGTAGGCAAACAGAAAGGCTGCAGGAGACTTATCACTAAATACAATTACCTCTACTTGAAAAAACAAACCACTGCCAAGTCTGCAGTTGCTAGTACAGAAATCTGACTTGAATACAGAAATAAAGACCAGTAATGATCAGGATAATTAACATCTAGCAGTACATTTCTCAGAGCCCTCATCAGCAACTGACTTTCACAGTTCTCTGGAAGCACAGCGTTCAGCCTCACCTCTCCGAACATGCTGAATGCTGCTGCTGCTGTCCTCTTATTTTTAAAAATACGTTAGAGCTGTCATTATTAAAGGATGCTCCAAAGAAAGTGCAAGACAAGAGAATGCCTACCTCCACATAGGAGCCCAGGCAAAGAGAGATAAGGGACCACGTAAAAAAATCAGGATACAGAGAGACAGACCAAGCATTTAAGTGAAGATGCAGCACAGTGCAGCAAACCTAATCACTAACAGCGTGCTATAATTTTTCATTTACTATTGAAACAGTTTTCTTGTCAATATTTTGTTTTGGCTTACAATTTTATTAAATGTTGCAATAATAAGCTATGCTTCCAGTAAGTGCGGAAATTAATGAGTCAGACCCTGGACAAGAGCAGAAAAATCTGAGGCCAATTGCCACTTCTGCGACGGATCCGGTTCACAGCCTGGCACTGATCTAGCCAAGCACTGAGCACCTTCAGCTCAGGGGCCTTGGTAGAGCAGGTGGGCACCCGCAGCACTGGGGGCCTGGGTACCCCCCCGGTGCAGCCAGGTGCCTCTGTACCTTCAGGAGTTATTTAAACACCAGCCCCGCCGTGCCCTGGCACAGCAGCAGCATCCACTGCTGGGCACCACAGAGGCACCTGGCGAAGAACATCCGAACTCCGATTGAAAGCCTTCATCCACCAGCTGGGGAATGAAATGGGATGTAGGACAAGGAGCTTTGGGCAGGATTAACCCCCAGCACTGGTCACTGCCTTTTCCAGGCAGCAGCTTCCCCAGGCACTAACACAGCCCCAAGCACATGTGAAGGATGGCAGGACAGAGCCATGGCACAGTGACGGTACCTGGTATGGGGGTCCCACGCTCCAGCCATGCCCACGGCAGGGCTTGCAGAGCACCCAGCTAGCGCAAGCAGCTCTCCAGGCAGAAGCTAAAGGGCCCAAAACACAGGACTTGCCTCTGGTTCAATGCAACCCCACGAAGAGTTTCTCACTCCCAGGCAGCTGAACATCCATACAGCCAAGAGCAAAATAAAAATAAAGAAATTTATTGCCTAGGCTGAGTGCAAGTGTTCATGCTTAACCCCCAAAACCTACTACTTTAAACTGAGTGGGTTTTGTGCTGGAAAAGGCTAGCTCAAAATGCCTCACTAACAGAAGAATAAATCCCCGTTTCTGAAGAAATAAAGAGTGCTGAACAGCAAATACAACAACAATTTCCCATTAATTAAAAACAGCGCAGCTTCTACAAAAATTACAGACAGATGGATAAACAAAAACAATAAAGGAAGGACAGTAGTAATAATTGTCAAACACTTCAATGGAAAAGGAGGGAATAGATGCATGATTTGTTTTTAAAGGAGGGGAGAGAGGGATGGAGCCGGACCAGGGAAGGGAGCTGGAGGTCGCAGGTGAGGGCTGCCGCACAGGACCTGCCTGCTGCCAAGCTCAGGCACAGCAACAGCACTCACGGGCACCGGGTGGTTTGGAAACTCTGTCAGTGGCAGCTAAAGAAAGAGACTTTGGCTATAAAAGAGGCCATTTCTATTCTGAACACTATGAATTAACACAGTTCACTTAACGAATCCATTGGTTGCTTATGCAAGGAACAAGGCACAGGTGGAAAATGTTGTGGATTAGCTCTAAGCAGGAAACACCCCTCCAATAACCCAGTGCAAAAGCAACACCGGTGAAAACAGCACAGCAGCTTGCCAATGCACAGGATAGGAAACAAAAAGGTTTCCCCATGTTCCCCAAATCTCCAGCACGGCGCACACAGCCTGAGACACTGCGACACAAAGAGGAGTTTGGTTTTTTCCAGGGCGCCGCTCAATCCACGCATCTCTGCCTGCATGGAAATCACGGAGTGATGCTTGTGGCCAGTCCCTGTTGGAAGGGAACAACTGCAGGCACCTTTCCTTCCCACCAGCCGGCCACCAGCCCCCAGAAGATGACAGCTTGTGGTCACTCATGGGAGCCAGGGCTGTACTCCCTGGAGGAGGGGATGAGACGGCTTCCCTCCGGTCTGGGCTGAAAATACAGCGTCTGAGCTTTCCTCAGCCTGTTTTGCAGCCTGGAGATGGTTTGTTCTGTTGGATAAACTTCAGTAGGAAACAAAGCTTTAAACAGCCTTTAAATCTCTCGCCCTCCACAGCAAGGATGGTTCCAGCTAGTGAATCATCCCAGCTGCCGAGCTGCATCCCGCGGCACGCGACAGCCCCGGCCGGCGGGGAACGGCCCTGGGACAGCAATCAGAAAGCTGAAAATGCTGGATGAAAAGGACAGACGGACTGCCCTGGGACACCAGACACCTCGGTCAGGTCCCTGGCTGGGATGGAACACGTGCAGATCTGATTTCGCGTGTGGGAGCGCCAGGCTGCCCTGGGCCAGCTTTAACAATGTGAGAGGATGAACAGAATAGTGGGAAAACTGAGCACAAGTTTAGGTCCACAGCCAGGATAAATTGGAAAATCAGGAGTAACTTTCTTCAGTATAAAAGTCTTCAGACAGTCAAAACTCTCAGTTTTGAACACTGAACCCCTACAGAACTGATTCACCCTTTCTTGCCCTTTATTTTAATCTATTTGTGTAGCAGCAGGAGAAAACCTGAACCCTCCTGGAGCCTACATCTGCCAGAGCCTTTGGAGCTCAGGATTCAATTTGCTGTATCAGGAAAGGATGAAGGAAATTTAAAAAATGTGAAAGAAATGAGACAAACCAAAATAACCACAGGGAAGTGCATAGGAAGGAGGGAAGGATAGCAGAGTAACAGCCACACAACCACAGTCAACAGATCTGCCACAGATTTGCAGGATCACACCCCCCGTGGGGGCATGCCCCAGTATCTTTCTCAAGGGCATCCTGCCTGTGCGGCTGCCGTCGGGCACATCCTGCGGTGCACAGACCAGGCTAACACAGGGCGGGTACCAGGCACTCCTGCAGAGCTGGGTTTTTTGGTGCTTTTCTCCAGGGCTTCACCTCGCTCGCATGTACGAAGGTGTGTTAGCCATCCCCTCCAGAAGACACAGCAGTAAGACAAGGGATTCAGCTTCCAGCCCGATGGGCAAGGGACAAATGGCAATGCCTGTGGGACAGACTGCAGTCACCTGTACAAGTTTGCATCCCTACATTAGTTCCATCATAGCCTTTTGACCGATGTGGAAACAAAGGCACAGAGCTGACTGGCAGACTCAGCATCACAGCTAGGGTAAGACAAATCCTCACTCCTCATCTCTGCTATGCTGATGCAAAACACATCTTTGGAGGTGCATTACAATACAGTTTTTCATAAAACTTAATTGTTCTCTGTCAGTAAACCCATCAATTGGCTGCGGCTCTTCTATAGGAGGCATTCACAGGCCAGACTCCCTGCAGCCAAGCTGTTCTGAGACCTGGCAAGGGATGGGGTGGGTGGGGGTGCAGTGTTTTGTGCTCCTGACAGCTTTCCTTGTAGGGTCCATCCTGCCCCTCTGCGTATACCACTCAACTACAGTCTGCCCCAGCAAAACCCACTCATCATTGCATTTTGGAGGCTGTGCTGATCCAAAAACCCTTCCCACAATGATTGCTCATTCTCCAGCATGCAAGATACACTTCTTTAATTAGAGTCAGTCCTTTATTTAAAAAAAAAAAAAAAGAAAAAAAAAAAGGAAAAAAAAAAGAAAAAAAAAAAGAAAAAAAGGTTTATGCTGTCCAGGCTGTGAGAACAAGTTGCTAATTTTGCCTGATAAAGCCTGGCACTCTTGCAGACTCACCGACCTTATGTCCTAGACTGGCAACTCTTCTGAAAGACAGCAGCACCTTGGCACAGCTAATTGCGTCAGATGCTCAAATTCTCCTGAGTGAATTAATAAATGGTTAATTTACAACTGCAAATGGACACATTAATCAAAGTTCTTAACAAGGGAAAGTTATAAAACAAATTATAAAACAAAGTTATAAAAGTTATAAAACAAAGTTATAAAAGTTATAAAACAAAACTGGTGAAGCATTGGAACAGGCTGCCCAGGGAGGTGGTGGAATCACCATCACTGGAGGCATTCAAAAACCGTGTAGACGTGGCACTGCGGGACATGGTTTAGTGGGCATGGTGGTGTTGGGTTGATGGTTGGACTTGAAGATCTTGCAGGTCTTTTCCAACCTTAGTGATTCTGTGATTCTGTGAACACACTTTGTAGCAATTTCAGCTTTTTCCTGTGGTCCCGTTCAGGTAGTTTTATGATAAAATATAAAAAAAGACGCTTAATCAAAGAATCAGTGCAGTTTTTGAGCGTCCTTGTGCAACACGCATTGGCTCTCTTGGAGCATCAGCCTCTGTTTGGCAAAAGTACACAGAACTAACCCAAAACCTACATGACCTCTCCTGAGCCCCTGCACAGCAGGAGGGTGGTAGAAAGTCCCGCTCACAAACAAGAAGGATCTTCCATGGGTGCCTCCTCCAGCATCCAATGGGTGAAGAGGAAACTTTCTACTCACACCAGAAGCAGCAGTCCTCCACGGCTCTTCACCCACCCTCTGGGACACCAATCAGTCAGCTTTTCTCCAGCCCAAGGTATATCTAGTACTTTGAGTAGGTAGCAAAAGTTTATTAGGGTCGTTTGATTTAAAATTGATTTAAAAAAAACCCTTGATGATACTCAGAACTTAAAGAAATTTCACAGCAGTTGATCATTTCAGTGAAGTCAAATGTGAGAAAAACAACTCAAATTTTTGCAAACTGATACTTTTTTTTCTTCTGTTAAACACTGAGAGTGTTTTACTGAGTGCCAAAGGTGGGCTGTATAACATTTTAGCAGCTCTGAAATAATGCTCTTGACTCCACATCTCAAGTTGCCCACAACTTGAGTGACACCACGTGCTATCTAGAGACACAAACTCTATGAGGCTTTTCTGAGCCCGCTGCCTGTTTTAAGGCAATGTGCAGTTTTCCTTGGCTTTGCTCCAGTTCTCCCGAAAGCCAGCCTAATCCTCCAGGCTAGCACTGCAATCCCAATGGGATCGCAACCACCAGGCTCTTGATTCCTCCCTTCTAGCAGCCAGGACCTCCTGCTTATGCTAATATCCACCCGAAGAGTGAGAAACACAAAATGTTCTCCTCCTCTTATTAGCCAGGAGTTAATTAGAAAAACTAAGGCAGATAAATACCCTGTTATCTTCTTCCCTCATTACTGTTCACATTAAAAAAGCAAGAGCAGATGCATGCAGAGTTCTCACCCCTCTGCTCATCCCTCCTCCACGTACCTTCACCCCTCACCACAGAACAGATAGCCCCCAACATGAGAGGATAAAGGACATTTCAATATTTGCATATTTAATAGTTATTGCTCTTGGCTTTTCTGTAAATGCCTAGTGGACAGGTCTACTTTACTTATCTGTCATGACTTACCCCCTACAGGTAACTTCAATTATTTTCATTTAAGCTCTTCCATAGCTTCTAACCATAAAATACTTCGTAAAACAGTGCAAAGAAGTGCTATGCATCACTGTCAAAAGTTCCCAAATTTTGCATAAATTATTCTACTGTTGGCTTGCAAGAAGTGATTCTGTGAAGAGCAGAGGGCATGAAGCCCAGTCTCCTATGCCTGTGTCCTGCCCCGCTCTGCTGACTTCCCCACCATGTCCTCCACCACTCCTTGAGCTGAGGGATGTTCCTGATAGTCTCCCAGCTCCGTGCAATGCCCTGCTCCCTCCTGTATTCCTTATGGCAAAAAAAGCCCACAGCATGGATTTTCCACTCCATGTCTCTCCCAGCCTCAAGCAGCCTTCTTGTGCGCCAGTGTTCTCATGGCTTGATTTAAAGTTTCAGCTAAAAGACTCCTTCCGCTGCTCAGTTGTGCTTAGATTTCTGATTTTTCACCTGGTCTCCTAAAGCTCACCTATAGGGCTTACAGGACTGTGTGATTGCTGGGTACATATGCATCTTCCTACCCACATATCCCCCTTAACTTCTGAACCACGTTGGACCAGGAGACAGCAGCCTAAATTACTACTTTCCTCCAAAATTCATGGAAATAGGACAAGAGGCCAAAAAGAGTGACCCCACCTGGAACCCTACTAAATGGCAGCATGAATTTATTAGACCGCTAATTCAAGAGGAGAACAGTATTTTGCATGCCCTAACCTGCCCAAAAGCTTTATTTGCAATTATTAGACACCAGAGAATACACTCCTCAGTGAAGCGTCCCCTCCCATGTAGATTCTCTTATGTCTAATAGGCGTGGAAAGCTAGTCAAAGCTTGTCCTGCAAAGTTGGGGCATTCATAACAGCTCTGTCCAATGTAGAGTCTCTGAGGCCAATAAGTATCTCACTCTGAAGCCTTTTTAATTTGGTTAGAAAACAGTAGACCTCAAGACACAAGACTATTGGAAAGGAGACTGCACCCATTCCAGGGGTCAACAAATGTCTTGCTTGTTTTCCCTCTCCATTATTTACCACTGCAAAATCATTTAATTCAGCTTAGTATTTGCAATCAAGTTGGTGAAAGTCATCACACAAGCCAACAGTTTGCTACACATTTGACTTGGGACCACCTGACTAAATGAGAAGAGGGAAATACTTCTGTGGGTGCCTTCATCTTACATGAAATAAACTGCTGTTTTTAAATCTTAAATGCTGGAGTTGAAAAGCTGCATGTGGCTTAACATTAGGATGAAAAGCGGTTCCCAATTAAGCACCGGATGGCAAAATAACTGCATTTCACCAACGCAAAGGTGATGCCAGGGCAACTGAAGCACATCACTCCTTCTCTGAGATGAAGAGATGCAGCTCTACTATTAAGATCACCATCATTTCTGTTCACTCATGAGACCGAAATGAGAAATACGAGAGGATGAGAGTCCTTCCCTACAAGCAGCGAGTGCAAATGTGCGTATTTGCACAGCACAGATCACGTCTGACACTTAACCTCCAAGCTCAGCAGTTGCAAATTTGTTTTCCAAAAGCCTCAATGCTCATTTGACCCTACACGCTTTCTGCCTCAAAACCTTTAATTTGGACCCGGTATCACTGCTGTTTGAGATGCTGGTACTTCTCATTGCAGCTTTACTAAAAAACTCAAAGGACACACTTCACATAAATAGGCACAAATCAAAGGGGCAAACGTGGGGGTCAGAACAGCACAGCATTTGGCATGTTTCCACAGAAAAAATGTATTAGCAGGTAGAGTAGTATCATTAGAGAAAAGGCATTGACACCACTGCAAGGATAAATTCAGTTTGGCCTATCCAAGAGCAGTGGGAATAAAAGAAAGCGTACCTTAATGCAAACAGTCCCAATGCTTTAAACATTTATAAATAACTGTTCATTAGTAACATTCTTAATCACTGATAGATTTGCAAATAGACAAAATGATAATCCTTCCTATGCAGAGATCCTTCTTGCTAAATGTCCATCCCTTTCCACCTGTGCAGGGTTTGAGGCTCCAGCTCCCATGTCCTCGTAGCTCCTGCTCCCGGTATCTGCCACCACAGAGGACTGTCAGACTCATCACAGGCACCAAAGACCTTTGCAAGACTTGCTCACAGGTACGATTACGCGGCTTTGAGCAACGTGATCTAGCAAAAGATGTCCCTGCCCACGGCCTAGATGATCTTTAAAGGTCCCTTCCACCCCAAACCATTCTCTGATTCTATGATTACATGCATCAGCATCCATAAAAGTAAAAACTTTCTGGGAGCAGATCAGCATTGGCACGTTCACCTTCCTCCTTGGACGTGAAGATGCCAAATGGATTTTCCAAGCCTTGTGCTTGTGGAAGAGCATGAAAGCCAAGATGATGACTGCTCTGTGCTCCAGAAATGCATTGCCTATTGCAATAAAAATCTGCTTCAAAGTCATTGCACCTCTGCAACAACAGCAGCCTGGGAGCGAGGTGACATAAACTTTCCTGCTTCTCCCAGTTAAAGTTTCCCGTCTGCTGCACAGAGGAGGAAGCCCAGCAGTGCCCACCCAGAAGAGCTGCATCCCCTCTCATTTTCACAGCACACACCCCCGTCCAGAAAATAGCACGTGTGGACCCCAACAGCACTTCTGTGAAGCACTAATTAGCAACATTGCTATGAATATGCCAAATAACATTTCTCTCAAAATCAGCCTGTGTCAGCAAAGGGCAACATTCTGAAAGGCTGGGAATAATTTTGAGGCACTTATGAGAGGAAGGCAAAGAAACTTGAAACTTGCTGACTCCCTGGCATTATTTGGGCATCTGAGGGTTTAACGCCGGCAGCGTCACCCACGGGGAAGGTTCTGCTGTCACATGCGGCGGAGGTGAGGTCATCACGCTGGTGCAAAAGTCTCGTGCGGAAAGTCTGATCTATAGTGATTAATTTCGAGATTTTATATTTTTATTTCAGCGCTCTCCTGTTTTGACAGGCAACTGAAACACAAATAAAAAGACTTAAGGTAAAGGGGAAAAAGACAAAAAAAAAAAGACACGTTTTGTACTTGAGCAGCTTGAGTTGCAGGAGGGGAAAACACGGGAGCAGACTGAGAAGCACAGGCCAAGCAAGCGACCTTACGCTCAGAGTTTTGGAGGAAAAAAATGCATTAATGCTAAACACGACATGCCCCAAAACCTGAGCTTAAAAACCCTCAAGCAGCCTCTAAAACATTAAAAGGACCCCACTGCGTTGTCCTTCCTCACCCTACTCTTCCCCACCTGACTGGGCTTTTTTTCTTATTCTTATGAAGTAATTGAAAGGATGCTGAGGCTTTGGCTTTAACCACAGCAGAGAAATGATGCATTCTGAAATCAGAAGAAAAGGAGGCAGAAAAAAAAGCAGGCACAATTTTCTCACTATTCATGTCAGGTGAGATGAGTCATTTATGCCATAAGACGTTAGAAAAGAAGTCTTTTAAGGATTCATAAAAAACATAACGCATGCATAAAAGGCTGTTAAGAGGAGAGGTTTGCAATTAACAATGTTACTGTATCACTAACATGTAGCTATGCTGAAACCACTGGGGATTTTAAGCCATTTTCACAAATATAATATTCTATTTTAAGGATGGAATTGAGCTCCTTAACAGTTACCGGGAAAACTGCCTGGGAAGGCAGAGCAAAACCATCAGATTCCCGAGCCAGATGGAGCCACTTTGCCCCTGATCAATCACTGTCTGTTATTATCCTTAAATGACCCCCAAAATAAAATACATCCTGGAAAATAAACACAAATTTTGTGCTAACCACTCAGCTTTCAGTATTGACATTCTTCCCCCAGATTCAGGGTTTTTAGAAGGAACAGTGAACGTTACCAATAGCAACTGCAAAATGTCCCATCAGATTCAGATGCTGATTGTTCTATACAGAATTGATATGACATAATGGTAATGATTCCAGAAATTAAAATCACTTTATTTCTACAGTTACTGCCCGCCATGCACTGATTTAAATCACTGCTCCTCATGGGGAGGGACTGACCCTGCGGTGCACCATCTGGACAGGAGCTGGGTCCTGCAAACATCTTTCTTTTTGCACTGCTACACCGCTTTTTGTTTGTTTTAAAACCAAGATGGGTTCGATTTCATCCCTTCTGCTGTGACTTGGGTGCCATTCAGCACACTTCTTTTTGGCCACAACCTTGAATCCTTGCCCTTACCGTAATGCACCCAATCTAAAAATAAGGAACTGTGAGGCTGTGCAAAGACACCGCTGTAAACAGGATTGAGATACATGATATGACAAGAGATGTTCAAAATAAACACGTACTGAGGGTGCTGCCTGGGGCTGTGGATCTCACCAGCAAGTCCTGGTTTCTGCTCAGAGCCAGGGTCTCACCTCAGGAATCCATATATATATAATCTATATATGGGCTATGTGAGACATATATGTATAATAAATTCTAGATATAATATTATGATGTAATGTTATATATAACAATATGCTGTAATATATATCATATATATATCTCATATTATATATAATATGATATGTAATACATATTTTTTATATATATAATGTCCATGTATGTGTATGTTATATGTGTGAACTATTGCATGAACCACGAAGTGGAAGTTAATTTTGCAATTCCTGAATTGGACTTCTCAACCGTACGGCTCTTCAGCACTCTTTCTGGCCATGACATATCTCCCCTTCTTCCTTTAAATTAGCACTGCAGATGAAACTGGATGCCTCAAGGCTGTGTTAATGCCAGTCTGAATCCAGCCCAGCCAGATCTAGTAAGGATTAAAAGCTGTTCTCCTCCCGTGGATGTTAAATGACCTTATTACAGAAAGAGTTTTGTGTTTGCACACCACTGTGCTCTGCACCAACCGGCAAACCCAGGAGAGACCTAGGAATGCACAAACGCCATGGACTGAACCACCCCTGACTCCAAGGCAAAGCTTTCTCATGCCAAGGCACAGGCATAATGGGGCTAGGGAAAAAAAAAAAAAAGAAAAAAAAAAAAAGGGAAAAAAAAAAAGAAAAAAAAAAGGAGGTAAGAGTTTATTCATTTCAACAATATTCTGCAGAAATATTGCTGGCAGGATGTGGTGTGTGTGGGGAGGTCAGGGAAGGACGCTGGAAGCAAATGTTAGATGTAATTTTCCTTGGAAAGCTAAATATGCCATAGAACAGCAAACCCCATCTTTTGTGGAGAGCTCCTGTATTTCTTAGACCTTAACAAACGTCAACCAACCCCTCTCCAAAATCCCAGGTCTTCCCAAGGTCAAAGAAAGAAAATTACTATAGATTTTCCAGTGAACAGTGTGGTTGATTTGTAAGGGATATAAATACTTTTCCCTAGGTTGCCATCTCAGGATTCAACTAGTGGTCCTTAGAAAACCTAGTTCAATTAACTTCTTTTTTTTCTTTTAAATGCAAAACCATATTCTAGTGGTTTCTGATTCCAGGTGCTGCCCGAACCCCCGCCTCCATAAGGGCTGTCAGTAAGACCCTTGCTTCCAGAAGCCCCAAAACACTTGACTGAAAAGAGGAGCAGCAGGTCATACAGCCGCTTGCACACTCCATTACACCACCCATGACATGTTTTAGGTGAACTGATGTTGTTTTGGCTAAATTAATGTGCTTTCAGGAAAGGAGTTAATCCTTTTTTCTTTTACAAGAGGAGACAACTGCTCCTCCGTAAAGCAGAGCTCTTGTTTTCAAATCACTACACAAGCATTAATGTTAATCCTCAGGCTTCCCCGATGCTGCTCTGGGTTATCACCAGTACAAAAGCGAGAAGCAGGGCTTAGAGATGAAGTGGTTCGCAGGGAGGCTGCGTGCATTTCTGCTTTTCAAGGGTTTGAAGTGGGGTAGTTGCCACAAATCAGCTCTCAAAACGCCCCGGATTAAAAGATGTTCGGTCGCAGTCTGGTGGGTGGGTGAGCAACGGTGTCTGCATTACACAAGGGGATTAAGCACAGAGATTAAGGCTCGTATTTTCACAAATTACTTCTGATTTTGGATGGCTTCATTCTTTATTATGGCACAAGGTTTTGACAGCTGAAAAATCAGGCATTCGCATGTTAATTTCAGGCAAGAACAAGAATTGCAGTACTCAAAATCAAAAGCCATTTTTCGGCTATTAGTCCTACTTATTATATACCTTATTTTCCTGCACTAATTAGACCAATTAAAATTTTCTTACTGTACTTCAAAGATGGGTTACGATGCCTCGCTATGAAATGCTTAAGCAGCATGAAGCAAACTCACATTATTGCCACCCATTCTGCCCTGTGGCAGGAGCCGAGCCTGCACCCCGGGCGCCCAGCCCTGCTCTACCAGATCGTGTGCTTCAAGAAAGACTTTCAAGGAAAGCACGTTTCCTGGCCTGGAGACGTGTACCAACAGAGATGAGATGCAAATTTTACCAAATCTGCCTCGGAGCCACACTTTTTCTTTTCCTCCCCCCCTGCACGGCATCCGAGAGCGGAGTGCGGAGGAAGGATGCGTCAGGCTGGCACATGCTTTCCCAGCCACACGCCGATCAGCAGGCAGGGCTGAACTCACCGCGATGCTCGCCTTGCAAACACGGACTCCGATAACCTTTCAGGTCCTGCTGACTGACACAACGCCGGTCCTCAGCACTTAGTCACCCATCGTCAGCACCAACGGAGTAAATCAAACCCGAGGCACGTGGCTGGGATGCTTTTCAGCCGTGCCATCTGTTACGGGGTCACGGTAATTCCCATGGGAGTAGGCACCTTCTTTTATTTAATCCCCAGGTTTTTAAGTGCTTCTCATCTTCAAAAAAACAATTTTTTTTTTTAAAAATCACCAAACCCCTGCTTTCTGATGCAAGTGAAACTAAGAAAATATTCATTTTATTGGTTTATCAAGAAAGTTCACCCCCACTTTCTAACGTCCCAGCCTCACTCACGGTCCTGCCCTCACCAAGGCAGAGCTACGACACGAATTGCTCAGCGCTGGCCCCTCTTGACACTCGAACACAGCAGGCTTCTTTTCAACCGTAAGAATTTGAATGAAATGGGCAATTCAGCCGAGCCTACGCACGCAGTTCACTGCAAGTTCATTTTAACGCAGCCCAACAACTTTACCTGTGACTGAAACCAACCCAGATAAAACCACGGTGCTCCGCACGGATTTTTGGCACTGGTCATAAGTGGGTTTGGCACAGCCCTACAGGCATCGTCCCCCAGACAAGCAAGCCAGCGGACCCGGACAAATATCCCCCAGGCCAAGGCATTTTGCAAGATGAGCTGAACCTCTACAAATCCTTTACAACGTGGAGCCAAAAGGTCTGTCCTCCCTGACGGAGGACCACGCCGCTGGGCTTTCTCATTGCACGTGCTGCATCTCAGCCCAGGGTCCATCACGCTGGGCTGCCCCACACTGCGTGTCCCCATTTATACTCACATAGAGACAGCATCATACTGGGATAAATGGGAAGACAGTGCTTTATGCCAGTGTGTACAACTACACCGTATCCCATCCCTGCAAAGACTTGGATAAATAAGTATACAGATATATATGTGTACATATAAATAAGTATACCTACATGTTTGAGTGTTTCCTCTCCATCACGGAGGCTTCCCTGCCAGGTGTTCAGAGCAAGATGCTGAATGTGATAATTCCTCCCTACCAGGCTGATTCCCTTCAGCCAGGGGTAAAATCCTGCAGGATCTCACTAAACAGGACACACGGAAAAGTGATCCCACCAGCAGAGATCAGATTACGATGCCGTCGTTCAGATGTCTAAACTGCTTCGCTTGAGATTTATCTGAATGTTGCAAACTCAGCATTTTACCCAGAATATCCTGACATTATTTCCCTTAAAGGCCCAGTTCCTGGAGCTCAGTGAGAGTTTCAGTTTTCTTTAACAGCAAAAGCCAGAGGAAAACTTGCAACCTAAATCCTCAAAAACCATGAGATAAAACTTAAATAAGTAAATAAATAATCACCCCTAAATCTCAAACTGTATTATGCTTAAACCTCACAGCTTTCAAACCATTTTCATGAGTTACGTAGCCCTGATTTTTTTTTTTTTTTCTCATCCTATGCTAGCAACTGGTGATGCCGCCAGCCAGCCAGCTGTTTGGAAACAACTGAAAGATGTTGGGAAGGGGGCGTTGGGAGGAGAGAAAACCCCGGTAATACAAGCTGAAGTGAGAAGCACTGATTCATAAATCTGAGTAGAGTGGCATGAATACGATAATGTCTAACTAGTGACATTTATTCTCCAGCATCCTCCCAATACTGAAAAGACTTCAACGAAATCCAGGGCTGAACAGCCACAACAATGCTGGGGCCCACGGGGCATATTTTAGGAGAGGAAATTAATAGAACTAAATGCAAATAATCATCTCCCGAAAGAGCCCGAACAAACTCCAACAGCAACACTTGCCTCAGCAGGCTCCGATTTCCATTTCTGGGGAGCAAGGCGGCTGGGAATTTCCCTCCTGCCTGCTGCCGGCAGGGCTGGGTTTGGAGCACAGGAACCTCCCCAAGAAAAGTCCTGGTCTGGGGGTCACTTTGCTTGAAAAACGCTTTATTTAGCCCGTATGCATACAAACCTGGACTCAGCTGCAGTTTCTCAGGGTTCTCTCGGTTTTCTTGCTCAGCATCCTGGCTTCTGTTGGTGCATCGCTCCCCTCCTCGCTGTTTTTTATTAATGTGACCTCTCTCCCATCCCTTCCCATCCCCAGGACATCTGCCCACTCCTGTCTTTACTGATGCCTCCCGCTTCGTTCAAACCCCTTCTCCTTTTCAACAATTCACATCAGCAGTGACACTTTTCCCCAAAACACAATAAATTACAGAAGTCTAGAAAAATGGCCACATGCTTCCCAGCATTGACACTTGAAATGATCAGAAGATGCATTAAAACAAATATTACTTGTCCTCCCATGTCCATTAGATTCATTTTCATTAACACATAAATCAAAGAACTGTGTTTATTCCAGTTTATTCTCCACTAAAAAAAAATGATTCTGCAGTTTTAAGATGAACCAGATTGTTTCACTGGGGAAAAAAGAAGCCATTTTAGTGGGGAGGATAAAGAACATCCCCCACTCCCATTATCTTAGAGGAGCTGAAGAGAGCTGAAACTCCAGTACCATGCCCTTATGCTGAAGACAAGAAAAACCATCAACACTGGTCTAAAGAAAGCAGAAATGTTCCAGGTAGGAAAACAGGATAAACAAACATGATTGTTCCCAACTAAATATTAGATCAAGCACGTCTATGACCTGGGATGCTTAGCACCTAAGTACCCACAGTGAAGACACTCACAGTCCCTCCACCTCCAGCTTTATGAAAGGAAAATAAAACAGAAAAAAATGGCAGATATCCCATCTATATATAGGAGATATATCTCTCTCTCTCCCATTTTTTCTCACTCTCTCTCTCCCATTTTTTCTCACTCTCTCTCTATGTAAAGATAGATAGTAAGGGGTCCTGGATGACTAGTCACCAAAGAGTTTACGGTAGAAACTCTGCAAGTTGAATAACTTGAAATGGGACAAAGCACTTGAACTTGTGCACAAGGAATGCTGATCCCAGAAGGGAGTGTGGTGAATCTGCTACATTCATTTCCTACCGCTTTACCAATGTTATCTCTGTTATCCCCATTCCCATGGTTTTCATGTGTTTTTTAAAGCTCTTCAACCATCATCAGGACCCCAACAAAGGAAACCTAGTTAAAAAAAAAAAAAAAAAAACAAAAACAAAACCCACAGAACAACTTCTTATGTTGTGTCAGGTCACAAAAGTTTCAGTTTTATACGATTTTCCCTCTGAAAAAGGAGCAGGCCTTCCCGGAGGCTGTGTGGGGCTGGGGCAGTCGACGAGGACCTGCAGCGATGCTCGGTCAGACCTGGTGCCAGACGGCAGCAGTCTCGCCCTCTGGACAAAATCACAAGCACAGCACACGCGTGCATGTATACACACCCGAGAGCAACATTTGCAGTTACAACACAGAAGTTATTTTAAATATTGCATTTTAGTGTATATTTTACATTTTTGTCAACTGGTCAATACCTTCTAAATCTGTGTGTGTCCCCTAAGAATTTACTCAGATGCCGGCTGCACCAAGCCCCACCAGTCCGGGTGGTTTCAGACAACCCGCTTCTGTACAGCACAGCCCTTCAGCAAACCATATGCATGTGTTTTGCCAAATCTAGACCCTATTTCCACTTTTCTCCTGATGCCGGCACACACCTCCCGCCCTGCTAAAGAGCCAACTGCTGCTAGAATTTTTACATATTACATAAGATACATTTTTCTGTAAAAAGCAAGCTTCTCCAAATGACCACAGTGCCAATTCATTAAATTAGATCATCTCTGTAAGAGATTGCCACTGCTACCAAAAAAATACCATTTTTATTTCTTTTAAATGCTGCCTCACAAACCAGACAAGAGTTTGAAATTCATCTTTCTGCCAGTTCAGGATTTGCAGGTTAAAACAACTTTCAGGGACTTTTTTTACCTGCCAGACATCCCTCATTATGCAAATGGCATGGCGGGGGAGTGGGAAGAGTGTGGCTGAATATACTTGGATAACTGATGGTTTACACACCTGTGAGAACTGCCATGTAGCAGAACATCGTTTTGGGTAACCAGGAGTTTCCTATCGCAGAGGATCAAATAAGAAACTGGCTTTACCCCCCAACTGGGTTCCACAAGGGTTTTGACGCTGAGCCTGAAAACAAGTTATTTTAATTCGGAGAGTTTAGCTTTGCTGCATGCAAGGCTGTCACCTCCTCGCCACTGTGGTTTGGCCCTATGCCCACGATGTTTGATGCTTTTCTAAAAACCAAGCCAAGGTGCAGTACTAAGCTGCAAAAATGTGCAGTTTGGAGCAGGACAGGCATTACGAGATGAAATGACCCAGCACTGGGGTTTGGAAGAGGATGGATTCATATCTAATGACCAGCTGGTGGGGTTGGTGTCACCTTGGAGCCTACGATAACCGGTCCCAGCAGTGGGGACAAGAGTAGAGACCAACACCATCCTCTTTGCCCCAGGCTGCTGGTCCCAGTGAGTTGGAGCTGTGCAACACAGAAGGAGCTTGCAAGAAGACACGCTTGCTCGGCATCTCCTTTGCAGACAGGGCTCTCAAGCTAGCAACAAAAATACCCTTGAATCCAGCCCTGACAGTCAGTCTGGAAATGATACCAAAAGGCAGCACTTCTGCCAAATAGAAAGCAACAGGGAAAGCTTTATATCATCCCAAGTCAACTGCTGAGGTCTCGAATAAATACCATCTGGAGCTCTCTTGCAGACCTGCTGCCTTTCCTTTCAGATGTAGGATCTACCTAACATACCGCACAGCAGCTGCAAATCTGGGCAGACTTCCTGCGAGCCGTGAAGCCGATCGTCTTCACCTGCAGAAAATATTGGCTGCGTACAACACGCCGTGAGCGGGAGGAAGTATGTACAAATTAATTACTTGCCTGAGGCGACTTGATATTTTCCTTAACTAGGTCAAATAAACTGTAGCAAACCACTCTGTCTCCCTCTCCCCTTAAAAAAATACCAAGTTTCAGGTTTAATGAACTAAGCTTCCTTCCAAAAATAGTTTTGCAGGTTGAGACTGCAGCTTCCCCTATCATATAAGATGTACACAAAAGAGAGAAAAAGAAGTCAGTGTTGAGCGTGTTGACATCTAACACGTACCGGAGCAGCCTTCAGTGCTCCTAACCCCAAGGAACAGATACTGTTTTGATGCATTAGGAATAAGACCTTAGGATTTTCACCTTTAAGCCATCAGTGGTTCAATGCCTGAAGCGGCTCTGGTGTTCCTGTTATCTAGTCTTAGGGTCTCAGCTGGAAGAATTTGAAAGTATGATTTCATCTGCCTTGATCCCGTGTCATCACTTACACTGGTGTTAACTGGGGATAATGCGCTACTAAATCACACAGGAATCCTTGGCCCTCCTTTTGCACAGAAATACAAGAACCAACAGTCCCAAGCAATGGAGGCATCAGCGTCCATGCCATGCTTGATGTGGCTGGTGTTCTCAACATAGGCCATGACACCGCTGGTCCCTGGAGATGTCTGGGCAGGCTACTGAGGAGCACTAACGCTAGCAATGCTTTTGAAATTTCTGCTTGGACTGCATTGGTCTGGGGACAGACCTGAGGCACATCATGTTCAGAAGATGTTCACCTGTAAATGGTCATGCTGTACCTAGACATAGAAATAATAAAAAATTTGTCCTAGGCAACTTGTCGTCCACAGGAGAGCTTCACACACACGTGTGGGATGTGCCAGGTTGCAGCAGCCTTTGCACTTGAGCTCACACTTCCTTTCCACAGAGGAAAGGAAAATTTCTCTGACCTGGAACTCTTCCTCTTCCCTTGGTATGCTGGAAAACCTACTCAACAACCTCCTGCAAGGCTATAAACAACTCCGTATTCTCCATCAAGGGACTGGGAAAGACCATTGGGAGGACCTGGAACCATCTAGGAAATTGATATGGAAAATCCTGGATCAAAAGCAAAAGATGGCAGAAGAAGTTTAATTCACCAGTGAGACTTGCACCAAGAGTCAGACATGGCAAGACCATTGCATCTAAGTCTGACTAATTTTTCTGGATCCATGCTAAGACACCAAACTCATCTGCTCACAAGTTTCCCACCAGGAATCACTTAAAAACGCACTGGTAATTACTCTGAAATCCTACTCCCTGTTTTTTGCTGATGGATGCTGCCCAAAACTGTAACGCACCATCCAGGTAGAGCCAAACACAGCTGAAACACACCTGGGTTACATAGGATTTCTTTTAAGGGAGGCAGCACATATCCAAAGTCATACCAGTTAAAGAGCTTGCTTAGGGCCATCAGGCACCCCAGTAAAAATGAGCAGTGCAACTCTTTCTGTTTTGGTTTTGATGCTACAGTAAAATGGTGAAAGTTCCTATTTTCTTGTGTGTATCATTTCTTTGCAGCCCAGGGGCCTCTGCAGAGACCACAGGGACCTTAAAAGAAACACGCTCCATCTTGCTGGGTGTACTGCAAAAATGCAAAGATGTTAAATGAGGGATTTCTGTGAAGCACCTTAATAGTTTGAGCACATCACATGGGAATCCTACATTAGCTTGCTCAGCTCCCAGAAACCATGAAATGTAGTACCAACAAGCAGAAAATTGAGATGACCAGCGTCTGTTTGCACTTTTTAGCAGTTACAGAGCTTCTGCACAGAACTTCTATCCCAGCATGGGTGTTGCTAACATCCCTATAGCGTATTTGGGGAGTGAAAAGGAATAGCAAGAAAGAAAAAACCCAGATGACCAGTAATGCAAACACAATTGATTTATCGGAAACAGCACTGCTGTTTTAAATCAAAACAGTGAACAGTTACTGTGCTGGCAGACTAGTTAACAATCAAAATCAACAACTGCTTGTAATATCACTAGTGGCTTATAAAAATCCTCTCCAAAACCACTACTGGTCTTCTTCCATGAGTGAAGACTACCATAAGATCAGCTTATGCCATTTAGAGTCGTACCAGGATAATACTTGGGTTTCAACCACAGAATTTTGTCCCTTCCAAATAACCAGTCCCAATATTTTCAGCAGTGCCTTACTTCCTCACACCAATTTCTGATTTACTCGCAGGTCCTCAAAACAACATTTGTACAACTGCTGGGGCTTCAAGCTTTTGGAAAGCCTCAAATCAAGCCACAGCTGTACACATAAAATTACACTACTTTTTTTTTTTTTTAAGCACAAAAGCACTAAGATCTAAAAATATTTTTGAAGCTAATAAAATAAATCCTCTCCCCATTCCTGAAGACCACATCTCACCTTTGCTAATAGTTCCCAAACTAAGTTCACCTTCAGCTGTAATAAGAAATATTTGCTAGAAAATGAAGTAGGAATGAAATAGGACCTTATGAAGACTTTTCTTCTTGCACTGAGCTACAGAACTCAACACTGGAAAAGGCTGTGTTCTACAAAGAAATACAAAATGTCCTTTGAATGAACAGCTGCACTTCACGTCCATGTTTAATTAAAAAACAGCTGGGATGAAAAGTGGCTGCTTATCAAGAGCTAATAACTACATTTCCTACTAATCTACAGAGTGCTCCATCAGTGGGGCAATCGCACATAAAAATATATATACACATACCATACGTATATATATAAAAAAGATACGGCAGGTATTGGCTTTGGAAAGTGGCATATTCCAAGGAGGAGTCCGTCTCTCTCAGTTGGGAATCTAAACAAGTCTTTAAGTAAAAGGCATTACAAGAAAATCTGTCCATCTCATACCAGCAATATCCAGCCTGCGCAGGCTCCCGTAGCGTGCTGAAGCATCAGGCGGAGAGAGACTGAAGGCAGTGTAAAACCCCTTCACCTGCTCCTGCTTTCTGAAGGTACTTGGGCATCCTCCCACTGCCTTACAAATCCAGTTGGGTGATAAACCCCATGCTAGACAGGAAGAAATTAAGAGCAAAAGCTATAAATACAGTGGGAGTAAGGCAGAAGCAAAGAGGCGGAATAACAGGCAGCATTTCAGGCAAAATCCAGTGCTGCATATCTCGGAGGACAGGGGAAATTCCCGGGGTCTGCACCGCTTTGCACCCCACTTTTGGAATTGCCACGGGCAGCTGAGCAGAGGGGTTCAGGGCTCTGCCCCCAGCTCGGCTCAACCGCTGAGGGTTTCCTCTGTAACCTCATTATTACCTTACATTTCTCTACACTTAACAGCTTAAGCCTCTTATCGTCCACATGCTCTCAGTCTATGCAAATAGCACTAATAAAAGCAAAGGACTCTCATTATAGCACAAATCTCTTCTCAGAGCACGGTTGTGGCCTTTTTTTCTCTAAGCACCAGGAAACAGCCTGGGAAGACAAAGAAGCACAGCCTCAGAGGACAAAAAAAATGCAAAGCCCAGCTACGATACAGCAAGTAGAGCCCTTTATTCGCCTCCTCCAAGGCCGGCAGCTCCATCCCTTGGAGTTCAAGTTCGTGTTCAGAGGGATTCCCAGAAGCTAACTAAACCTGCTGGGTATGTTCGAGCAAACACGTCCCTACTCCTACAGTTTAACTTTCAGATCTGAACAAAAAAAATAATAATAAAAAAAGAAACCAAGCAAGAGGTACCGTAAGTCCCAAAGGGCAAGCAGCGAAGGAATACATTTTTCTCCCTGTACTTCCTGCTACCAGCTGTGCATCGCAGCTACAAAACTTGTTATCCAACACAATGCTACCTCTGATGCTGCAGCTTTGCATCTGCTTTCTGCAGGTCTAATTTTGGCCTTTAACCTGTGTACTATCTCTCCACCTTTGATCAAGCATCTGGCACGGTTTAAGGACAATTTATGTACTACGATTGTACTCCAGTGCTAAGCAGATGGAGAATAAAGAGATGTCAACCCGCAGATAAGGGAGAGGATTGGGAATCAAACCCTGAATTCTCTCACCAGTTGTGAACCAGGGGATGAGGCACTTTTTCTCAACCTCCTCTTTTCCTGTGTAGGTGCCTATAATGCCAGTGTCACAGACCATGCGTATGTGAGAGACAGTATGTCTTAAAATGCAGAGATCTTCATAAAAGATGATGTCACAGCAAGCCAAAATGTTTTTCTTTTTCTCTTTTCCCACTAATTAGGTGCCTGCTACAAGAAATATCATCCCTCAAACTTCTGACTTTCTTCTATTCTCCCAATATTTTCACAGCTTCTGCCCTGAACTTTGCTACCTTAGATGAGCAGTAATTTAGCAGTATACCTGCTAACTTCAAACCCCACCAGTCAGAGAGAGGTTTTGCTCTACATTTAGCATGAGCAACACAAGGTAGGAGGAAAAAGGGAATAGCAAACACAGAGAAATAAAACAAGCAGTCTACAAGTATCCAGTTTTATCCTGAAAGCTGTTTCAGTAACACAGAGATACTTAACTGCTGGCTACTATAGCCTAAAAGACACAAAACTGACTTTTTCACAGGTTATCAATACGCTGCGCTCTGCAGCAGCTTCAGGGTCAGATGTTCACCACATTCTCTGTCCATCAATCAGCATTGTGATAATCAGATAATGACAGACTACAAATAACTATCTAAGCTGGTTTCCAGGGAAGTTTTGCACAGATTAAAAAGGACATAACAGCTCCTCGTCAATTAAAGAGGCCAGCAGGGATTTGCGAGCTGTCGCACCGGTCCCTTCCCTCGCCGCTGCAGCCTGAAGCTTTGCATGAACCTGGAGAAGGAGGCAGGGCTCTGCCCGGCAGCCCCATCTCGTCCAGCTCAGGGGCTACGGGGAGATGGCAGCACACCAGTGACCCTGCACATCCCAACGCTGCTGAGATCTGCTCTTCCACCCCAACCCGGGATGCTCAGGGCAGCTGCGATGAAAACTTGCAAACGCATCCAGAGCACTTCAGCAGTGTTTGCAGAGAGTAGTCACAGGCTGACAGATAGTTTTGGTAAGTTATAAGACAAAGTGTTTCCTAATCCCCTGTGCATTTGCGGTAACCCAGTAGAAATCTCAAAATAAAGCTCTTGGCAATGACAAGACCAGTCCTGATCCTGCAGTTTCACTGTCTGTAAGTGGCCAGCGGGATCGGTGAGCCTGGGCGGAGAGCAGTCAGGTCAGCGTGCACGTCTGACGATTACATTTTATCACAAAATCACTTTGCATTTCACCGAAAACAACAACATGCAGGCCAGCCTTCAAGGAATATGCAAATGCAATTATATCAAAAAGTTTATTTTCCCCTTCATCCCTCCCTTCTCCACACTGTCAGGTGTCCCCACGTTCACATGAAACCTTCCAGAGAAACCAGCCTCAGCTATTTCACATCCTACCTCAGATGCAAACAGCATGAGCATCCAAATATTCCTGTTAACACCAACTAGATTAATATAGATCACACAAATATTTCAAAGTGTGCCTGCATGCATATTCATCTTTATCTGGATAATGTGTAACACCAGCAAAGCAAAGCCCATGTCTAATCAGAAATGCTCTGTTTGAAAGCACCGCGCTGCCCTTCACACCACACCAGCCAGCATTTGCTCTCCTTTTTTTTTACCTCCCTTTCTTTTTTTTAAACACTGTGACTCTTCAAAGAGAATTTTCCACACTTTGGACACATGCTGTGTTTAAAGGCTTGGGAAGCCTTTTTAATTTGAAAAAGGCACCACTGAAAACAGAAACACTTGAAAGGAAAAGCACTCAGGAAATATTAATACGAAAGAGGTGGGATCCATGTGTTTTCCTTTGAAAAGTTCTGATATCTGAAAGCTCAAACATACCTTGATAGACAACAGCAGGTCAGCCAGGATGTATGACATGACATTTCTGTTGGCCACAGGTTCTTTTTTCTTTCTTCTAAAATAACTATGCAATGGTTTAAACTCTAGAGACTACTTACGATCCATACTTAATAAGACTGTCATGTTTGAACAACTGATTATGCAGACTACAAATATGCAAGGATGTATTTAATTATCTGAAATTACAGGGCGGGGGGGTTGCATTTTTAACACATAGTTGGATGTTTTCTTTTTTGAAAGATCTAAAGCCAGTTTACAACATAAGAGCCGGGACCAGCCTGGTGTCAGTGAAGACCCCGAAGTGGAGGGGCACAAGTATTTACGAAAAAACTTGACAAAAGTATTAGCTTCAAAATTAAGCCTCTAAATATAAGTCAAAAGCATCCACCTCAAAGTATGGGACACAGCCATTTGTGCTCATCTGAAATATTTTCGAGTTAAAAATCCAAAGTACTGTGGCAACCGGGAATTAGGTTAAGTGGAGTGCACCCGGATAAGACAGTGGCCAGACCCTTGGGCTCACAAGTTGGATTTTGCATAAGGTTTAACTTCATTGACTACAAACAACCAGGTCTTCTCCTTGGCTCTTTTGCTGGCAACATGAGGCTGTTTCCCCCAAACCTCAATGCTTGAGAGGTGCCTGGATGTCTCCTGCTCAAGGACCAGACCAACCCTAGCACTGCTCCATTTGTGAGATGCAACAAGATGATAGACCCAAGGTACAGCCCACGTGGTTGCTCCACTACATGTGTGCTGACCTGCCTTGAGGAAGAGCTGGGGGAGAGGAAAGGGTGGGGGGGAGAATGAAAATTCAGTTATTCACAATTTCCTTCTGGATTCAAAACGCTATTCCAGTGAACGACAGGTCACGCAGGACTTTCAAGGCTGAAATGCTTTTGTAACTCAAGTATCTCCCTACTGCCTTTCTCATGCATTTAAACCCTGAAATGCTGTTCCCAACAACATGTCAACAGTTTCTTAATATTGCTGAAACCACAAATTTACACCAGCTATTCTCCCAAATTTCTCCAGTGTCCTTCCAGACTAATACAAAACACCTACCGCCTGGTGAGTCTTGCTCAGAGGAACAATGAAGGATTCCTCATCAGCACGCTGCAAAGGACAAATCCCACGTCTCACACCGCCTCAAAAAGCCGCAATCCTTCACATTGTCATCAGGAAACGTGGCATGCCTTCAGCTTCCAAAATCACGCCGCGCTCTTTGTATTGCATCCCATTAGCTCCGAGATAATAAATAATGACAATGCGCAGCACTGACATAACACTTCTATTCTTGGAGCACAAAACACTTTATGAATGCATGCAAACATCATTAATGCAATTTTGCAAGTGGGGAAACTGCATGGAGAGCTTTGGTTATTTTTTCCTGAAGTCCTACAGAGAGGGAAGTGGTGGGAAGTTGTTCCTTTAACCCAGGCCTGTGGTGCAGAAAAGCCAACAGTGCAGCTAACTGCTCAGTTGAGGCTGGCTGGCTAGAAGGTGTGAAAGTTTCTCTCTCTCCCATGTTTCATTTGCCACTTTGGATCCAGCCAAAGCCGGCACCGGATGCAGTTTGAAAGCTCCTGTGCGAGCGTTCAATGCGCCTCAGAGCCGTCACCCACATCACAAGCATCCAAACAAAACAAACCCACCCAGCAGAGCTGCAAGGGCTGCGTTTCCTCCTCATCAGCCCAGACAATGTTCCCTCAATGTGAAATACTAACTAGCAAAGGTGCATGAGAAGTATTCTGTCAGTGTCCATACTCAGCTGACTCCCCAATGAAAAATTAAACCTGTTGCTGCCCAGCACTGAGATCCGAGCAGCATCCCCAAGCAACAGCCCATAACACAGCTAAAAAATTATGGGCTTAAACGTTGCCAGGATGTTTCTCCCAGAAACACACCCAGGTGAGAAAAGCGATGGACTAAGTCAAGAAGTCGTCTCCTCAATACTTTGGATTAAGCAGCCTTTCTGCAGCTGAGCTCCCCCATCTCCACGGTGGAACAGAGAGTAACACCAAAGCAAACAAACTAGAAGAATACACAGGATTAAAGAAGAAATAATATTCCCAAAAGAAATGGGGGGGTGTGATTTCTGGCAATGGGGACAGAGGGTATTTTGTTCTTTCTCCATGAGAAACATCTAGAGGCAAGTTTGTCTACAGAAGAGCAGGAAAAACTCACTGCACACAGCGCTGTGAGGGGACTTACCAGGTATATCATGTGCTGGGCAATTATTAACTTTTTGTTAATTCATGAAGAATACATAACACTTGTATATGCATCAGCGTGGAACAGATACTAATGCGTTAGCCTTGGCAGGAACATCGATGGCAATTTAAGCAAGCACAGAGAATGCCTGTATGGCAGAGAAAACAACCAAAAATCACAGCAATAAATACATTAGTGGGGGGTGGGGGAATAAAGTAAGGTCTGTAAGGCAAAGCACGCCAGCTAAAGCACAGTTTGAATTAACAATACACAACTGAAGAAGGGCTCTCCAGCGGTTGAGCAAGCAGCCTGGCTAGTGGCTTAAATAGTATAGGCTGCGCAATTTATTTTTAAGCCAATAAAGAAAAACAAATCTGCTGCACAAATAAACCAGAACACATTTATACACTTAGAGCAGCAGCTCAAGCTGACAAAATTGGAGCTAAATATTAGGCACACCAGGCATGCAGACAACAACTCCCTGTTTCCTACCATTTGGCCTCCCTATATTGGACGTCGAGATGAGGTGACATGGAGATGCCACCCCCCAAGTGGCACTCCTGGGCTCTGTCCTGGCTCAGGGCTGGGCAGTGTGACAAGGACCACGCCACACGAGGACCCTGCGCGGGGCAGGTTTTGAGCTGCAGCCCAACATGGGTCTTCTCCCACCGCAACGCACAGCAGCAACATTGCAGAAGACGAGGTGGACTTGGAGAGCTGCCTCCAGATGATCCAGCTTCTGAGCTGGACACCTCCCATGCAAGCGGGTGCTTCTCCGCATCCAGCGAGACAGAGGGAAAAAATAGGGATGCAGCAATGATTACATGGGTTACTTATTCCCTATTAAATGCTCTGTGATAACGAAATGAAAAGCCTGTCCTAGCCAGAATGCACCAGTTCAGTTTGTTAATGCCAAAACGCATCCATCCTCCACACTCTGATTGCATTCAGACATCCACAGGCAGCCTATTGTAATTCTATTTTATATTTTTGCAAGAGGTGGGCAGATTTTAATTAACCAACCTGGTGGAATATGGAATAAACAAGCCAAACTGTGAGAGAGCAACTCCAGGGCAGGCTGCAAGTATAGAGCCACTGAGCTGGTGTGCAGCATCTGGCACCAAGACTTTACATAAAACTTTTAAAAGGAGTGAAGCTTCAGCCAGCAAAGTTCCTTCACAAAAAAAAAAAAAAAGTCAGAAGTAGATTAAGGGAAGGCTCAGAAAGAGCAGAATCCCTTATAAAAAACGCTTTGCAGAAATGGAAAAATCTGATAAATGCTTGCTCTATACTTGGACCTTATTTCCAGTGGTTTAGTGAAAGGGACATTTTCCCACTTGCTGTTTTTATTACCTAAGACTAATTTTTGTTCTGTGTAAAATTACAGGAATCTCTCAAATGTTAGTGAAACTGCATTAAAGCTTCCCTTGTTACCTAAGAAACTTGGAGTGCTGTTTTTTTTTTAAAAAGTGCACTTCTTCCACTTGTAGAAAAGAAATTTTCGTAAAAAAGAAACACTATCAACATGCAGCTTCCTTTATGTGCTAATTCACTAAACATCTAAATGACGCAAAGACTGCCTCCATGGGTTAACAACTTCTTCGAACAATGTTGGATACACGCAGGTGGGTATTCCCTGACACAAAAATCTTCCCGTTTACCTGGGGGTGCTGCAGGGCCCACAGCCGTCGTACACAGGGGTTTTTCAGGAAAGGTCCTTAGCACAACACGGCAAATAGAGCACTTTATGGAGCTGTTATTTCTTCCTCTGACACATCACATTACAGTGATGAATTATTTTTCTAGGCAAAAGATTTTTCCATCTTGTCTTCAGCATCGGCAATCAGGGCAGAGCTGATTCTACCTGCAAGGTTTTTTGGTGGAAGGGGCCTCATCCCCAACCTCTCAGATTTATGCTCCCCTTTGGTGCTTCTGCTGTTTCGAAAGACCACAAGCAGAGGTTCCGTTTCCAACACAGTTGGCTTTAGAGGACCCGTACCAAAACCGTGATTTTGCCATTGAAGCTGAGGACAGAAATGGGGTGATAGGGTGATATTCCCTTTGCAGACTGACCTGCAGGAGACCTGCAAACTCTCCTTTGCATCAGCTGGAGCTTTTTGCCTTGTCCTGCTATTGCTTTCAGGCAGGGAAAACTTAAATATTCCAGCTTTTTGGTGAAAAATGCAAGGACTTCTGTCTTCTTCAGTCTATATGGAAGGAGCCACCCAATTCAAATGAACTCAGGGCTTGAAGAGGCCGTTTTTCCTACCTACCCTGATGAGAAATGCATCTCAGCAATATGTCAGGGGGACTGCTGGGGATTCCTGGTATTTTTGCAAACAGAAGGTGCATGAATTCTGCAAAGGCCAAGTCCTTCAAAACTGTTTCCTCGCCACCCAGCTCCATTTCAAGCCCCACCTGTTGGACCCAGAGCCAGCTGTTCCTCGAGCTGGGATTTCTGCAGACTTTGTGACTTTTTGTAGTAGAGAATTTGGGATAAACAGTATACAAATGACTGCTCTCAGAAGACTCATGACAGAAGAGTTCATGGCTTCTCACCTTCTTCGCATCTGCTAGAAAAGGAAGGGGGAAACAGAGAGAGCCCAAAATAGCAATTATTCACCTCCAGCCTCTCAATCCCGCTGGAAAAGAGGAGCGGAGCAGCCGCAGCCTGGTAGCCCACGAGGCTGAGAGTGTGAATGTTGCCAAGGGCTGTGGCAGCACCATCGGAGCCTTCTCCTCCTATGGCTTCTCTGCAGGCTGGTTGCAAGGCAAGGCAGGAGGCTCTGCAGTAAAGGGCACCTGCTGATGGCTTTGGCCACCTCCTGTGCCTTAAAAATTCAGTATGGAAATGCAAGACTGAAGGTTGGACAATACCACGAACATCTGCAGGGTTGACTGCTAGATTTTCTTTTTTTTTCTTAAGTAAGAAAACTAAGGAAATATTGAAAAGTGTTGCATTTTCATTTGGCAAGGAATTGTTCTTGTTGTCCATCAAGACACACAAAAGTTCTCCCAACAGCTTGCACAGAAAACCCCAAAGCAGATCATTTAAACTCTTATATAAAGAGGTTTCTGTTATAGCAAGCATACTATAGGATGAAGCACACATGCAAAGCCTATCACTTTTATATTCAGAAACTTCCACTGATGGAGATAAAAAAGTCATTGTGCAGACAGTTTAATAACATGCAAGTCCAGTAGTTTCAATATAATTAAAACATTAGGGTTGCAGCGTAATTAAATGCTTTAAAGAAAAAAGTGTCTTTCAAATTGCTCCTAAGATCCACAAAACCCAATTCTATGTTGCCATTCCACTTCTCAGAATAGGCTTTAGCTTGCACTATCACATTAACAAATTTGATTACACGGCCTGTAATTTATATACAGGACATCGTACTGGAATTTCAGACAATACAGTGGGAAAGAATTTCCACTATATTCATGGCTGCTATGTCTCTAAATCCACCCTGGTTTCGCACATCACTTACATACTACCTCCTACTTAATTTTAACTAATGACAGCAACTATAACGTCAGGGAAGATAAAAGCCTTGCTGCTGGATGGGATGGGAGCAACTTCTTAGGGATCTTATCTTCCCTGCATCTTCCCCAGTTCCAGATGGCACTAAAATGGCAAAGGATTTAGTCTGAGTGACAATTCATTAACACTTTTTCCTCTGAATATACCACACATTTTCATGGAGCAAAGCTGCTACACAGTGAAAGAAATGCCTTTAAAAGGCAAAAAACCACCCTTCCTTTAAAAGGAAGGGCCAGATGAACCTGAGTAATCAGCTCATCAGCAGGCTCTCCAACGGTGCCTTTGCTTTTACTTTTCAAGGCATGTAACTTTTCAGGAGATACTAAAAATAAACCTAGAGTAGAAAAAATAAATCACTAACATCTAAGTCAGCGCTTAGAAGATGAAAAGAGCACTGACTCAACTCCCGTAGTACCCAGAGACCTGAGGACATTCAAATTATGCAAAGATCCCAGAGCAACTCCAAGGTGTGGAATCAGGAATTACAGAGCAGGCAGTGGTATCCTCATAAAATCACCCCTCATCATGCAAATTGAGACACCTCAGGTAACACTTAGTCTCCCTCTCTTCCCAGTTCTTTATGCAAAATCCAAAAGATTACCTTGAGCTTGTTGTGACAATCCACTTTTCCAAAAAAGTCAATACATAAATTCAAGGTATTTACTGCATTTGTTCTTTAAATGGTGTACTTTGATCTCCACCCTGATAACAAGCAAGTAATTGAGGCTAGCCTAAAGCACAGTGGCAGCGTGTTATTCTGCAGCTCGGCACAGAAAGCCAGCAGCTGGATGTATTTGGCATTCCTACATCCCTCGCTATTGAACAGAGAACATAACATGACTATCACAGGTTGGGGAGTCCAGAAGGGAGAGACTCCAGCATCCACACTCGTGGCTCCAGCCTGCACCTCTCCCAAACTCTGCAACTGCCGCATCTTTTCTCATTTTTCTAAAAAAGCAATTCTTACACAATATAATTATTTTTTAAAATGCAACTTGTTAAAATACAAAGAAGCTGAGCTCAGCTTTTGACTTCAACACCTCTTGCAGCACTAGCAACAAGGACGGCAGGGAGGGGGCAGACTCCTGCAAAGACCCCAGGATCAGCTGGGACATGGGCATCACCACGGCTGGCTGGAGGAGGAGCATGGGTTTGGCCTGTCCCACAGACAGGTGCTCCTGGATGTCAGGAGCCGCCTTCACAGAGCAGGAGGTGGAAAGAAAATCAGTGTTATTCCTAAGGAAAAAAAAAAGTTTTGGGGGTGAGCAAAACTGAACACAGCCCCCCAAAACAACCATCCCAGCTCCCACCCACCCAGTTAGGAAGAATGTCTCAATTTATGGACATCTGTAGCTTACAATAAAAAAATGGCCACATGTCATCATTTAGTGGTTCCTGGCCAGTATTTCATGAATTATGACCAGAAGCATCAGGCACAACTTAGTTCTTGCAGCCAGGGATAAGGAAACAAAACCCACACAGCTCTCTTCTGAAGTTCAGAGACAAATGTGTTTGCTCCCTCTCCTCCAAGCTGAAAGATTGTGGTTAAGCAGAGCTGCCTGTTTAGGAGCAAGGTGTGACAGACAAAAAACCTGTCTGAGACCAAGCTTTGCTGAGAGAAACTCCAAAATCATCAGATCTTGATTAAGTACATCTCTACAGAAAATCAGCCTCCTTTTCCAAATAATATAAAAGCAGATGTGGCGACTGCGCACCCCGAGACACTGGCACTGTAGTGACTGGTCTGCATTCTGACTAGCTCTAAAGTCATATATAATTGTTTCTATTTAATGCACATTTGATCATTTATATGATGAATCTGGCAAGTCCCAAATTCAACTCCATCATTATAAATTCACTACTGTGCTTTGTGCTGGACTATGAACTCTAAGACAAGACTGTCTGTCATTATGATGATGCAGATACGCCCTTAATCTCCTCTTGGTAAGGAAATTGCTCTGTTCTCGTCACTGTAATAGTGGGTCATCACATTTACCCATATTTGAATCCATCTTCCTGACTACGGTGAACCAGAACTTTGTACAAAAGCAGCTGAGATCCTCCAGTGCTTCCTCTCCCATCGTAATCCTCCCTTCCACCCATGAAGCCACCTAATGTGCTGTCCATGTATCTCCTCAGGGTATTCCTCCAATAACAGTGTAACAGAGAAGCTCAGCCCACGACTGATCTTCCGGGGACTCCTTTCACAGCCACCCCTACCTTGCTAATCCTCTTTGAGCTAATCTCCATTTTCTTTGGTGTGTAATTCTCCCTGTGACACTGTGTCAAACACTTCCAGAAATCTGGAGAACTGAGACCCAAAGGGCTTCCTGCCCTTGTCTGCAAAATCAGCTCTCTCACTAAGCAATTGGGGTAATCTGGTTTTATCTCACATTTAATTGTGTAATAAAATAAGATAATCATCTGATAGATGTCACTTAGTCTTTCACCTTAGCAGTAAACTGAGATGCAGTTTGGTTGACTCTGCTAAAGATCTTAAGAAAGCCAATGGATAGATTACATGATAAAAGTGAAAACCTGCAACACTTTGTCCTTACAGCTTGATGGCCAAATGCAAACTTTTGGGGAAAAGATGATTGCCCAATGAAGAAGGTTCTAAGAAATACGTCTAGGGAAGGGGCAGGTGATAGTAGGATTTCTCACGTCCCACATTAGAACTGTGCAGAAAATACAGGAAGGATAGCATATCCCGTATGTTTCCAATACAAGTCACAGTCTGAAATACAGGAAATCTCACGTTACATGGATGTCTAGCAACCCTACCTCGTGGAACACCATGGGAGCTGGATCATAGCCTGAATTCCTCCTCCGTTTCCAGCTGATATTATATGCATTGAGAGCACACTGGTCAGATCTCAGAGGGTACTGATGCTCAAGCCTCAGCTTGAAAATGGTGGATAAGATCTACTGTGGTCCTGCATCCCTTCAGTTGCACCTAATCTAACCTGGCAGAAAAGGACCTGGGGGTGTTGGTCGACAGCCGGCTGAAGATGAGCCAGCAGTGTGCCCAGGTGGCCAAGAAGGCCAACGCCATCCTGGCCTGTATCAGAAATGGTGTGGCAGCAGGAGTAGGGAGGTGATCGTGCCTCTGTACTCGGTGCTGGTGAGGCCGCACCTCGAATGCTGTGTTCAGTTTTGGGCCCCTCACTCCAAGAAGGACATTGAGGTACTGGAGCGTGTCCAGAGAAGAGCGACGGAGCTGGTGAGGCGTCTGGAGCACAAGTCTGATGAGGAGCGGCTGAGGGAGCTGGGGTTGTTCAGTCTGGAGAAGAGGAGGCTGAGGGGAGACCTCATCGCTCTCTACAACTACCTGAAAGGGGGTTGTGGGGAGGTGGGTGTTGGTCTCTTCTCCCAAGTGACAAGCGACAGGACAAGAGGAAATGCCCTCGAGCTGTGCCAGGGGAGGTTCAGGCTGGATATTAGGGAAAATTTCTTCCCTGAGAGAGTGGTGAAACACTGGAATAAGCTGCCCAGGGAGGTGGTGGAGTCACCATCCCTGGAGGTGTTCAAGGAACCTGTGGATGTGGCACTGTGGGACATGGTTTAGTGGGCATGGGGGGGTTGGGTTGATGGTTGGATTCGATGATCTTAAACATCTTTTCCGACCTTAACTATTCCGTGATTCTGTAATATTACGTTAAGGCTCCAGGCAGGAGGCGGCTCCCAGGCTCATGTAACACGTGGGGGAAGCTCTTTATGAGTCCAGCAACTGAGGAGAGGAAAAGTGTGGCAACAAACTCCAGGTCGGGCCATGCCAAGCACCTCCTTAGAGCGTCAAGGAGATAGTTGACAATAACAGAAATCAGCACATTGAGAAAGGACAGGGAGTGTCATGCTGCCCAAACAGGGCATCTCTTCCAGCTAGCTGCATAAATCACCCTGGTCAAGGCCTTGCTGCTGTGTGCTGATGCTGCTAGCCATTTCATCAACCTCCTTCACTTGCACTGAACAAAATAACATTAGCACACTGCAATGACATCATATCCAGGTGACACATCTTGCCACGATTACCTCTGGTGAGGTTACTGGAGTCCCACCGGAGAGGTTTGTTCTGCTAGGGTAACAGAGCTGTCTGGGCAAGCTGACGGTGGCTTGATCTTTACTGCAGATGCCTCTCTGTGTTTTCTTAGGATTCCTGCTATTAGCAAGAGCGGTACAGAGATGTTTTCATAAGGCAAGGAAAGCACATGATAAAAAGAAGAAAAAGTCTCCGATATTCTCTGAGCAGAATGTTTGGCATTGTTTGTTCTTGCAAATTATTGAGCATAGCATTGAGTCCCTAGTCGTGGTCCCTAGCTTGCAACCACTTCACCGAGCTGCTCTGCTGGGACACTGCATAGATTTAGGAGATTAAGAGATGTTAATATGATCTGGAAAGAAATACAGCTGTTACAGATGTGGACACCTTCATGAGGAAGGGGGACAGTGATACTCTCAGTGCAAAATATTGCACTCGTAGTGTCAGCCATCGCTTGGGCTGCCACTCCATGCAGTGCACCAAGCACCAGGACTATGCACCAGCTGTGCACCTTGCATGATCCTGAAACGCAAATGTTGAAGGGAGGGTAGAGGTGAGCTTTCCTGGTGGCTGCAAGTCTCCACCAAGAAACCAAAAGGATCAGAATTGACCACTGTTGGGATAAAGAGCGAGTGGGAGTCAAGGTGAAAGCCGCTCGTGAGGTGCTCTACCTCAACACCTACAGGACCAGCTCCATAGCTCCCTGACCGAGTTAAAATAAAGCAAATGGATAGAGGATATTTAAAATAGAGCTACTTGCCTTTTCTGAGATCTTTCAGGAAACAAGATACGAACTGAACTTCAAGAACATGAGTTTTCTCAAAGGGAAACAGGAGGGACCTTGAGAGCCCATCATCCAGCAGTATCCTTGGGGGGCTGACTTTGAGGGCAGCCTCAGGGCTAAACCTTTGCATCAGGGATGCCCTTTACTCTAACCGAACGAATTTCCTAGTGGCCAGCAGGCATTAAAAGCAAAAGTCGGCACTGCTAGAGGTCCTGTCTCACAGCTGTAGCATAAGGAAGAGCACGGGTGGGCTTGCCCTGTGCCTCGCAGTCCCAGATGTACGGAGCGCCAGGCGATAAGGATATCCAGACAGGCGCAGTCTCAGCAGACACTGCCAATAGAAAGACGCCGGTCCCACATGTGCGGGGATAAATGCTCATCACTGAAATGAAAGACACATGCAATCACTCAGGGACAAGACCCCCACATCTCAGCAGATTGCACAGCACATTAAAACCAGCGATCGCAAACAGATCTGGCTTCTCGTTACGCCAGCACAAAGGTCAGCCTATGGCAGTCAGTTTAGTTTCTTAGGAGTTACCCCAACATACCGGAGCAGGATTTGTGCTGTGCCCCCCCATCACCACCACCCAAATAGGGTGTGAAAGGAGCCGCAGAGCAGAGGGCAGTACACATCAGCCCAGCAGGACTGGTCACGCAGGCACTGCTCCGGCAGGGATCGGATGCTGCCAACTGAGAGCAAGGGACAGAAGGGGAAAAACGGCAGCAAGTTGCAGCAATTCAACAGCAATTCTGGGGAAAAGACACCTGAACCCAGCAAGCCTTGAGGGGAATTCTTGTCAGCATGGGAAGGCATGCCCCGGTACCCCTCTCCTACGCTCAGCAGCCAAGAAAAACATGTGCTGTGAAAACAGACACTGTGACAGTCACACCTGCGAGCTCTCCTTTGCACAACCCAGCTCTCCCCGGGGAACCCTGCCAGCCGCCCGGCCTATCCCACTGCGGGATCCAGGGCTCAGCTCTCCTCCCTGGTGTTTCCAAAGAGCTTGGCCCCGTAGAAGATTGTCCTTCAGGAGTTTGCAGCCTCTTGAAAACCTCAAGCCTTTCCAAGCAGTAATTTCCAGCAATTACAGTTACTCAGTCCCTTCTCTACCAAGATACCCTTAACACCTCCTTTTCAGTGCTCTCCCTAAGCTGTCCTGCCTGCAGAGTCCCCTGCCAGCTCTCTCCCTTGTGCTTTGTCCCACAGACCCCCCCCAGGGCCATGGGGCTCCTTGTCCTCTCTCTCCCTGGCCATGCCGTTCATCTCGTTTCCAACCCTGCTGTTCGACATCACCTTGAAGAAACTTCTCTGCTCCTGGCAGATCCACCCTTATCTCCATACAAATCTATCTTCCCCCTACCAACCATTTCATCACCTGATGACTAAAAGTTATTTCGACTAGAATCAAAACTGAATCCAGCCAATACCTACCACCGAGACCTCCAGGTAGGTTTTCTCAGCTTTATCAACTTCCTGTCTTTAAACAATGCTGGTAGCAAATCCTGTCTATGATTTTAAAGACAGCAAAGCTTCTTCAGTGACTCAGCCACTTATTTTTCAGGTGATAAACCCCGAGCATCTGCACATCCCTCCCCACGTCCACATCCTGCAAACCAGAGCACACACCACAAATGACAGTAAATCCACACCTAGTCGTCACCACAAAAAAAAAAAAAAGAAGCAAGCCCTGTGTGCTAATACATAGCTGAGTTGGCAGCTGATGCTCAGAGACCTTTGCAGAGATGTGCAGAACTGCACCCTCCAAACTCCGCATCCGCCCGGCGCCTGTGCTGTGCTCGCCCCGGCTGCATCAGTGCAGCAGCTGCATAAAGGAGTTGCTTCTCCTCTGCTCGTTTTTTTCTACCCTTGAAAGAAACCTTATTCATTTTTGCAGTCACCTGATGAACTGAGAGTGAAACTCCAGTATCAGGCAGGTTTCAAGGTCTCCATGTACCAGACACGCTCTGGCTCTGGGGCGAGGAAATCAAAAGCAAGAAAATTTCTCACCCATTCAACCTATCCTTAACTCTTTCCTATTAGGACTTTGAGGCTTAATGGCAAAGGAGGGGGAGAAAAGGAAAAAGGAGACGCTGGCAGCGAGGCAGCCCCGTCCTGGGCAGCCCCGCGGAGGCGGGGAGCAGCCGGCACCCAGGGCCAAGAGAAAGCCAAAGCCAGCACTGCTGCCCGTCACTGCCAGCCGTGCGGTTTGCAGGCACACAGCCAGGCAAGGGGCTCTGCGGAGAAAAACAGGGAGGGGAAGGAGGCAGGAGAGAGAGAAAAACAAAAAACCCAACTCCCCCCAAACACCCCTGCACTGAAACTTAATAAACAGCAAGAGTCCGCATTCACCTTTCATAGAAACCCCTCTGTACTCCTAGTGGGCAACTGTATTTTTATCCTGTGGCTTTCTGTTTTTGCAGACACATTCCAGCACGAACCCAGAGACAATACGCACCACTGAGCAGCAGAGTTTATTTTAAGGGATCTAACATTTTCCTGAGAGGACGCTCTATTTGCGTCTGCTGCAGGAAGCAGTAAAATGGCAGGTGTGTTTCCATGTAACCCAGAGACACAAAACAAAATGCACAATGCAAAGCAAACACTTTTGTCTTGCGAATGTCTGCTCAGTGCACTGAAAAATAAAAAAAAAAAAAAAAAAAAGAAAAAGAGGGAGGGAGAGGGGTTTTCCCCAGGGCCTGTTTTCTAGCTTATTAGTCCTGCAGATGCTCAAGACCTACTTTGCCAGGAAGGAGATTCATGCCCACCGGCAGGAGAAGGTAGCAGTCGCAGTCTGCAGGCTTAACCGCTGCTCCCCATTTGCATGCATGTAAAACTTGTAATTGCTGCCGTACATGCTGTACCTTGCAGGAAGCGTGCGCTCCTTCCAGCAGCACCCCACAGCAATGAGCTTTTGGTGAGGCCTCGCTCAGGAGCGCACACTCGGGGTAATTTGGAGGACAGAGCAAGTAATTGTATTTAAAATATATATATATATATATACCTGGTTTGAATACAGCTTCTTTAAGCCACAACAACTTCTTCAGCATACCACGTCAATTTGACTTGCCCTTGCAGCAAGCCCGTTGCGTTTATTTCCTCTGATCAGCTAGTACCTCCAGGACAAAAAAAATCAGTGAGCTTTCTGGATCTTACAGAAAGAAATAAAAAGATACTTGCTCTCCTCTGTTCCAGCCTTATACTTTGTGGAAAAATGTATTTTTTATACTTTGTATAAAAATATATATACCATTCTGCTCTGGCAGGTTACCACCTCATTTTGCAAAATGAGAACAAGTGTGACATGATGGAGAACAACACTCAAAGACAGCATTAGGTATTTAAAAGAAAAGGCTCCCCCCTCCCCCCCCCCAAAAAAAAAAATGCTACTACTCCCCTGGCAATCAGTTCCACAAAAGTAAAAGCCAAGAGCTTAGGAAGATACCAGGAACATTACAGCATTTGCAAGAATAAGCAACAGTGTTATATTATATAGGATGATTTGCCACAACGGATGAAAAAGTAACCATTAGCTGCTTGTGGGCTTAAAAGAAAGTTGCCCAGAAAATATAAGTTTTCTACAGAACGTTGGTATTGTAATAAAAATCCAAGTTAAAAGTACATTTACAGGCACACTAACACAAAGAGCAAAATGGGCAAAATATTTTATGCAGACGATACAGTTTTCAGGAAATGGAACTATTTTTGACTCTTTCTATTCTCTAGAAAAATTTCTGAGATAATCCATGGGTCTTATTGCTGTTTTCACTTTTTCATTCTGCAGAGGACAATACTCCTCCACCTGCTCCATCCTTCTGCACAGTCATCTTTTCCCTAAGCGTCCTACTATTTGTAACCTTGCAACCCTTTCCTGTTTGTTTTTCCTTTCTACCCATTATGGCTCATGGTTTAAGTTTTGTTTCATGGGAGTGAGGAGTTATCCGTGACCACACGCCTGGATGGGTTGCAAAGCCATGGGTCTGATCTGGCCTCCAGGCAACACTGCTCTGTAAACCCTAAGAAAACAATAATGTCTGTGCATAATTCGGAATAGCATAACTCTCTTCTAACTCTAAAAACTTAAAAATAAGTATTGTGCTTTCACTCTGACTCTTCTTACACGTGTGCCACAAAGATGGGCAAAACCACTGTCATGAAAGGGTTTAGGAAACATCTCTGAAAGTCTTCTGCTGCTGCCAGGGTACCGTGGCTAGCATGCAGAGACACTAAACCTCACTGAACATACCCAACTCGCCACCTGCAAACCATCCCCTGAAGCTCACCACCACCACCAACGGGAACTAGATGTCCTCTCACACCTCAGCTCTACCAGCGCAGCACCCACGCGTGCTCCAGGCTCCTGCCTGGGACTAACCAGGAGGTGTCTCCTCCTAATCAACGGGACGAGCGGACATATCATCTCCAAGGCTCAGTTCACAGGCAAATGAAAAGGCAACTCGGTTGCATGCTCAGGGACTCCTCCGATTTATTTTCACAAAGCACGGGGACACAGACAACATCCACACAACCATCCATGCAGCCTTACAGCAGAGATGATACAGCCGAGCTTTGTCAACGTAAATTCTCCTTTCGAGGGAGGCTGTCTCATAACAAAGTCACCTGGCGGAGGCGAGAGCTTCGTTTGCTAAACCTCGTTTAATTGCTCGCACGATGGGAGGGATGCAAGCACCGCGCAGGGGTATGGGAGGCTGTAAAGGAAAGGGCTGGTTGAACGCAGCACTGCACGGGATTCAATTTGCTTATTGGAAAACTAGAGAGAGAGGAGGGCAGCTCCTCTGGTATTGTATTTCTGACAAATAATGTCACTCTGCCCTGTGTTACACAGTCAATAATGAAAAGATTGTAGGTACCTCCCTAAGGAAAGCATGCGAAGACAGAAGGTGGGAGAAGACAAGCCATTTCCACTCTACCAAAAAAGACAGAATATAATTTTATTTCACATACAGGGAGTTATTCCTACGATACAGTTTTCTGTTGCAAAACAGCAGAGAGCCCAGAGGGTATTAAATTCTCATTATAGAGATTAACAGCAAAAATAAAGGGTCAACTCATGCCCTGCCTCTGTGCAAAGGTTAAGGGGATTCTTTGGGTTAAAAAACTGGTTGCAAATCTGGGGTGCAAGTGTAGTCCCCCACTATGCAGCCGCCCTGCGGCACCAGCGTTTCACCTTTTGACACCCCAGTTCTCCAGTTGTAAGATGGACGTAATCCCTCTCACCCCGTTCCTGTGAGAACATGGTGGGGTTCTGAGGGGTTTCATGTATAAGCAGGGAAGAGGACACAAAAAACCCCATCTCTGTTCTCCAGTGACCCCCACGTTACATCTCCTTTGGGGCTGGGAGAAGCAAAGGGGGACTCCGCAAGGTGCCCCGCCTTGTAAAACAGATACAACAAAAACCTGATGTTATTTTACCAGCAAATAATACATCTATTCCCTTTGTCTTCTGTTTTTTCATTCTTTTTGAGGTTTTTTGGACTCATTAAAGCACGGAAGTTTTTTCTAACTTGCAGCTGAGCAACAGGTAACCCCCTCAGGACTTCCCCCGTCATGTTGACAGCACCAATACACTTCCCTTAGCGCCAGCAGCACTTTTCAACGTCATGACAAATTTTGCTTCGCGCTGCCACTCAGACATAAACCGCAACGGCTGGCTGCTTGTGAGACACTGCACCGACTCTCTGTGCCGACAGGGCTCTGCTTCCCATTGCATCCTCAAATCCCACCTCTGGCAAAGAGGACAGCGAGCTTTGGCAGTGCCACTCTAGAAGATGGGTTGAAGAAAGTAAAGACCAGGGCTACAAAGATAATACAAGGAATGCAAGGTGCAAGAGCAACTCAAGCCTCCTAAATCTCTCAATTAGAGGAGTTCATCATTGCAGCTTCATGCAATGGGCTCACAGATCTGTAGCTGCCCTCCCCACCCGCCTAATCCTCTTCCTGATGCTAATGCAGTCTGCTGCCACTTGCCTGTGTCCCTGCCTGCACTAACCTGTTCCCAGAATCTTTTTTTGGCCCACGTGCTGCCAAATGCATTGCTCAGCAGGGTTGCTGGTCTGGCTTTTGCTGAGTGCGTGGGTCATGTATTTCTCCTTGGTCAAAACTCACCTAAACCCTCCCTGGCCCAGGGCATGCAGATCAAAGTCAGGTCCTGCATGTTGAGCTCCCAAATGGCTGCATGACTTGCTGCAAGGGTGGCAATGGATGGACTGTGCTGACAGCAAACGAAGCTTAACGAGAGGAGCTGGGTGGGCTTGGAGCCTTCTGTGAGGTGCTACAGTTCAGTCCAGCTGAAGAGCGGCAGGAGCATCCCCCAGGCAAAGGACAGCATCCATGGGATGTCCCCAACTCTGCGAGGCACCCACTGTACAACCAACGTCACCACTGAGACACCACACTGCCTAGCATAAAAGCATGGGTTTTAACATGAAGTTTCTTGGTTTGGGTATGTGCATAACCTAACCTCACCTCAATTGAGCTGAGGCTCACGTGAGTGCTTTCGACCCAGACAAGAACCCGGAGTGCAGCAGAAATTGGAAGAAGGTAACCAAGCCACACTCATGTGCCACCAGCTAACATCCTTTATCATTGCTGGGAAAACAGAAATGGAGGATCAGGCTAATGGAGGTGATAAGGCATGGATCCACCAGCTCAGCTTCTCCTGGAGGCAGTGACGAATCCCCAAGGAAGGTGAAACAAGGCCATATCCAACAGCCATTCGCTCCCACACACCCTCCAGGAGGAGAAAATTCCGACCTGACGTTCACAGCAAGTCATTTAATCTCACTGATGAACAGATGGATCTCCATTTTGCAATCCGAACTGTATCACGGGGAAGTGCCTGGGACCAGAGTTGACCTGGTATCAGTAGGAGCATCCCCTCCACCACTGGCAGTGCATCTCCCATCTCATCTTTTCTCCTCCTGCACTGCATCCCGCACGCTGACTGAGCTATCGCCTTTCACCGACTCTAAACGCACTGCCCATTAGTGACGAAGTGACCTCTTTGTCCCAGTTTTATGACACAGCATAAAGAGGAGATGCAGCCAGCTTCCCTTAAGACTTCAAATATTCATATACTCCGCATGTCTACTCCTTTCCAGAGTACGTAATGCTCTTTCCCCCGACATCAAATGCAAATGGAGCAATTTTGCTCTTTGAAGTTATCAGCCGTAATCTTCAAGTTTGTCCTTACGTCCAAGCACTTTTAAAAATAATTTATATTAATTGTTCCCACTGCAATTTGGTTCACACACCAACCTCCCTGCATACAAAAACTCCACCTAAATTCCTGACATGCCCAAACCTTCCATTAATTTGTGCCCACTCGTTCTCATGCTCATCTCTGGCCCGGTAACGTTGGGAATTAGTTAGCTCTGCTAATTCCCCACATCCAAACACCAGCGAGGCTAGTCCCCACTTTGGACACTGTTTTTGACAACCCTTCTGGTACACTGCCCAAACACATTTGGCCTCATAAGACCTGGCCAGCCCTAAAATGCACCGTTCTCCTCCATACAGAAAGGAGGATGAGGCAACATGCTTTGAACACATGCAGTCTTTGTGCATCGTGGAGGTACATCTTACTTTTTCAGTGCTTGCATCTTCTGGCAAGGGTGACAGGGTTGCCACCTGGCCCCGCATCTTAAGAGCTTCCCAGCCCTGTTGCAGCACTAATGAGTTTTTTGAGCTTTTAAAAAAAAAAAAAATATATATATATATATATATAAAATGGGGTCAACAACATGCATCCCAGAGAAACAGTGGGGTGCTGTGACTTGTGTTAGGACCTGGAGATACATGATGGGGAAATATTTGTCCCCAAGACTAAGAGGTATGGTAGCTGCCATGCTTTCACGATGGCACCATCCCATGCCAGGAGGAACTTTTCTGAGAGTACGATGCACAGCTCTGTTGCAGCATCAGCAGGTTTTGCATGAAGTTGCATTTGGGCTGCACAGAGCCTTCAGCAAAGCTGTCAGCAAGAGCAGGAAAGAGAGGAGGGACACATCCTGCCAGGGTGCCTGGGGTACAGACACATGGGTGTTTTCAGCCCAGGCCCCCCAGCACCTCTCTTGGACACCCTGCTGTTGCTTCTGGTACAGATCACGCTAATTCCCAGGCTTTAATATGGAGAAAAAGTAGTTTATGCTGATACTGGAAATCTTCTGCCCTCACATTTCACTGCTCTGCACGAATTTTTGTGGTCAGTGCCCAGGCAGGTGGGAGCCCTCAGCCCCACACCTCTCACATTTCTTGTGAACACACACACTTCTCTGCACGCCTGTGCCTGGGCGGCATACACAGACAACACTACTGAGCGTTTTAAGTCTGGTAGAAAGACCAAGCTGCTGACTAAGTCCCCAAATGAACGAGGCTGAGGAGTTTCAGTAAGTTGCTGAGAGCTGAAAAGGTTCATTAATCCTCACCCAAATCTACCGACGTTACAAATCCTTTGCTGCTACAAACGCCGTATGTTTTATCACCCTCCACAGCTCACTGTATTCACCAATTCACCCCATTAAATAACATAGATCTTTTCTTTACCGGTAAGCTTCAAGCCTCCTTCCCTACATATCGCTCATTTTCTCAACGGCAATAACTCGCCCAACACCTGTCCACGCTGCCTGGGGCTGGGATGCTGTGTCCACCACCGGCAGCTCTTCACACGGCAGTGCAAGCCACAGGATGCCAGCATTGGCCTTGAATCAGAAAAACATTTAGGAACATGATTAAGTACAACATCATTATCCAGGACAGCAATTAAACACACGCTTACAGGCAAGCACATGCTTAAATGCTGTCCTGGATGGCGATGCTTTCGGAAATCGGGGCCCCTTCCAAGGGAGATGCAGCTGCTGGATGGATTAACACCAACTTGTTTGTACCGCTGCAGTTTGCATATGTGTGAACAAACTGGATAGAAAAGAAAAGCGGAAACCTCTTGCCTCGAACGCCTACGTCAGGCAGCTGGGCTCTTTCCTAGGACCTCATATACTCTGAATTACTCTCTGCATCCCATAATGGCTGGTGCAGAATTGAACAACACTTGTCATATACCCAGTCCATCTACGTTCGTTCCCAGGTTCGGGGTCCTGCCTGGCAGCATGATGGCCCCCAGCAAAGTAAAGGGGGGTTGTCAGAAGCCCTGGGGTGACACACATTGAGCACCGCACTGTTAAATTATATTAAATCCATTTAATTCTTGCTTTAGCACTGTTTGGTGTCTATTCCCGTCTCCAGCTGTGAACGGCAGTGGAACAAACAGCTTATTTCTGTTTTCTCTCCAGGATGCGGTGACAGAAAAGGTCCAAGCCCGGGGTGTCCTGCAGACCCCTCTGCCCAGGCTCAGTCCATCTGCACCCCCAGGTGTCTGTCACACATTGCACAGTGGGGCTCTCTGCAGCTGGGCTAGTGGCACACGTGCGTATGTGCCAGAGCTAGTAACTGTGAGAGGGACTGGAAACATGTCAGGGGAAGAAAAAATATATCTTTCCCTTGGTTTTCTGTTGATATTGGCTTTAGGAAATGTTTTCTTTCATGTTTCTGTCAATGGCACAGAATACGGGACGGGTAGCTTGGAGAGTAAGAGGCTGCTGTAGGAGGTACCTGCACCAGCATCTTTATTTTTGCTTTGAGCCTCCAGAGGCATGCAGAGCTGACAGCACTCTGGAGCTTGCAACAAACCGAGGGTAAAAACGGGTAAAAACGGCTAAGCTGAGTAAAAAAAGTCATTGCACCAGCGAGGAAGCAGGCGCTTCACGGGTTTCCACAGGAGGGAACAAATGCACCAGTCCAGCTCCAAAAGCAGTGCTCACTCCAGCCCAGCTCTGCAGCAAAAGGAGAAAGCCCAACAGCGACCAGCACACCACATCCCACCCAAGCGGACAAGGGCACCGAGATTGTAGGTGCAAAGATGCACGGCTGTGCAGGACATCTGCAGAAGCAAACCCAGTCCTAGTCAGCAGGCTATAGATAGGGGAAGTCAGTCAGAAAGGAAAGAAAATCAGATTTAAAGGGCTGCTCCACTCTTTGCCCTGATTCAGCTGTGGTTTACCCAGCTGCAATGTGTTTACATTTCTAGCAAACTTAATCCTGAACTCCTTGGACCAGATATTCTAAGAAAGGAAAGGAACTTTATTAATTAGGTACTAGAGAGCTGCACCCTCAGTGAGCAGCTCAAGGAGCCAGGCTTGGATTGAAATCTCCAGTACTGTGTAACCCCCAGGAATTTCTGGATGTATGTTATATTGGTTTTTGTTAATTTACCTTTTAAAAAAATAGGTGTTTTGTAAAATCCCAGATTTTTCCACCAAATATTCTCTGAGATGCTAAGGTAGCATTCAGGCTTCTTGCTCTAAGTATGAACGATACTATCTACAAGAGAATTCAGAGTTTGGCAGGCTGAAAGCAATTCACCTTCAAGCAAGCACTCATCTACTATTTCTATGAATAATAAATACATTAATTTATTGAATGAATAAAATGCAGGAGACCAGAACTTATTAGCAGCTGCACTATGAATTACCTGTGTTAGCAATCTAACACCCAAGCCTGGAAAAACAGCCATGCCTCTAAAAATGAAACTGAACCTTTTTCTTAGGTTTCTAAAGTTTCTTGCAAGTTAAAACAGTTCTCATAGGCAGAAGTCCTAAAATACTGTCTCCTCGTAATGTCAGAGATCTGTGTGCATCTGTTTTACCAATACGTAGGACAGATTGAAAAGCAGATACTGTATGTGGCAGAGCCCGTGAGGCTGATGGATGGAGATACCAGCTTTGCTCCAAGTTAGTCTTTCCTATGAACTGTCACATTTTCATCTCCAATTTATGTGGGTCTGTTCCAATACTACATTATATACAGTAATGGAGAAGAGAACTTAAGGCCAACACTACATTGCATGCACCGCCACAAAAACCCACCTGTTCTAATACAAACTTCCTTTGCCACTGTGCTCAAGATAAAGATAAATTTCACTCTCCATGGCCAAAGCAGCGAGGGCGTGAGTGGGACTAGAGCAACGTCACAGCCCAACCTGCCGAAAGGCTAGTTCGCTGCCCCAGGGACTGCAGCTCAGGTCGATGGGGAGCGGAAACTACCCGGGTGTACAAATCGCATCCTCGCATCTGAGAGTTCAGCAGGAGGGAAGCGCGTCGGCTCCTTTTCTCAGCTAAGGAGTTCGAGCGGAAAATTTCCCTGACGGTGTCTTCTTACGGTTGTAGTGTTATTATCAGTGTATCTCCTAAAGAAAATATTCCTGGGGGTGCTGCTCCTTCAGCTTTCAGAAAAGCTTCAGTGCCACTGTGCTCTAAGGGAAAGCAAATAACTCGTGGCATGGAAGTGAAACTCCACCTAATTTAATTTAGGAAAAAAACAAAAGCCCCCAACTCTTTGAGCCTTAATTACTTACGATTTTCCCTTGCAAAATGAAGGAAGAATTAGACCCTCCATTAACAGCATGAGGATGTGGTAGTGAGGAGCACGCAATAAGTAGAGAATGTCCAAATTAACCAAAGTCACAGTCTGGACTTATTCCTCTGTTTATGTACATTTTTGAAGAAGTTTAATTAAGCTACCACATCTTAAGATGGGATTTTCAAAGCTATATAAGCAATTTATAAGAATCCAGACTGCAAAGGGCAGTTTGGGCGCTCATGATTCTTTGAAAATCCTCAACCGGTATAATAGAATTCATTTTCTCCTGCAAATTAGATACATATTTAGCCAAAATAACCCAGGGCCATGTACAGAAGTTACAGATGAACATAACCTAAGCATGAGGGCAGAGTTAAGGTTACAGATTCAGATTTTACTGCCGTGTTCATATGTCAAAGCGTCAAATATTCGAAGTGCAAAAACCACAGGATAGAGAAAATCAGGGTATCTTCCAGTAAGGAGTGGCTGGGCAGAGTCATGCAGTGGTGACCAATGCGCCTGTGAAATCAATCAAATAATCAACCAAATCTGAGACTGGCCAAATTCTTCCACTAAAGCTTTAGATCTGTTTAAGGTATTTAAGATAATCTAAGTCCTTATATTGGCACAAGCTGTTTAAAATGATCTAAGGCTTTAGATTGGTTTAAGCTGCTTATGCAGCTTTAAGGTTTTAAAAAGGTTTAGACTGCTAAAAAACATTCCCCAAAAAGCAATTGGGTTTGTTTGTTGGGAGCTGGTTGTACCACTTCATGAATTTTAGTATGGTGCAAATGCAGAAATGTGTACGCAGTAGTAAAATATTTTGTTTGCAACACTAAAAGTCAAAGTCAGTCAGTACCAAGTCTACAAATACTGAGTTTATGGGTGATTTCTATTGGCATAAGTTTGAGAGGAGTGGCACACCATAGTTAAAGCACCAAGAACTCTCTCTCTCTTCTTTATAAAAAAATAAAAAACTACCATAGGAAATTACACAAAAACTTAATGTAACAATTCCACCCTGTTAATTATCCCCACTCAAGTAAGTTTTTGCAAGGAGCATGCCCAAGCCCCATGCTTCAATTTAATGAACCAACCTGCTGAGGTGCAGAGCTCTTAGCTGCAAAGAGCACTTTTATTTTAAGTCCTCCCGGCATGTCCAGCTGGGCTCAAAACATCCCCAAAGCCCCCAAAGCTCCCTTCTCAATGAGATGCATGCTCTGGGTCTTGCTCCAAGCCTGCACCCTGGGCTCTGGAATTGATATCCCAGCGAGACCTTTTACCAGCCCCAGCTCTGCAACGTCACCCTCCCGCAAGGCACGGGAGGGCTGCTGGGGCAAAGTCTGCCCCAGACCTTGGGTTCAGCCCCAGACCAAAGCTTCGGTCCCACCCAGCCTGCGAGATGAGGAGCCCAGAGCAAAGCTCAGCCCCAACTCCTGGAGCGCAGTGCTCAACCGCAAGGATGGAGTCACCACCCGTCCCTTGGGGAGCTTGAATTTCCTTCATGAAACACTGTCTGGAAAATCAGGGCAACTCTCCTGCTTGAGGGCACACCTTTTGTAAATAGTTCCAAAAACACATCTAGTCTCCTTTAGCCAGTTAGATCACTGCAATTTTCAGTTTCCCTTTCTCCCCTACTGAGGGGACGGTCCCATCCCTCCACACCATCTAGATTCAGAAAATGCAGTTATACTGGGACAAAGAGACATTTTTTTTAGCCACTTGAGCCCAGGCACTGTGGTACATAGCCACCCTCTGCTCTCACATACACAAACATAAAGGCAGAGCATCTGGCCATGTGTCAGAAGTCTTTAATTACATGATCGAGCTTACCTTAAATATCTATTTATTGAAAGTTGTAAATAACGCAAGATTGCATTCTCCCTGATAAACATCACACAAACAAAGGGAAGTTACAATTACATATTCAACTTAACACTTTCTTATTCCATCTTTTGATTGCTTAACCTTGCAACCTTCATGTGATGTTAATGTAGGCATCCTCTCTCTCCCCTGCACCTTTGCAGTTTGCTCTTGAGTACCAAGTTCATTTTATGGTTATTCAGTCATGGAGAACCAAATTAGTTTTTTTCATAACCAACATTTTTACCCTAATATGCATTTTTGACTTGGGACTATGCTTCTTCAGACAGCATCAGTCCCCGAGCAGCTTTTGCAATGGCAAACACCCAGCAAAATCCAAATGAGTGAGAAAACGTACCGAAATGCTGACAGAAATAGCAACAGAAGCAACAGAAACCTGTTATGTACAGTTAGCTGAGAAAATTAGCCTCTTGATTTTCAATTTACCCAACCGTTTCCTCTGTAAGGAACAACAGACTGCTCAGGGATCAGTTCATGCCTCAAAAGTGTACACAATATCCCAAAACAAAGTGCAGAATAACTATGGATACAGACTAATTACAGCTTCCTTAGAGTCCTCCCTACCTGAAGATTATCATATGATTTGAAAAATCTTCATAAGCGGTAACATTGCACCAAGGGACAGTGCTGGGAAGTGCAAGGCAATGCCAGAACTGATGAGCTGATTTACCCAGGAGGGAACGTGCCCCCATTGCACCCCAAAATTTCAACGGCAAGAGGAATATAGATCCTGACAGCTGCAGGCATACAAATCACAGAGCTTTTGTATAGCTTTATCGTAATTTTATGCATTCCTGCATGCATTGATAAGCCAAATTCCAGCTAAATTAGCTATTCTTGGAATTTATTTACCTTCCTGGTATTCCCCACGCAAGTTTTCCAGAACACTTTTGAGTTCTGGTGTTATTTATATTACCATAATGCCTTGTTATTTATATTATTGATCCCTGCCAGTTGACAAAGAGGTGTTGAAATTGGAGCAAGGAAATACAGTAAGAGTTGAAACGAGCATGGAGCTCTTCCCCACAGCATCCCCATGAACACAGCCCAGCCTTCTGCTTCATGGCCCATTGGTCAACCAAGCACAGTGCCCGCTCTGGACTGCCCAAGTTCACTGTCTTTGCACGATTCACTGAAGGGCATCTCCTTTCTGATTTTATCACCTACTCTGTATGATGGAGCACCCTGAAATCTGCACCAAGACCAGTCCCACAAAGCTGGACCCTACCCAAACAGCAAGAGCACCTTCCTGCTCAACAGCATGCCAGCTACACCCGTGCCACACCAATACCCATAGCACTGGCATCTGCTGAGGTGCCGATGAGGAACTGAAGCCAAGGAAAAAAATTTTTGCCTTACAGGGTGATACATTTCTGTAAAAAACAGAAACAAAGAGTTTTTCATCTCTTAAACTGCCTGTAGTGTAGGGAAACACAAGAGACCTTGGGTAGCATCAACCCAACCATCAACCATCCCCCTGCGTTGGGATTGCCTCGCTTCACAGACACGTGAGTCTGCATTGGGTGGAGGAAGGCAAATAATTTCATATGCTATGCAATTTAGGAGCACAGGCTTCAACGGGACTTTTGCTTCCAGGTCCCCATGGGTTCACAAGGGGAAACTAAATCCCATTGATGCTTAATCCACAGTGTAATTGAGTAAAATAATAAAATTTCTGCCCCAACTGAGAAGCATGTCTTGCTCTCACTATAAACCAAGCCAGGTATATATTCAGCACTCCAAAAAACAACTCACTTGGCTATAACAGCAATATCTTCTATTCGTTACCTTATTTATTTTAAGTCTGTGGTTCATGCTCTGCCGACTGCCCCCATGCACCTTGCAGCCCATGAGCTGCACGCACACTAGCACACCTTCTCATCGCTGTTGAAGTTGGCCCAAGATCAATTTTCACCCCCTGTAGTGGGTGGTCTGACCCACACAGCCGCCTTACTTGCTGCTTTCATTTGGCATGGCACCACGTCTTGTTTGGAGACACGAAGCCACTCTAAATATTTTCCTTCAATCTGCCATGGGTGCACAGTACGTGTCCTTCACTTGCCAGGTAACAGATTTTTTTTCCACTGCATAAAATTATTGTCTGATGAATTAACCAAAGTTATAATCAAATGCAACTATCAGGAAGATAGAAGGTGCCTGCGCTTGCTGGAGGTGTCCCTGCCACACAGGGTCATCTGGAGAATTCATTTCTAGCAACAGATTCACTGCAGCAAACAGTTTTCAGAAGAAACCTGGCCAAACTGCTTTTGAACAGCCATTAAAAACAAAACAACCTGTTTGGCTCAGCAATTTTCACTCTCCCATAAAATTCATTATGATGCCAGGACCACAAAAAAAAAAAATTAAAAAAAAATTTGAAAATACGAGTTAAAGCAACGAAAAACGGGGTGAATGGGAACATGACTGCAACATACAGGACTGCAATGACTTTGAGAACCAACACAAAGTCAGGCCATAATGAGGGAGGTGAGGGATGATAAATTTATTTTCATTGACTAAAACACACAGGCAAAGGGGAATTGGCTGGTGAGGGTTGGAAATCCCTTTGAAACACAGATGACATAGGATGGACGTTGGTTAGAGGGATCGGGACTGGGGCAGGACGGGATGCTGCTTGCACAGCTGAGCCCATCCCACGAGTCTACTCTTTTGCACATGAACATTTATTTAAAAGACCATATGAGCTCCAATTGTACCTCTATCAATTTTTCCTTTGGTTATTTCAAACATACTAGACCTTTTGGATTTCAAATCCATTGTTTAGTGGTAACACCCACCAGGATATATGAAACATACTTAAATTCTAAAGGCAACTAAAAAAAGTGGGTTAGAAGTTTTGTTTATAGCAGAGGTGTATTTTGAAGGACTCTGAGATCATCCCTGACATCATCATGAGCGGCGCTCACCTTTCTCACTCGCACTTTAACAGAATGATAAATTCTGCAGTGATTTATTTTCAGCAGATCACTTGTTACATCAGGGTGTACTCATTTCTTTTTGCTGGCAGCCCCCAACCAGGGCCGTGAGTCAGCAGCAGCCCTGGGCCCTTCCTCCAGAGACACAGGGGATGGTCCAGCCACCTGCAATTGTCTCCTCCACCAGATTTCATTGACCGAGCTCCTTTCAAAGATGCCCATGCATCCCACATCAAGAGCTGCCAGAGTGATGGGATGGTACATGGGATGGGAAGCAAGCAAAAGACAATCTCTACATTGCACTGAAAAATCGGGGCTGTTCGAGGGGCAGAAGGGCCATCTGAAGGTCTCGAGTCCCGTGGAATTCCCATGCAAGCAGCCCTGGAGCAGCAGGGCTGTGGGATCCTCCTCTCCCAGCTGCAGAGAGAGGCAGATCAGCCAGGACCATTAGGGTCAGGGTCATTAGGGCGTCCTGGGTCACAATAACTCATACAGACCAACCCCAGGCTGGGACAAGCAGCTGGGCTCGTCCTGGGGACCGTCCCAGCAGCTATTTCTAGGGCTCCCCCTCCCTCTGCTCCCAGGGGATATCAGCAGCATCCCATGTCCCTCAGCCACGAGGGCTTTCACATGCGGCCCCCTGAGAGCCCAAGCTGGCCATGCCACATGCAACATGCCTCGTTAAACTATTCAAATCATCGGTAACAGCAAGCGGTTGCGGTGTTCACCTCCAAATGGCCCAGACCCCACTGCAGCACCCGTGCCCCCAGGAGCTGGGGTTACTCCTGCTTCTCACAGCAAGGGTCATTTGTTCAACAAAACACATCTAGCAATAAGGATTATCTATACAGTAAAATACATTCCCCCACGCATTTTCCTACAGCACTGCTGTCTGCCCAGCAAATAGTCATCTAAAAAAAAAAATTAATAGCAAGCACTGCTGTCTGCAGTTGGAGCTTAGAGTCAAAACTTATTACTTGTATTTTCAATCTGCCAGGGACTCACACTGAGATCTTGGCCAAATGGCTCCCCCTCCCTCCTCCCCATTTCCCACACAGAAGAAAAAGTAAGACGCAGAAAGGTTAAATGAGAACAAAAAAGGCCATGCTGCTTCCCCCCCCCCCCACCTCAGTTAACCACCGAGATCAGAGTTGAGCAAATCTATAACTTACATAGCTGCTACATATCCATCCTTGGCCTAAAAGTTTCTGAGCTTTTTAAAGAACTAAATGAAGAGATTTGGGCTATGAATTCTGACATCCCTTTTGCAGTAAGGTCAGTAATATGGTTAAACATGGGTAAGCGACAACCAGTCCTCATATATTTTTGAAGATCCTCTTTAGATAACGACTTGCACCTTTAAACAGTCAAATAAATCAACATGCTGGGATGTACTACTCCTTGGTGCATCCATACTAACCCACATTATATATCTGCCTTAGCTGAGCCAGCTACAGTTATTTAGCTTTACACGGAGAAAGATCTTTTTTAGCCCCAAACAAGTCCAGGGTGGTTTGAGCTCCTATGAGCACAAGGCAGAAAGACTCACTCCCAGCTGGTCCAATTAAAAATGATGTGTTTAGGTCAATATTATGCTTCTGCTCTCCTGGCACCGATCCCTTCCTCACCAGCTCCACATTGTGAAGAGAGAGAGCTGAGATTTCTGGTAATTGCTGGACCAGCCCAGGGCCAGGTGGAAATCCAGAATTAAAGTGCACCTGAGGAGGAGGCCTTTAAAGCACCCTGAACCTGGGCTTCTCCAGGGGTCCAAGAAACTTCTTGGCCCGTCCACAGATACCTCAATTTCCCAGCAAATATTCCCATTTACATCACCCTATTGAACAGGCCAGCCACAACCTTTACCAGAAATGAGCCAAGCTGCTGGACAGCCATTTGAAAGCCACAACCTTGCACATCACGTACGTTTATAGGAGTTTTACAACTATCTCAAGCAAAACAATGAACAGCATCTGTCGCAAGCGAGATACCGTTGGGTGACCCGGGCTCCGGTGCCTCAGAGAACAACCGTTTGGTTTCCCTTTCTCTGGAGGTGACGAAAGGATAAAAGTCGGAGGAATGCAGGGCCACCAAATCCCACCAGTCCCAAGGTATTACAGAGACTTCATAAAAGAGCAACTCCTGGCTGGACTCGGATGCCACCACCTCTGCAGAGGAGCAGGCTGGCTCTGGTGCAGCATGAGACAAAATCTGCCGTGTCCTGCTCAAGCTGCCGAGAGTTTGGGCTGGGCAATGCACAAAGGCTTTCGTGGCCCCAGAGGCAGCAAGAGCAGAAGCCCGTGGCCTATACGGGAGACGATTTGATAGGAAAAACGCCACCTTCCCATCCTCCCCCTCCTTAATCACCACCCAGCTTGGGCTTTCTCGGGAGGTTTCTCATCCAAACTGTTTCCCACCAGCCTGAGCGGAGCGAGAGCTCGGGACTGGAGATGAGCAGCGAGCTCCCACATGGCATTGCTTTGCAGAAATCCCACCGAGCAAGCAGGCTGGCCGAAAGGAGGAAGAAATAAAGACCAACCCCCCTACATTTTGTTGCAGCTGGGAGGATTTGCAATCTCCAAAAAGGAAAAAAAAAAAAATCTATCAACATGCAGCATTGGGCACACATTGGCACGGCGTGAAAACCAGAGAGAAAGTCCCGTCCCCGCAGGACCACGCAGCCCTGGTGCGAGCCAAGCATCGCTGGCTCGGCATGAGGGAGCGCAAGGTTTGGGGAAACACCCATTTTCTTTGCATCCCCAGCATGAGGCTGGGGGTTACCAGTGCCCATCAGCATTCGAATTTGCCATTTCTGGCAGAGCAGGAGGGCAGGGGATGCGAGGGGCTTGCGCGGCACATCCAGCCAAAAACCAGGCTTAGAGGAGTATTCCCCTACCACTGGTTCCAAAGCATATTTTAATCATATTCTTCTGTAGGTACCCCATATCAAACTCCTAATTAAAAATTATTTGCTTTCAGAAAGCGGGGGGACAGACCAGACTGCATATTCAGTTTTGATTACTTTTTATCTGTTAGGTTAGATATTCACAAGTTCTCTTTCTAGAAAGCCTCAAGGGGTTGTTCATATAAAATAAGTATTATATTTCGTGTGCTGCCCACCCTCAGCTTACACAATTAATTGGGGTAAACTTTTTGCAGATCCTTTCTCTAACAGCCAGGCAAAAAACCTACACATAATCTTCCATGCACACGGAGAAAAGAAATATATAGCTTAAACACACTTAAACACACCAAAATATAAATGCAAACTTCCAGACAAAGGGCTAATTTCTGCCCTCAGATGTTCATACGGCCAAAGGAGCTGGATGATCCCAGCGAGGGCTGGATTTGGCCCTCTGAGAGGCCACTGCAGTCCCTGCTGCAAGCCCAGGCTCGCAGCTGTGGGAACACGGCAGAAAAGCCAGAGCCCGAGCGAGAGCCATGGCCAGGTACTGCATGGGGCTGCTGTACGGCAGCTGCGGATGCTTCCACCTGCCTCCGCCACAGCAGCCCACCAGCACGGGGGAAACTCGAGCTCCCCAGCAAAGGACAAACCTCTGAGGGTAATATCCCAGTGCTGCCCGAATGTTAGCCCCAAGCACGGAGAAATAAAATTAGGCAGGGTGAAAAAGAAAAGCCAGTGCCCAGGCTTTGTGCAGGCAAAAGGGGATTCAGCCATAGGCAGGGATCTAGCTGTTAAAATTATGGTTGGAATATTTTTTTTTTAAATGTTTATACATGCTGTAGCATCAGGTAACAGCTGCTTCTACTCCACAGGGATTATAAATGCAGGATGGGAAGCAGAGCAGGGCCTTGTCACAGGCACCCAGCATCGCCCCGGGAGGACGGGGCTCCCCACAGAGCAACATGTCCATTTTTCCGCCGACGCAGCGGCCAGGGTGTCCGGCGGAGGTGCATGCCCCTCTGCACGCCTGTGTTGGTCTTGCACGTCGCTAGCACACACGGCGTTTGCCTCCCACCGCCCCCAGCCCTGCCTCCCACTAGCAAGAAAAAAAATAAACAATAATCATCTATGCACATTGGGAGAAAATGAAGTTGCTGTCAAGCGACGATAAATTCATGCGACAGCCAGGGCTAATTAAGCAGGAGCGAGCAGCAAAGTAGCTGCGAGCGTGGCGGGGACAGGGTTACAGGCTGGCTGTGGGCTGATTGACACCACTAAGGTTACCTCGGGCTTGGGGAGCTCGCCCATCGCGCCATGCACGGCAGCCAGCGTCGGCCACCCAGGGAATACACACACACACACACACATATATATATGCACACTCGGTGTGCAGCAGGCGAGCGTCTTGGTGGCAACCTGACACCTTTCGGGAGGCAAAATGGAATCTCGCCGTCCGGTTGTGCACCCGCAGCAAGGGAGCGGGGAGAAAAATACACCGTTTGCAAATATGCACGCAGAGAACAACAGAAAAAAAAAACCAAAACAACAACAAAAACAAAACCCCCAGTGCCTACCTTTGCTGGGTGCTGGCAGGCAGATCCCAGACCGTTTTGGGTCGGTGGCTGTTCCCTTCTTTATGAAATGTTCGGCTCAGCTGGTGCTATTTGCATTCTTTCATTAGCACCTGTTTCAAGTAAGGAAGGAGAAAGCTCATTACGAGATCAGCTTCCTTTCAAAATAAATTATTTAAAAAAAAATAGAGATGCACGCTGCCAAATAACAATAAAGCTAATAAAAAAAAAAAAACCACCACATGTATATTAAAGCCCAAACTAGGCAGTTTAATAATGGGAGATCTTGCAGGTTGTGAGCATGCTCCAGCCGGAACAAATCCTTCCTCTGTTATTCCTCTGAATAAAAATAAACCACGATCAAGAAACCCAAACGGAAGCTTCCTCCTAGAATCCCTGCTGCTGAAAAATATGTAATAAATTCAGCCTGAAGACGCAGACTCTAATCAGCAGCTGTTTTCTGGATCCAAAGCCAGCCAAAGCCTCTCTTGTCTTTTCCCACTATGAGTCTAGGCCTTTTTGAAAAGGGTTTTAACCTTTTAAAGATACAGTGCACCAATTATCACTTCTGGAGGACTGTCACTCACGGCGCAAATAAATTAATAAAGCAGCAGCAGCAGCACAGTCGGAGCAGGGGGAGGTGTGGTTTGCACTAGCAGTCTTTCTTCGTGAATATTATTATATGATTTTTTTTTTTTAATAGGATCCCCCCCCTGCTTTGGGAGAATAATAATAAGTGGAAAACTTGCCACTCAGCTCTTGGATAAATGCATAGTCATTATAAAAATGAACAGCTGCTGGATGCGATCCAGGGAGTTGTACGGCCACTCCTTATCAGGGTTAAATTTGTTGCAACTGAATTTTAGGCATTAACAGTTTCCATCCCAGCCGGTGGTGTGAGAGGGTTAATGACATGCAGAGAGGAGCTCTGTCAAGTGCTTCCCATCAAACTAAGGATCAGGCTGCAAAGTTTGAACCCAGCAGCCCTGGCACAGCAATAAAGCATTCTTCCAGGAGTGGGATTTCGGTCTTTTAGCAAACCGAACCAAAGCCCCCAAAAAAGCTCAGCCCTCCACTAACAAGCACCGCAAAGCGCCAGCGGCCCCGTGCGTGGCACAGCAACCTGGAGGACAACGCGGAGCCAGCTCTCCCATCGGGGACCGGGGGGTGCCGGGTCCCCCCAAAGCTGTGGGTCCCCAGGCCTGGTGCCCCACAGCAGCGTCCCCCGGCAGCCTCGCGCCTCTCCTGGTGCCATCGGCGCCCGGCCCACCTGGGTGGCAATCGCATCCTCCTGGTCAGGGAGCAGGGGGCCATCCCCGGGGTGCTGCGGCTCCGCACCCGGCACTCCTCTCTGGCCAGTCCTCTCTGCAGCCCCCGGCATGCAAACCATCGGGAGCAAGCGGTCCTCCCACCCTCTCCCCCCTCCTCCTCCTCCTCCTCCTCTTCAGCAGAAAATCATCATATTTCATGTGTCGCTGCTTCAGCCTCGCCAATTGGCTGGGCACTCGCAGGCGGAAATGTCAGGAGCAGCGCAGCATCGGTGCCTGCCCGCAGCCTCCCATTCCCCCCGGGACCACCGGGTCCCCACTGTTTGCAAACCACAGCCCGGGGCAGGGGGCACAGGGCTGGCCATCAAAACTGGAGGGAAAAGGGTTTTTGGTGCTTGGGGGTGTTTTTTATGCCACTTTGGCTCAGCTCCGGAGGGATGCAGGCTGCCAGCAACTTGACCTTGACCCGCACGGTTGCGTTGCGCTGCCAGCAAGAAGCGTTTTCTGGATGACGGAGACCCAGCACATCTGCTCTGCTCCACGGAGCCGCCTCCCTCCACGCCGGGCCACGCCGAGGGGCCACGATAACCCACCCCAGCACCAGCTCCATGGGTGCAGCTCTAGTCACACTACAGGTACCGTAGCTGCTTGAAGGGACAATACCTGACAAATAGATGCTTTCTTTTTTTCTCCCATTTTCAAAGTCAGTGCATTTGTTTACAGCTTGCCCCCCACTTCCAGACCTTTCAAACACGAGGTATCAGCATGTTTCTTTATCATCTTAATAACTGGAGAAACTGGGATTTGGAAACAGGGGCTTGCCTGAAGCTACCCAGTGTGGAGCAACAGATCAAGTAGGAAGACAGCCCAAGACTTTTCATCATCTGATCATTTTCCTTCTCAAAGCAGGGGAAAAGCAATCCAAAAATCTTCTTGGAAAATGGAGCAATGGAATAGCAGAATGGCATAATACTGATGAAAACTGTCATTTACCTCCCCTGCAAACACACCACCTAGAAATGAAAGGTCAACACATCCAGTGACACCGAAAAATGTTCTCCTAAGGAGCAACTGAGCCACGCTTTCCTGCTGGGCTCTCTAGCACAACGGGAGCATAAAGAACAGGGGAAATACGACAGCCAAAAGCTAACTTTTATTTCGTGGCTGCTTACACAAGGATAAAAAAAAATTGCATCGTCACAAAAAATAAAGAGGATTTGAGTGCGGCATTTATGGTACAAATCAGCTTATGAAACCCGCAGTTCTCTACCGATTGTGAAAAAACTCAGTAGTAAGTGGGCAATATATTGGATGGAAGAATAAAAAGCCTCGAAGTTTCCTTATCTGGCCATCTGACAAGCAGCTTGCAGCCCAACTCACATCAGCAAGTGGATCCAGCCCAGGGCAGTGTGCTCCTGCAAGGGGAGCTTGGCAGTCACCATTTCCACCATCTACAATGTCCTCTTCCTCCCTGTGTCAAGGCAAGTGCTTTGGCACAGCAGAAACTCATCACCACTGTGTGTCACTGTAGGCATTAAAACAAGTGCAGTAAGAGGAAGAAAGTGAGATAATCAGGCTATTCAGCAAAAAAAACACTGTCTCATTCCAGAGCAACAGGACACAGTTCTTCATGCTATTCTTCCCCTTTCAGATTTCGAGAGGAAACCACACAACAAGACGCTTCATCACCTATGTTAGCCTGGACTTCCTGTGACAGATGACCCAAGTCTGTCATGGTAGGTCCGCAAGGTGCCATGCAGCTCCGTGCGTGAGCACCTGGGTGAATTAATGGAGCTACAGAAGTGGTGTCACCATGTTGGCATTGTGTTCCCATCAACATCACCACCCTCAACGTCAGCCCAGATCTCCATGTGCCAGCACAGTCTACCACGTAGACCTTAAGAAGTGACTTGTCTTCACAGGCCTTGCGTTCCACAAAAAATAGGTGTGCTAAGAAAGCATGGCAGACTTTATTGAAGTCTGTCAAGTTGACATCTAAACTCCTAAATGACTGGTAGCAAAACCAGAGCAACCATCACCTCGTAACGCAGTGCTGGGCAGCCAGTGTTTGAAAGCCTCGTGCAAGCAGGAGCACCTAGTCCAACCTCTCAAGGAAAACACGACACTGCCCAGAATGAAATCCTGTTTGAACAAGAGGCTTTCTTTGGGAAAAAGTACAATCAGGTTAAAAATTGCCCGTGAATACATCTCTACTGCTTAATGTGAGCCTCATCACCAGCCTGCGTTTACCTGGCCTCAGTTCTCGATCTGGGGACCTAGTCACTCCTAACTGAGCTACACTGAGCAAAGCTGGAGTCTTGCTTTTAATCCCTGTGAAACTTCAATGAGAAGGCCCAAAATAGGCAGGAGTTAGAAGAGACGACCAGTTTTGCTCTCCATTTCTGCTCTTTTAGACCATTACCACGTTACCCTTATCTATGTAAGGGAAGGATAAGAGGTGTCAAACAATTCTGCTTTGGGGCATATTCTTCACTTACGGTTGTTCAAGCTTCCCTCTGACCCCACACAATTTTTAAGAGATCCTTCCAGAAAAACACGTACTAGAAGGCGGCACAGAAGCTGTGGCAAGACCACAACCACCCGATTCACCCCTAGAAACTGAAATCAATAAAATCATCCTGAAACCAATTAGCTAACTAGGTTTTAATCCTTTTCGTATGTGCCATGTTGAAGTTGCATCACCCTTTCCTACAGAAAACAGCATGCGTACAGCATCCACTCAACTGCTTTGTACCAATTACCTTAGCACTTTGTTTGCCCCCCCTTTTTTTTTAACAGCGATACAAATCCAGCTTTCCTCCCGTATTCTGAAACTTTCCCAGCAGTTCAAAAATTGTGATAAATGAACATTAACAGCAGGGAGAACTCCCTGAATAGCAATGGAAAGACCTGCAATACAAATCATCCACGTCTTCACATGCTGGGCAGGCAGAGCAGGGTCTGAAACCTGGGAGACCCCACCCCCGATGGGTGCATTAGTTCACTGCTCCCTACGCAGTGAAGCGCACCCTCATTAGAGGCGACACACTCCACAAAACTTGAGCTAATAAGTTCTGCGGGGCTTATTAGTTGGGCTCCATGCTGGAGCTGGTCTTGCTGGGAGCTAGCATGACTGCAAAACCACCCTGCTGCGTGGCCAGGGAGGGGAGCTGGTTTCAATCAGTGAAAAGAGGGGGCAGGAGTGGTGGGATGGGCCAAAAAAAGAGTCAAAGCTATTAGTTTTCCACTTTTTTTTTAGGCGGGACTTGCTGCTACCACACCCAGGTACTGGCTGTGGTTTAGAGGTCAATGACATGCACTCAGCAGCTCATTCCTCTTCCTTTTTCTCCCATGGAAACAATCACAGAAAAAATTAATATAGTTCAAAAGTTGCTTCAAAACTCTTCGCCACTACCTTGTGGGTATTTTTCTCTTGACAATACTAACCTGCTTAACCCTAAGTGAGCAGATGAGGAAGGACACAGGTGCAGCGACCAGCTTAGAGCTTGTACAAAACTCTGGGAATATTTGCAAAAGGCAGACTGCCCCTTTCCCCCAGGCACCGTACATCCATAACGGTATGTACATACTGTACACAGTACAGCGCACGTCGCTCAGCAGGATGAGTCTGAGCTCCTTACATGGGAATTCATAGTTCTGACATTTAATGGGCATTCTCCTGTGAAAAATGACAGAGGCATGTGAGATTCCGTATTTTTTGCATTTTTTTTTAAACTACCTATCAAGCCTGCTCAACTAGAAGCGGAAAGTTGCATTTCCTTTTAATTGCTATCATCACTAATGCTCTTGGGATCAAAAAGGCAAGGTATGGGATGGTGGTTCTGTTTTTCCTTTTGCACTTTTTAACAAGTGACAAAGATACAAAGGCAAAGCGTGGCTTTGGTTTAAAGTCCTCTGCAGCCATTGCCTTCCTGGGACCTAATACAGCAAAACAAATAGGATTCCTGGTGCCACTACATAATGCATTGCATTTGGATTACATACTGTGGTTTAGGAAGATGCAGAAGATAACAGCACGTAGAGGGAGAAGGGGCGAGTTGTAACCAGGGGAACAGACCACAGGGCTGCGAGTGCTGTCAGAGCCCCGAGTGTCTGTGCCTTAACCAAGCAGCTGGATTTTGATCCATCCCCTCTCAGCGCCCGCGTTGCTCGCTGTAACTGGGGGATTTTGCACAAAAGCAGAGTGGGGAGCAGGGTGGAAAGGATAAAATACTGAGGACCGCCTGGTTGCTGTTCATAGCTGGCTTTTTATCTTGGGGAGCTGCTGCCTCCTGCATAACCCAGCATCTTGGTCCCAAATGGAAGTGCCATGTGCCATTTGACTCTTTCTTGAAACTTACTCAAAAAACCCAAAACCTAATTCAATAACAAGTACGAGAGTGTGTGGACAAAGGGTTTATGGAGTTTGCGTGGGGGTGGGAGCCTCTGTATCCCTTTCCCCATCACTAACCCCCTGCCCCGCAGCCAGTCCTAACGGGTGCCCCAGGGATTTGGCAGGAGCTCTGAAAGGGGCTGCATGGAGTACCAGGGGTGAGGCGCTGCACAAACCTCACCCAGTCTGGTTCACTTTTGGGTTGAAGGGGGCACAGTCTAATAAAGGGAAATAAGGATCACCGAGCAAACCTGGGCCTATTTCATTACCAACCTCTCAAATTTTCAGTAGGAGTGTTTGGCATTTTTTTTTCTTTCCTCCTGTTCCTACAAGAGGATGGTAGTTCTCTGCTACAGCAAACTGTATCTGCAGAGAGCATTCTCACGTTTGCCTGGGATTCCCATTACATCATCTGTCCTCATTTTAGGATAGATATCTCTAAGCTTGTCTGTACACCCAGAATGAACACATATTAACTATGACTGATTAAAGAAGAACAAACAGCTGCAAATATTTTGATTATTACTTCTTGCTAGTTCTGTGATCTGAAGTTACCATCCAATGGCAAATGATGGGTAAATCCCAAAAGATTCGAGTTTTAGATTAGAAAAGTATTTGATATTCAGGAGAGTTTTTCCAGTCAACTTTTTACTGAGCTCACAACCTAGTACTTTTCAGATCAGACACATTTTTGCCCAATTAACTAAGCAACGGGTATAAAAAAATACAATCTGCCATCATGCTATAAAGAATACCAAAGCACAGAAAGAACAGCCATAAAAGCTCATGAGTGAGTAGTCTTGTTCCGTGTTTTTGTTTCGGTCACTAAATAGCAATCTTGCACCTCAGCATCTATCACCCAAAGTGACGTTCAGGGACACAGGCATTAACTCCCTGTCGATCTCCATGAGGTTGCTGCCAGCAGAGCCCCACGATATTGATCCCTCGTCTCCGCTGTCTCACCGCTGACTGCGATGCTTCTCAGGGCAAGTTATGGGGCTCTTTAGCACTCCCAGTTGCACCAGGGGTTTCAATGATCTCAGCTGTTGGGAGTAGAGGGATGAGAGGAACCAGTTTCTTCAGAAGAAATTATTTGTCTAGGTATGACACTACAGTGAAATTTGAAGTTTGATGAATCACACCATGATTCAACTTTGGTTCTAGCCTAAATCTTAATAGACAAGAGCTATAAGAGTGGCCAAGCAGTAGAATGGGCTTTGCTTATTGTTGGGGTTTTTTTTCCCCTACCTTTATTTAAATCATTCCTTGTCCTTGTCAAACAGAGAACATTATCTAATTCCTCTACAGCATGTACAGGATTGTGTGTTATCCCTCTACAAGGATCCATATTAAACCAACCACAGACAATAACCTCATACCATTCAGTACAGGAAGCATCATAATCTGCCATGCATTAAAGGTCTAAAAAAAAACCCTGCCTAATGTTAGAAGAGTCTCAAGCTGTTAAGCTACTACTTAACTACGGTAATTCACCATGAAGTCTCTCCCATGGCACAGCTAGAGAGTTGTTTTCACTTTCTAATAATGAACATGTGACTTAGGCATTTAATGAGTTCCCGAAATAACTGAACCAAAAGGCAAAATCCAAGAGGTTTTACTGCCCAGGGAGAAAAAAATCATAATTAAAATAGTGAATGGGCAGAAGAATAAAACGAAGACCGGGGGCGATTATAAAATCATTTAGGTGGAATAGCGAGCGTATTGCTTTCCTGTCCCAAAAGGGGTTTAAGCATGACAGAAGGCAGCCGGCCTTGCAGTATGTACCTGGGGCTCTACATCCCTCTCCCCCCTTATCGTCCGGTATCATCAGGAATACTGGCCCCTCGTCTTGGATTCAACACAGTGATGATTAAAAAGAAGTATCAACAAAATCATTCACTTGGGTAGCACTTTCCGCTGTGAACATCAAAACACACTGCAGATGTTAATGATACCTCATTGCGTTATCACAGAATCGTCTGTTCAAAAACGGGGATGGAGAGGGTAAGTGGTGTGCGAGTCTGTCATGGTTTAGTATTTCGAGTTAACAGGAGAAGACTCTACACGTTCTGAGTATGAACTCCCTGCTATAAGCACTGGGCTGGAGAGCCCATGGTCCCAGTGTCTCAGCTGAGTCTGGAGTTACCATTGATCCCGAAGAGCCATCACCAAGGTAGATCTAGTTTTAAAAAGTCTCAAAAAGCCTGGCCTTTAAATAGCTTGGGGGTTTTGTTTTGGGTTTTTTTTTTTAAATCCCAGCAGGGGAGTGTGTTTATCTTCTGTTGCTGCACTGGAGCAAGAGCCAGCGCACAGACCTGCAAGTTGTGCAGCATTTGTCTTTCCATCCTCCTGCACAGTTCAGCCTCCCGGCTTGTGCCGGCATACCACTGCAGAGAACAGCTTACCAAGCAGCAAAACCCTAGGGCAGAAACTCCTTTGGAGAAAAAGAGAGACCCAGCCGCTATCAAAACCGCTCTGTGGGTATTGATGCAAATTCTGCTCTGCTTCAGAAGTATACATATTTCTGACACAGCAGCAAAGATGGGCTTTCCTTACTCATCAGGTTTGGAAAACTGGGATACCGTGCATTTCTCCACACCTTGTGCTTTTACATTTGCCCAGAGTGGGGATTTGCTGCCAGCTCGGGGTTGCAATATCTCAGAAGGATGAACACTGGCAATGGTCAGATCCTGGTCTCATGGACACGTGGGTGTATCCAGGTGCGACCGTGAGGAAGGTTGGTTGGAGACTTCAGGGTCCCCCGGTAACCCCAAAGCCAGAAAGAGTTTGGGGACTGAGGAAGCCCAAGCTGCAGGTCTAAATTACATCCTAAGGATGGTCCCTGGCTCATGGTTTCCTCTGAACCCAACCCAGACTTGGTTTGCAGGAGAGACCTTGTCTGGAACAAAACCATGCTAGGGACAATTAAACAGCGCAGGCGCTCGGATGCCCATGGCAGGTCCACAACCCAGCACTGGTACCAGCACAGACACTGGATCCTCATCTCTAACCCACTGAAGGGTTACGAGGTTTGCATCTGCCCTAAGCCAACTCACCTCAGATGATAGACACCTGTCAAAGGCAGCTCTCCGCTGTACAACCAGGGCAACAGTCCCCACCCTGATTTTAGGATTTGTCCATGTTTAATTGCCTTATTTGCATACTTCTACACATTTAACTCATTGGATTGTTTCATAAATGGTAGAAAATAAGAGCTAAGAAAACTTGTGAATTTTTAAATTAAAAACTGCAGTAAGATTTCATTTCAAATTGGGCTTAAGGAAAATAAATTACATTTTGGCCAAAGGCCAAGTTCTGAATTTCTAATTAACTTAATCAAACTTTTTCATAGTCCAACCCTTGATAATTTATATAACCAAATTCACTGAAAAGGCAGTTAGAGTGAGCCCTGCACCAAATCAGACAGAAATAGCTAGAGTTCAAAGGATTTGTTCTCATTAACCCTAGAGAAAATTAGTTCAGCAATGAGCTGAATGGTAGTAGCAAGTGCCAGCTCAAAAAATGTATTTTAAAGGGTTGAATAAACACTAGGTTGGTAGATTTTACCAGAGATAGGCAGGTAATGTTGATCATTCACATAAAAAATACACATTTTACATTAATACCAAGAAGTGATCAGTGCACACAAGAGAACTCAAGCGTGTAAGAATATGTATCTTTTTATTAGACCAACTAAACTGACTGGAACTGAAATAGATGGACCAGCATGCCTAAAACCTTGCCCATTTTTATCAGTCTTACCAGCTGGTCCGCTGAAAGATATGGCCAGTCTTTATGAACTCCTTTAATACCTTCAGACTAACATGGCAACAACAAAACACCACATCATTAATACATACAAGGAATGCACATTTAGGCTTTTGGAAAGCCTGTTATTACCAATTTTATCAGGAGGATAACTTTTACTTCCAGCTAAACCGCCAGGCTGCCTGTAGAAGCAGTCACTGGGAAGAAATTAATGAAAACATCCATTGCAGAAACAATTAAGTTAAAGTTAAATAACTCAAGACCATTGCACTCAGGGGAAATGGCATATGCCGGCCTGACTTGGTCCCAGAGGGCTGGAGTAGGATAAATTGTCTGCCCTGTCCTGGAGAGGTCATCTGCTGCTCCTTCTGCTCCCAAACAACGACCCAGGGCACATACTCGGTCATGTTTTGTGGCAGATTTTGCTCTGCTCTGCAGCACGATCTGCCAGCCGAAACCTGTGTCAAAACTATTTATTGTTTTACTACATAATATTCTGCTTTCTTTTTTGTTTTCTTTTTTTTTTCCTTTTCTTTATCAAGTGGGTAATCCATACTATCGCCTCACAGAAAGAGCCTTGCCCATGCAAGCTGACAGCCCTCGCTTCCAGGCTGCAAAACTACCACGTCCTGAACGACATGATGGAGAGAGGCTCAGCACCCAAGAGGGGCCTGTTGTGCACAACAGCGAGAGCAGGAAATTAGAAATTAGGGCCATACGCAGAAGTGAATCTGGCTTGTTTAGCTGACAGCTAAGGAGTGCGATGCACCTATGAAACAGGGCTGTTCTGGTGACCCTTAGCAGCTACTAATTAAGCTTTAGTTCTGCATAGGAACCAGAGCATGATTTACAGCATTAGCTACGTGCACTCTGATGCACATACATGTTCCACTACATAAATACATTCAGTAATACATTGAACCTAATGGCTCCTCATACTCCTGCGAATCACTCTTGATGGTCTCAAAATGAGTTTCGCATGCACTGGCTATGGGGACAGGGAGCAAGCAGAGCTTCTGCCAGCAGGAAAGCATCTTACGTACAAGAGCCCTCACAAAAAAAACAAGCACCTTTTGGATCAGCAGTAAGAGCAATGGTGCAGTGTTAGCTGCATCAGTCCTCTCTGCGTGAAGGTCACCCCAAGAAAGCAACGGCCAGTTGCCACGGGCTTTTCCAGTCCCAGATGCCTAATGGAGGAGAATGTGAATAGTGAAACTTGGCTAAATTTATCAAGTTAATTGCGAGGAGACAACTATCAAAACTATAAATTACACCTTTCATTCAAGAGGAAAAACTCTTATAAATGAAGGGAACTTAGCAAAATCAGTTTAGATAAGCTTAGGGATGGGAACAAAGAGGATAATTGGAATTTCTTTAGGTATCAGGTGTAAATTAGTAGGAATTTATATCCTGGACAAAGAGGGGGTGGTACAAAATCATGAAGAAAAGCTCCAGACTAACTGGATAATTAAATCTCTCTCAAAGGATACTAGGAGTAAGAAGAGAGAATGCAAAGAAAGAGGAAAAGAAACGATCATGAAGAAAGCTGCATCTTAGAAGTTGAGAAACAGTGTTATAAGTGAAAAATAGCACAAGTCAAACTGAATTAGAGTCTGCAAAGGAAATTAAAGCACCTAGTTAAAATGACAAAATGTTTTATCCGTATAAATAAAATGAAAACAAGAAAAGAAAAGAGGTCACTATGGGCGGCACCAGGATTAAAGATAATCCAAGTATGCTCCGAACTGTACGATACTTTGCTTCAGATTTCAAGAGGAAAGAGGGCAAAGGCAGGATGACCAATGGGTACAGATATATTAAACTGGAGCTGATCACATCAAGGGCTGAAACAAAACTCAGAGATCAATGCCTCCAGGAAGGGTCCTGAATCCAAACAACTGCCACGTCTAAGACTTCATGCTATATCTTCCTTGTGGAAAGCATTAAGGTAAGCTGAGCACAGGCTGCTGACGCGTCTCATCTTGCTTTGTAGCACACAGCATCAGGGTCTTTTGAAACTGGACTAGAGTATTTGCTCTAATGCCACATAATCATGCATCTAGCTGGAAAGATGGCGATCAGAAGAATTGTAAAGGACATAAGGAATTGGTCATCAGGAAATCTCTCACCGTGTTCACCTACGATAGGACTGTTAAACCAGAATCACCACTGGAACTGCTCCAGAATTGGTCTCCAAACCAATTTCATGTAATATTATCATAATGCAAAGCAGGAGGATTCTGAGTAAAATCGCTGATGATATGAAGCAAGAAAGTATCATCAATGAAGGAAAATGAAATATCACCCAGGGAAAGTGGAACGACTCTGCAGACCAGAGGGAGAACTAGGACGAGGATGGACCTTCATGGTGCAGAGAATGAGCAAGTTCGTAAGAAAAGGAAGGGAAAAAAAATAATTCTGCAGTTAACTGGGAGGTCTTTGGTTAGAAAAACAGAGGCTTTGGAAAGAGACACTCAAGTGCACCAAAGGGTGAAGGTAACCAACAGGAAGCAGAAAAAAGAAAATTCAATGTTAAAATATATCCAGCAAGATACATTCAACAGAAGGAAATATCAATGCCATTGTGCAAGCCCCTGATGTGACCTCACCTGAAATCCTTTTAACCACGTCTCAGAGAAATTATTTCCAGCAAAGATGCAGAGAGCTGTAATGACGATTACTGAAGCAATGGAGAACATATATTACAAGGGAAGACTAGAAGAGGACAGGTTGTTTGACCTAGCAAAATGCAAGCTGAGAGGAGAAGAGCTATTTCAAGGACAATATTGGCACAAGATCAAATGGGGATAACACAGCCAAGGATTGAATTTAGTCTGGAAGTCTGGCATCATCTTCAATGTTTCTCTCCTACAGGAGTAAAGGCAAGAAGTTACAAGACAACACCTCGTCCCTTTGCAGGAAGTCCACAGGAAAATCTTGGCACTGGGTCAGAGAGGGCTTTGACTGGCTGAGCCTCGGTCACCCACCTGTATGCACCAGGGGTTGGCCTCACAGCAAAGCCCCATCATGAGCTACGGTCATCTGCAGGCAGCAAGACCTGCTGTCCCCATCATCTCCAGCAAACCAGGAGCATGAGCGTGGCCGCTCCACAGCTTTCTAAACAACATTTGTAGTAGAGGTCTTAAGTTAGCTCTGCGTAACTGTATCCAGGTCAATAATATTTTAAAAACCTACAATGGAACAAGGAGGAAACAAGAAAATTTCAACAAGATTGTCAGGAATAAACATCGATGGTGGTGGGGGAAGCAACTGGCCTGCTGTAAAAGCCAAAGTCAAGCCAAGCCAAAACCAAATCCAAACCTGAAGCTAAGAAAAACCAATTGGACTATGCTGATCTGAAGCCCACCAAAAAGCCTTTGTTTTCTTCAGCGAGTGTTTCAGAGGACAGATTCTTGGTGTAAGCAAAAGAGTTAAACTATATTTGGCATCCACTTTTCTTCTGCATGGCTCAAAGATAAACAATTCAACTGGTTTGTTTGATTTAGGAGGAACAAAATAACACTACTGTTAAATATTTTAGGTGATATTTCACACAGCTTCCTTTGTGTCCAACATTTGTTATTCCAGCTAACATCCTGCTTGGATCAAGAAAATATGCCAATTAAATTCAAAACTGTATCAAGCATCCCACCATTCATCAAGATGAATATTAGCACAATATTGAGCTTGACATTCATTGGAGTTTGATCACTGGAAACAGCAAACCAGCTTGCATTTTTTTTCCTCATCTCAATTTCCGATAACATTTTGCAGCTTCTCAGTCGAGTCAAACGCTGTGTTCACTGTGAAAGACACCTTCAGCTAATCTGATGGCCAACAGCCCCAGACCCATAGCCTAGCAAACCATCACAGCCCGTTCAAACAGGAATCTACCCCAGCGCTGGCTGTGAGCAAGCGGTTTGTCAGAGGATGACATACTTCCTACTGTGCTTCCACTGAAGCACATCTGTGAGTCAAAAATAACATTACAGCATGGAAAATCTATGCTTCCTCCTGTCTGACCCTAATCCAGGTGAGTGCAGCTGTGGCTGAAGGAAAATTAAAGAAAATATTAGCTTGCAAGTATCGCATTAGAGGTGAAGCTAGCAGTATTGTTTAGGAGACAAAAGGAAGGGGAAAAAAAAGCTAGTTTGTGGGCTTGGGAGTTAGATTGCACCCTGAAGGCCCGAGCTTGGAATTAGAAGTTGCTGAAGCCAAACTTTTCACTTCTGGTCCTCCAAGGGTGCTTTCTTTTAATTTCTGAGGCCCCAGACTAAAACATCTTTGCCTGACTGCAGGCTCAGGCTCAAGCGCACAGCAGCCCTGCTCTGCTTCCTTCTGTAAAGGAACAGGTCATTAAAAAATCCCCAGAAAATGGATATTTATTTTTGAGATTGCTCTTTGCTCTTTTGCAAAGCAGAGTAACAGCAGCAGCAATGTCATGTTGGATCACTGGACTGTGCTGAAGATTAACCCCTTGCTGATCCTCCACCCCAGAGAAGCTCATGAATAAATTAATAATCCTGCCATCAAAACAGAGTTTCAACAACAAGCAACAAATGATGGGTGACGACAAGGGGGCACAAACGAAATGATAAAGACAAAATATAGAAACTAGCCAGCCAACCACCCTACGTAATTTCTACGGCAAGAGTCCTAAAGCAACTTGCACATGAAAATGAATTTATAGACTGCATCATACCCTTACTTCTGGCACAAATGTTTCCTTTGCAAATGCCATATTCATTCCAGTCTCTTGTATGGGATATTTACAAATGATATGTCTTTGAAATGAGAGGAGATTATAATCTATTACCTGTATTTTTATTTCTAACACTGCTGTAAGTGTTACTAAGTATTTTTAAATGCATCCAGCTATAAAATTTATTCAAGTACCTCTGACAGAAGTGAGATTTACTGAGAATAATTGTTAGTTCCACTGACATAATTCATGGATATAATTCAAAAGTGTCTACAAAGAATACTCAGGCATCTTTTAGTAAGGAAATGTTCAGGGTCATGGCTTAGTTCCTCTTTGCTGACTAAATTACTGTCAAAATAATGGACACTTCTGAGATCTGAGAAGATGAGAAAGCCAAAATTTGCTCCAAAATCAGAGCTCTTTGTGTTAGATTTCTTTAACAGTCCTGAGGAAGTTGAGGACTCACTTTTCAAAGAAAGAAAGAAAAATCAAGTTAATACTACTACAACTGCAACTAAGATACAAAATGTTCCTGTTGCTTCTTCTGTGGCATTTGTATGTCTGAAGAGAACTTCGTACAGGTCGGTGTCATCTACAGGAGGCGAAAATGAGACTGAGAAGCACAGAGGTCACAGCCTGCTGTCTGACAAGTCTGCGATGCTATCCTCATGTGAAGACTTTTTAGCCCTGCTGCCCATCCAGGGGTCTGCGTCCCTTCACAGATCTGCAATGGGCTACGGCATTTTGCACCCTCCCTGTGCACAACCCTATGGAAACACACTTGCCTGCAGAAATCACGTGTGTCATTTTGAAATAGGCAGTCTGTGGACTTTGTAAGAGTACTTTCTGTAAATTACTTCTAAAACATAGCCATTTTTTTGGTTCATTTGCCAAGTAATAATATTTATACAGTGCTGTTCATTGGAAGAGGTCAAATCACAGTTAACAAGAGACATTCGAACTGGACTTCAGCTCCCACCACCTCAAAAATAGAAGGAAAACCACAAATCAGAAGAAAGGAAATCTAGGAGGAAAGCGTGAAGAAACCCATGTTTATTTTCTGAGGGGGTATAATGTGTACAAAGGTGCTCTGGAGCCAGGACTGAGGACCCATGTCCTATTCCAGCTCCAGGTGGACCCTCGCAGGTTGGTGTGCCCCACCGCTTGCTGCTGTTCCCACTCCAACATCTGGCTGAACCAAAGGCTCCTTGTGCTCCAGACAAAAGCAGCCAACATGCAATAAATCGGCTGTCACCAGAGCTGGTGATGGCAGATAAAAACAGCCATCCCCAAAACTGAGGCATGGCAGCAGGGTGGTAAAATGCACCCTGAAAAGATACCTTCTTACATTGCCACTGCTCTTTGCAAAACTCACTTTTAAAGGCAGGCCAAATCTAATTTATTTACAACACAGTTAAAAGTTTTATCTAACAGTGCACACATACCAGTGAAGAAGGTCTAAGCAGTCTGAAAGAAGTCTGGTTGCTGAGGACTGGCAGACTGTTGGGTCATTTCAACAACAGCTACTACTGAGCTGTAATCAGATGTCCAGACAGCCATGCTCAGTAGGAAAGCGGCTTTATGAAGCCTACATACGCTCTGCCTGTATGTAGTATTTCCCGCACTCTAATGATTTAGTAAACCAAAGATTTCACGTTTTTAAAATTATTTCTTTGCAATATGACAGTGCAAGTTTAATGACCCATCCTATCCACCCCTTTGCAACTATGTTATAGGAAGCCACGTGCTTAATGCAGCACTGGAGATTCCCTTAGAGGTTTCCCATCCAAATATTGACCCAATCTTGTGCCTAAAATCCAAGGGGATCAGCAGCCAAGGAAACATTGGGTTTTAGTTAATAGAAGTGCACCAACACCATCTGCACTGACACCATCTTCCCTAACCTTCTGATATTCTGAGGCAGGAATTCATTTTTCTCCCTTCTGAAAGTGTAGTAGCAGCTGGTTTAGGTTGGGAATAAGCTCTCCTGAAAGTCGAGGCTCTCTCCAAGAAGCCATTTTTAGTTCTCACATACAATCTCTGCACCTACTTTCTCTGTCATCCCATCTTTCCCAGCTTGGATTAATCAAAAAAACCCCAAAAACCCCACAACACAACTATTAGTCTGAAAATCAGTGAAAACTGATGGCTCTTTACCACTTAACACTGGATAAAGAATTAAGAGTAGCAAGAAGCAATAGTTAATTGCCTATGGTAGCTAAGCAGAGAGTCTTGTGTCAGCACCCTTGCTGCTGAGGTTTCCTGTGCCACTGGTCACTACCCCACTATAAATCAACCGCTGACCTGATCCAGGTTACAAATAACCCTAAAATACCCCAAAAGAATGGAGGCAGAGGAAGAACTCAGGCAGTTTTACACCGAAACTGCAGATTCGGCATGCGAACACCCAAGCATGCCTTGCACCTGCTGGACATGTCATTTCAACAGGATTTCCGAAATGATTAACACGCACTTAACGATTTGCAATATTGAGTCCTGAGAATGAGAAGTTTTCAAGACAGCAGCCTGGACGCAGCCTCAGATGGGCTTGGCAGGAACAGTCTCACAGTAAAATAATGCCTCGTAATGCAATTAATCTCCCCGAGTAAAAGTAATAAAGATAAAACAACACGACTTTTCCCAGCTTCAAATGCAATTCCCTGCAGGTTACCGTCACACCTTTTGTTTCTCAACACTGGTAACAATAATGTTTTGCTTTTCTTTTTAATTGCATAAACTTCCCTAGAGTATTAGCTATACAAGAGGAAAACCAAACTGTATTTAGTGACCTTCTGCAAAAAGGGAAAAATGCCTCAGGGCAGGGGGTTTTGTGGTTTTGTTGTTTGTTTTTTTTTTAAAGAAAAACTTTTAACTGTTCGATAAATAAAACAAGGGAAGGGGTTGGGTGCTGCCAGACCAGCCATTTGTCTCATCAATAAACTTGCACAAGTGACTGTTAGCAAGTGACAAGTAAGCGTGGAAAATTAAGGCAATGGTTTGACAGGTATCTCATGCATTTTATCAAAGTAAATTGGATCCAGAAATATGAAAGACAGGTTTTGCAATACACACTGGCTTCAGGGAATTAAATGCTTGTTTCTATAGGGCAAGACAGCAGCGACTGGGCAAAAGATGACCTCACAGGAAAGCCTGATAGACTGCTGTTCAAACTTCACATCACACCACCATCACCTTGGCAAATCTTTTCCAGGGTCCTGCACCAGCTTTTATAGTCGCTATTCAGACGCCATCCTCCCCTTCCCAGCTCAAACCACTTCACTTCCTCTGCTGGCAAACTGAAAATAAAATAAAGTTTTAAAACTGCTAAAGTTACAAGAGCTCGGTGACAAGCGAAGACCCAACATCAAGGCACTTCAAAGCTTGACTCCCTATACACAGGTGCTGGAAGGTCCTCCTGCACACACACACGCCAAAATACTAATTTTTCCCCTACCGTTCCTTTGATTTTCATCTTTTCCGGTGCTGGCACTGCTGCGCCAGTGGTTTGCTACTCTCCAAACACCAAATACACGTATTGGAAACTCTTTTAATTAGGCAGAAGCTCTGGTCTCTGAGCTCCCAAAGCTGCCGCATGTTGGCTTTGGGAGGAAAGCACTTGTGCCTCCGTGGAAAGGCAGCAGCAACTGTGGGAAAGAGGAGGAACCAGAGATATGACAGCTCTGCCTGATGGGCAGCTGCTTAACGGGTCCCACATTTTCTAAATGAATAATTGAATTTAAATTACTTCTAATGCTGAAATTAATTTAACCTGTTTAAACTCAGAGTGTTGTCACATGTTGCAAGAGTACAGCTTGCTGCCGCTCCAAGTGTATTAATAGCAGTTCCTGAAACTATTAATAACTGGATCCCAGCAGCTGATCCGTGTCATCTGCCCAGGGGTCTCCAAGCACCAGCAAATGCCCGTGTCTCCTTCTAGAAGGAGGCACATGAGCACCAGCAGGTCTGGCTGATGATGGGGAAGACGAGCAAAAAAGATGCAGAAAAGCCCACTGTGGTCGGTCAGGGAGGCTGCGATGGTCACAGAATCATTAAGGTTGGAAAAGACCTGTAAGATCATCAAGTCCAACCATCAACCCAACACCACCATGCCCACTAAAACATGTCCTGCAGTGCCACGTCCACATGTTCCTTGAACACCTCCAGGGATGGTGACTCCACCACCTCCCTGGGCAGCCTCTTCCAGTGCTTCACCACTCTCTCAGTAAGGAAATTTTTCCTAATATCCAATCTAACCTCCCCTGGTGCAACTTGAGGCCGTTTCTTCTTGTCCTGTCACTAGTCACTTGGGAGAAGAGACCAACACCCACCTCCCCACAACCCCCTTTCAGGCAGTTGTAGAGAGCGATGAGGTCTCCCCTCAGCCTCCTCTTCTCCAGACTGAACAACCCCAGCTCCCTCAGCCGCTCCTCATCAGACTTGTGCTTCAGACCCCTCACCAGCTCCGTCGCCCTTCTCTGGACACGCTCCAGCACCTCAATGTCCTTCTTGGAGTGAGGGGCCCAAAACTGAACACAGTATTCGAGGCGCGGCCTCACCAGCACCGAGTACAGGGGCACAATCACCTCCCTACTCCCGCTGGCCACACCATTTCTGATACAGGCCAGGATGCTGTTGGCTCCTGGGAGCAGAGCCCACAAACCAATCCTCTAATCTTTGATCTCGCAGAGACTGGAGGAAACTCTCCTTCAGGATGGGAAACTGTGATCTTGGGGCAAGGACTACTCATCTCTTTTCTTCATACGTGAAGCAAGTACAGTATTCAAAGTTGAAAAAAGAAAATCTTTTAAAAATGAGCACTGGAAAGCCCCCCAATCATTTTGTACCAGTGGCAAGACCCAAAAATTTCTGTTGGTGGGTGGCAGGGTGGGATGAGAAAAAATTTCATTACAAGATGAAAGGTTTCACACTTTTCCCTCCAGCTAAAATCTGCTTTACTCTAAGCATGCTAAGGGGGTGTCAGCTCCCTCTGTCCCACCTACCCCACGGCAAATCCTTTGAGCTGTTACAGCAAAAAAAGGAAGGAAATGCCCAGATTTGGAAAGTATTTTTTTAAAGCATCTCCTCTGAATAAGTTTGTCATATGAAATGATAAAGAAATCAGAAGCCAACTTCGCTTCTGTCATCCCTGCTGGAGGCAGCAGATGGGAAGACCCTCAAAATACCATTGCTGTAAGTAGTATGTTAAAACATGAAGTTTGGCTTGGGGCAATAAAACCAGATCACCCTGACAAAGAAAGATGAATATCTTCCGCTGTGCCCCATTTTTTGCTTGAGCAGGTAAATACAAACACATGTCCTAAAGCAGAAATCCATTGCTATCAACTTTGTATACATACACACACACTTACTTTTTTATAAATTATGGAGCAGAAAGGAGTCAAAGATCAGTGGAATTTAATTTATTTTTCAAAATAAATGCCAAAAAAATTCACAGTGCCATAGGCTTTCGTGCTTTCTGCAGACTAAATCAGCTTCAGCCAACTGGTAGCAGAGTGGCAAAGAGTGGGAAATCAGCTGAATATACCAACAGATTCACAACTTCAAATTTTACCCGGAATGTTGTAAAATTTGGCATTTTACTAAAATCCACAACTATGAGACACAACCAACTACAGGAAAAAATTCACCTTTCATTTATCATTCAAAAGCCTGTTTCACACCTTACTTTGCAGACAGGAGGGAAAAACCTGTGCCCTCCGGAGCCAGAGGGTGAAGCTTTCCCCTGTGAAATGCTCACTGGTCCCAAAAGATTAGAAATATTCTTTGTTGAGACTGCAGCTGGAATCACAGACCAACTCAACGCCCACCCCACCAGCGCTGGGGAAGCACCGTGTCTGCAGGGCTGACATGGGCTGCTCTGCAAAAACACCCCCAGCCCAGGCGAGCGCAGAGCCAGCAGCAGAGGAGAACCCAGCTCCCACTCCCGAGCCCCCGGGGAACCTCTCCCAAAGCAGTTCACAAGCCATCCTCCGGCAGTTTTGAGCAGTGAAGTTGGAAACCACCTTTCTCAACAGTTCTTGAGTCCTTTTGAGAGGTTTTCTGTGCTCTGCAGGGAAGACACCAGAATCTCAAAGGAGCCTGAACGTGCAATACACTCTCTGCAGATTGTATACATGGACTTAAGACTAAGCTATATCCAAGTAATTCCCTATTAATGTATCATACATATAGTATTATTAATTATAATATCAATTATATATAATAAATGTTTTTTATCATGTCACGAACAAGATATATCACAGGGGAAAGCCCATTACAACCTCATCCAGGTCCCAAGAAGTTCATAGCCTCATTCCAGCACCTGCTGCATGAGCATCCGCATACAAAAACAAAATCCACCACTGCTCTCAGGAGGTGGCTGAGGATGGTTCTCTAACTCAGGGACCTGCCTGATTTTGCAGACTGCCAGTGCTGCCTCCTGGGCAATGCCACCAGCCCCAAATGGAGCTCAAGTAGAAATGACCAAAACATGATGAAAATTGACATTTTAGATGGGTTCAAGCTTCAGAAATGTGCCCTCACCTCTTTCCTTCTAGTCCTGGCCCAGGTGTGAGAAACATTAGCAAAAAAGCAATGCTTGCATTTGTCTGATGCAAGGAAAAATGCAGACTTACAAACGATTAATATAACAGCTTTCTCTAGCAACACATTCAACTGCTTTTCATTTATTTCTGCCACCATCTGCAGAGGACAAGACTGTTCCCATTTCTCTTTCAGCCATTTCCCTTTGGGGTGGCTTTGGCAAGTTTTTATAAACGCTGCGTGCTGCTCACTCAGTACAGAAGGATAGTGGTTCTCCAACTCGGGCCATCCAAAAGCCCTTGGATGGCAGCAATTTGGGCTTCTTTCTCCTTCAGGCTTGATTTGAAACACCAGCATTGGTGTCAAAACCCTGCACAGGCTGCCTGCGAGCCCTGGGGCTTTGCGCTGATCACGTAAAGCCCAAGGGTCTGCCAGGACCCATCCACACTGCTGGCTTGGGTCCACAGGCTGCTGCGCGCGGCGATTCCCGTCATCATCAGCAGCATCCCGAGCACAGCCTGGGATGCCCTGGCTCCTAACTCCTATGTCGCAGTTTCTCAAATATTACGTTTCATTACAACACATTTTTCAGCAGAGGCATATGTATGCTCACACATACAGGCGTGTGTGTGTGTATATATATACACACATATAGATATGCATACAACGTGTGTTATTCAGTGAAACAGCGTGCAGCAGGTGGCTGGTTCTCTATCAAGGCCACGCTTGCTGCTCCCCACCCCATGTGCCAAGGCTGGGCTGCCATACCCAGAAACGAGGAGCTATTTTGAGTGCCAAGCTTCGTTTTCCTTTCATCTGCCTTTTGGGCTTCTCAGATTCACATTTTCAAGACTTTTTGTGAAACATAAATACGTATTTTTTGCGGCCAGTCTGACCACGAGCACACACAGACCGGCTGGGCTTTTGCTGGGATCAGTTAGGTATTTGTCACCTAATCAAATGACATGCTTTCATCTGAGGCTGTAGCTTTCCGACCAGTATAAATTGATTTATGTCTGCACATCTGAAATGGGCAGAGGCCAGCCTCACTCCCTACCCCGGACCATTTGATCTTGACTCCTCCTTTGGGGCAGCATCAGCTTTTAACATGGCCGTTAATCTATGGGGAAAAAAGGTATTTATTGCAAAAATGCTCACAGATGCAAGTTACTGTGTGGCTGTTTGTGTACAAGCATTCGTAGCTGATGGCACTACAGCTCAGAGGGCACTACAGCTCAGAGGACAGGAGGGACAGAGGAAGACAACTGCATCATCTCCTGTGAAGCCAGGTAAAGTCTTTAGTTCCAAGACAGAGCACCTGAGTGCTGCATAATGGCTTGTCATCTGCTGGACATCAGACTAGAAGATCTAACGGCCTCAGTGACAGCTTGAAACTCAACCTCTCACTGAACAATTTCTCTCCTCCCCAACCTGTACCTCCTCTCCATCACCATGGGGCAGCACAAGAATGCATGGTCTGGCTCCAGGTCCCTTGCAGAACCTTGTTTCTCCTCTTGGGCCCTCTTCACACATTTGGACAACCACCCAGCATGTGAAAAAGTGAATGAGAACACCAATCTGCTCATTAAATTGCGTTTTGCTCCCGTTCTGCAAAAGTTATGACTGGCAGCACATATGCAAGTCAAGACAATCAGTCCTCTATGTCTTCCAGCAATATCATCTTCCTGTCCAAATCATCACTAAACTGATTTCCTATTGCAATTAAAGATCCTGCCAGCAAATATTAATGCAGACTCCAAAAGGTTTCAGGTATTTTAGAGGCTAGAGTTGGTTTGATGACTATACTTTGATTCAGTACATTTTTCTGTAGTCATTTAAAGCAAGACTTTACCAATCTTGGTTTCCTTTCCAACCCTCAGCCTCCTTAACTATTCATTTCATAGAATTGAATCATAGAATCATTTAGGTTGGAAAGACCTTTAAGATCAAGTCCACCACTAAGCCATGTCCCTAAGGGCCACATCTACACATCACCTCCAGGGATGGTGACTCAACCACTTCCCTGGGCAACCTGTTCCAATGCTTGATATGTTTCATATGGTGTTCATGCATTTCAGCTGAGTTTGGTGATGTCCCAGAGGTTGGGGCAGAAATCTGACCCTCAAATTGCTGAATTTGAAGAGGAGGATTTAATTCTTTCCCGTATTAAAAATACCTTTAACTGGAAACCCATCTTCCTCATATACTAATGAGTCTACTCGCAACTCCTTGGCTAAGACTCCTTCCAGTCTAACATTTTCTGCCAAACTAGCTCTCTCCTGACAGCTACTAATTTAGAACTGTTTTGTCTTAACTCGCATTTCTACTCAATTGACCTCATGGGCTTCTTTCTCAGTAATTCCACAGAAAATGTGCTCAATGTGCAATTCCCAAGTTTGCTTTTTTTTGTTTGTTTATTTATTTTTAACTTCTCAGTGCTGCATTTTCTAGTCTGGAACATGAAAATTATTCCCGGGCTTTTTTTGCTATGTCTATTATCCAGGGTGTCATCACTGCAAATACTTTGCCAACTGAAATATCACTCATAATTGGTATCAAAGTACAGGAGAGAAAAAAAAAGAAAGAAAAAAGATCTGTTTGCTCTCCCACAGGTGCCCTGCAATGACACCAGGCTGGAATGGGTGTGCACCAGAAGAAGTGAGAAATAACTGTTGTTCATAGCTTTCAATACACATACTACAAATACATTACACAGTACAATACATTAATTACACTTTCAGCTCTAGCCTTGCTAAGACATTCAGGTTTCATTGCACAGATCTGAGATCTACATCAGTACAGAGAGCTTCTGACCTGGCCATCACCCAGCTGCATCCCTAAATAAAACAACCTTATCTAACAAAATTTAGGAAGGGTAAAGCCTGGGGTACCTGTGGGTAGATTGCTCAGCCCTTCTCTGCCCAGAACACCTGAAAACTAGCTGAAAGAGCAATGCATGAGTGATCCTGCATGCCTCATGGTGCTGTGTCACCTTGGGTTTGGGTTCCCTCTTCCTGTAAGGGAGAGCTTAGCCTAAACCGGAGCTGGAGCCTGACTGTAAAAGGGGGGAAACAATCCCCAATTTGCAATAATGATGTATACCTAACGTTTGTAAGGAACTTCAAAAGACGGTGTCACAGATATAACAGCTCTAATTTCTCTTAGGTCCAAATACCATCAACTTTGTATTAGCAAAACTGTTGCTGCTTTATTCCAGATGAGCACAGATGTATTGTTCACAATCTCTATATCCAGCTTTAATTATCTATCAGACTTTGCCTAATTACAGTCTCTCTTATTAAACTACATAGCATCTGACTTACCAAAATTCAAACTTTTTTTTTTGATAGAGAAACCAAGGTCAATTGCTCGGTGTGTATTTCTCACTGCCCTCTTTTTGAACACAGAGCTGGTGGCTCAGTCTTAGAGTGGAGTAGCCTTCAAGTCAGACCATCACCTCAGGAGACAAGTATTTTAGTGCCTAACTATTACAGTACCACAGGGAGATTTTAACATACCTGGAGTTTTGTGACCTCAGTAAAGGTCATATTCCAAATTGTGCATCCTGGCATGCTAGTTATGAAATTTATGGCATAAATATTTGGAAGATGTTCAGCTGGGAGCTACAGAACCTTGCGCAGCAGGATCAAGTGGAGGGAATAACCAACCATTAATAGATGCATTACTAATATCCTGGAAAAAAGTCTCAATTCCTTTTAAAATACACATGCACACAGTGCCTGGCATGGTTCATCAACGTATGACAAATGAAGGCTTGTCAACTGCTTCTGAGCTGAAACATGACACCATGGGCATGGTTTGAAGCATTCCTTCTTCCTCAAACCCGAAACCAACCAGGATCTCCCAAGGACAACCCATGAATCAGCCCAGGGAGGTTTGGTACCTGTGAAGACTGGTCTCCGTCTTGCACTTCTCAAGAGAAATAAGAAGTTCTCCATTTAACAGAGTAATTTAAACTGCTCCATTTTTTAATATCGCCATTTAAATACAGTAACTAGAGCCTTCATTTTTATGGATGTCAGGAGAAACATAAGTTACAAGTTATATGCAAACCACAGAGGAAGTATTTTAATTTCCAGCATGCAGCATTTCTCCTAACCTGAAATAACGATTTTTGCTTGTTTGTGTTCCCAGAAGCCATGCAGGGCCCCGAAACATTAATTTACCAGGAGGTGTGAGGGAAGTAACACAGCATACCCTCTGTATCTGCTACATCTCTGAAATTAAGAGGCTCTCCTCTAGGAAAGGTGCTTTAATGATATCTCCATTTTCTATTCATGAACTTTAGGAATGTCTCTTTACACTGTATTTCAGTTTTTTAAATCAGATTACTAAGTAATGTCAAGCACCACAAAACATGTTCATATTCTCAAGAGCAGAGAGTGGTGTTGTGAGGTTGTCCATCAAGTTTCTCCAATTAACAAGTGAAAGGATGTTAGCCATTAAGAAAAACAATAGCCCTGAAAACATAGGCTAGTGTCTGCAACTCAGGCTGGTTTCTCTCTGGCTCCCATACCATCAACCACAAACATGCTCAGCCCTGGTTAGCAATTTGCTGGTGCACAAACCTAAAACTAATCCAGCTCTTTCTTCCACGTGTGCTGTCTCTGCAATACAGCAACACGAGTGTCAGCCCACAGAGTACAAATGTGTCATCCATAAGGTAGTTGGTTTTGGTTTGGGGTTTTTTTGTTTGATTGTTTTGGTGGGTTTTTTTACTCTAGTGCCACAATTTAGAGACGTTTCATTGGGAAGACAAAGACAAATGGAGTCTTTGCTCATCGTCATTTAGTTATCGGTAACTCTTCATTCTGTCATCAGTTCAAGTTTTGGGGGAAAAAGGATGTGATAGCTATTGGATGCTTATTTGATCAGCAGAGGCTGGTGGTCCTCAGTTCTCCCCCTCCCAGGAATCAGGACTGCTGCTAAATGGCCCCACAGCAAACACATAGAAGGAGAATACATGTTTCTATGCAATGAGGCCTCTTAGGGACAGACACACGTGCTCTTCCATGCCAGAGATAAGGCACATTAATTGGAGGGTACACACAGGACTTCTCTCAGGCTATCTGGTACCTATCACCAACACTTAAAATAATAAATTCCAGAGTTTGATGAATGTCACAGCTACTGTTTGATTTTTTTCCCTCCCCTCACCTTAACCATTCAGGTCCTAATTATACTCCAGCAGTTAATCACCACCAAAACAGCAATAAGAAAGACACAAAGAGCACATAAACATGGGCCTACCTATAAAAATGGAAACACAAAATCTGCTGCCTTGTAATGACTCTAGGCAGAAGAAATGGTGTGAAAAGCAGAGGAAAAGAGCCCAGTCATGCTCAGCTGCACAGTCACTTTGCTGGCCTTTCACCTAGGGAAATTTCAGTTTAGTTTTCACTTACAGCCCAGGCAGGATGTAATTCCATTTCCTTCTAGTCCCCATTGGACTTTTTTCTCCCCTCCATATCACAAAGCATACATTCACGTAGCCATTAATACAATTGAAATCCTCAGAAATGCCACATAAAAGAAAAGGTCAGGGTAGTCTAACATCTGCATTAACAGGGTTTTATGAGGTGCAGAAGAACCATCCCAGAATTGTCCTGTATGGGCCAGTTCAGTGGTCTGGCAAAAGTACAAGGACTCCTGGCAGACAGCTTTATTTTAATATAGGATGGGAACAGCTTCAGAGCCCGTCACTGCAGTACGTCCAAATATTCACAGAAAACAGTATTCTAGCCGTGCCCAAGAGTTAATTTTCAAAGGGGCAGGACTCAGGCTACAGTAAGGAAATGTGGTTTTCTATTCTCTGCTGCACAAGGCACAGGAAAGGGCTAAATCTGCATTTAATTTAACCCCCTAAATAAAGGAAAGCAACCCAGCGTCTTTGACCTCCCCTTTCCAAAGCTCTGCAGCGGCCAGAGGGAAGATATCACGGGAGGAACTGGCTGCAGCTGCTACCAGCAAGACAAAAGAACAGCAGGGAAGGCTTTCCTGCACGCCCAAGAGCAGGGAGGCACAGGGAAGCCCTGCTCCCAGGTGGCTGTTGCATACGGCTGGGATGGAGGCGAGGTTTGCCCCGCTGTCGAGCAGGAGGTGGATGTAGCACAGCAAGAACTTCTTGTGCTGGAGGTTGGCACACGCTGGGTGCAACATCTCCTCTCTTGTTCTTGCAGCAACAGGGATTTTCTGCCTGTGGCATCCCGGCACCTTCCCTCTGCAAGCTTCTCCAAGTGCCCATCGCATCAGGAGTGCGAGCACTGCAGCTGAGACAGCACGCTGGGACCAGACCCGTCCTGCTTCCAGGAGGCATCTCTCTACCATGCTGCACTTTCTGGTTCACCCGCCCCAAGTATTTGCAGTTCAGCACAGCAGTACTGAGGTCATGCTGATCTGCGTCTTCACCATCTCTGGAAGCAGCGTTCATCCAGAACTGGTTATTAAAGGGCCGTGTGTCTGTGAGATGCTCCAGCAAGAGTTTCCTGCCTCTAAGTCTGTAAAAAAGGGCACCATCAGCCTTGTATCATCATTATTAAGGGTAACGAAAGACAAGAAAACAGATCAGCCTTGAGTGCGACTGTGAAATGTTTCATCATCTCTTGCAGAAGAGCTCTGCCAGTGCAGGCTGGAGGCTGGGCGCAGCACCCTCACCGTGTGTGCTTCTGCTGTTGCCTTGCAACTGCCTTCAGGGCTTTTTCCTGAGAGGTTTCCCTTATCTACACTGGTGATGTCGCCTTCCTGCTAACTCCCCCACAGCCAGAAAATCCAAATTTCACAAAGCAATTGGAGCCAAGGTTGGGGACAAGCTTTGGATCCCCCCCCAGCACTGCCAGCAGGACAGGGCATGAAATGCAGGGGAGAGGAGAGGGACGGGGCACCCCATGGCTGGACCCCAGGAGGCTGAACTCGCCTGACAGCCCAGAAACCTGACACAGATAATAACTCCCTCCCTGATGAAGTCCCATGAAGGACTTAATAAAATTACTGCATTAGATTGTCATCCCTGGATTGTCACAAATACATCTCCATGATGCAGACTTTAATTATTTTAAGTTTGCCAAAGCATGGGCTTCTACCACATCACTCAAACACACAAGTATCTCACCTGAAATGCTGAAATCTGGCAGAAAACAGGAACAAAAACTCTATGCTGGCTGGCAGGGGCAGGTTTCAAACCTGGACTTCTCCTTTACCCGGAGGCTGGCTACAAAGTCCAGTCTCCTCGGAAATGCAGAAATTAATTACCTGCACTGCAGGCACCCATATTATTATATTTGTTTACCTTATTCACTGGTCTTGTGTGACTGTTATGCTTTGTTAGCATAACACAAGTATTTTATAACACAGAACTGAAATTTAGGCAAGAATTACCTTCCCTGCCCTTTAATTTATACCAAACGCAGAGTAGATTTAATTAACACAACAATTCTGAGCATAATTTAAAACCACAAGAAACTTTAATTTTTAAAACTGATTTTTATCTAGTTCTAGCTATTTTCCTGAAGACAGCCTGATGCTCATTAACTGGTGTAGCGATGAGTATATAGTAATTTAGCCTTCATGTTAAATTTGGTACTTTTTTGCTACCTAGAGAACACAAAAAATCTCTAAGTGTTGTCAAGCAATTATAACCCAGATTCTCTTAGTCAGAAGCTATATTTGAAGTCCTAATTTATTTATTTTATATGCTTTATTATTCTAGGAAATACAGAATGGTATATATTTACTATTTAATAATTTCTGTCAAGCTGTCTTTGAGTTGAAATTGGAATTCAGTTGAAATTACATAAAACCAGCATTTTTATTTGCTTGTCGTTTAAATAAATCAAATTAAAATATGCTGGAAAGACAGAAATAATGAATTATCAAAGCATATTTTGCATATAAAACTAAGCGCTTTCTACAAGAGGTGTATTAACAGTAGTTAGTAAGCTGACACTTTCAGGTTAACATGTGACTTTTCAAGTACCTTTATGTGCCCTGAGATGCACATAAAGTACCTACCAGGAGTTTTTAAAGTACCTTAAAAAAGTAAATAGCAAAGTACCATTGAAATGAGGAGTTAAGTTCCAGCCTCCACAGGTATCTACTGGGATTTTCAAAGACTTTTAGGTAACAGAATGGCTTTGGAAGTCTGACTCCAAGACTTGGGAGGTAGCAGAGTCAATCCTTCCCTATGTGTTTTCAATTGTAGACTGGAACAAACTTTCTTGGTTTTGTAGTTCCTATCCTTTTGCTCAGTTTTGCATGGAGAAATCCAAACAAAACAAAAAACCCTCCCACATATTCAACTGAAAACAGAAGTGACAAAAGAAAAAGGTTTAGAGCACCGACTTCGAAAAAAAAGTACGATGGAAGTAAAATCAGAACTTCCCCCAGTACTCCTCATTTATAGACTAAAAACCCCACAGATTTATTAAATATATGAAGTATGTATGCAGTAAGCTTGAGCTGACTTGCAATGTTTAAGATAACCCTTATCACTTGAGAAATATTTTTAATGTCTTAAAACTCAAAGAGGTCCCATTCACAGATTCTTCCACAGCAGTTATTTAAAACAGTCGATGTAAACTATAACTTGAAACAGATTTTCAGAATTTCCAATTAAACAGGCATCCCCCAGTACTAATTTTTTCTTCTAAAATTTTTTTTAAATCTCATTTAAAACCCCAAAGCATCCAGAAATGTTTATGGAAAGTTTTTCACATGTTTAAGACAGCTGCAATGCTTCCAGCTTCACACATAATTCAGTGCTTCCTGCAGCAGCTCAGACCAGCGTGCCTCGGATTTCTTGGCGGCTTTTCGCACCGATTGCTTTAACAAGGCTCGGAGGTACGAAAGGCTGATAAGGGGGATGTCTAGGAAAAATTAGCAGCAGGGTGGGACTCTGAGAGGCAGCTCCTCGCCTCCCCTCCGCCCTTGGAGCGCTCTGTGCTGGGCAGCTCAGGTATTTCAGCATCTTGGGGCTGAGGGCAGCTGGTGGATGGTAATTACAGCCGAGACGTGAATGCAGAACATCCCGGTGCAGAGTGACCGAGCCAAGACAAACCCCAGCAACAGGCGGAAGGGAATATGCAACAAGGAAATAATTCCCCAGCCTGGGGTTTCACCTGCCCCTCCCATCCCATGGGCCAGCAGCCCTCACCCCGAACTCTCATGCCAGCGGAGAGGCAATGCCCCTGCCCCAGCACCGCAGATCTCCCCCCGGCACAGCATCCCTGGGAGACCCTTCCCTCAAATGGAGCAGGCATGGAGAGAATGACTGGCTTGTGCTCTGGCTTGTAGCCAGACTTGCCACTTTTTCCCTAACAAGACAGACAGTTGACTGTAAATTGGCATAAAAATATACATATTTGCATAAATCCTGGGGCAGCCCATGCATAGCTCATGCCTTCCCTTTTCAAAACACGGTGCCTCCTTCTATGCAGAGACAGTTATATGCATGCAATGAATAAATAAAAGATAACCTCATGACATATTCCAATAGGAGCCTCAACTTTCTTTAACGGCAATAAGATGAACAAAGAGGGAGAAAGGAGGAGGGCCCCTTAGTGCTATTTTCAGCCATTATTAACGAAGATCAAAAGGAACGTCAGAGTCAGACCCCTCCAAACGGTGCGGTGCAGCGAGCCCAGGCAGCACGGAAGCTGGCGGGACAGGGTCGCACGCCTGGGTTGCCAGTGCTCTGCTGGGAACACCCTGCAGGCTCCAGAAACTCATGCAGCAGACTTAAAATTCAGTAAGGACACAACAAGAAATCCAGTAACAGATGTCTAAGGAGAGAGAGGGGAAGGGATCTGTTTGGACTTGTGAGAATAAAGAAAATGAAGTATGCAAATCACTTCTCGATTTGATACAAAAACACCCCTTTTAAGGTTTGAGCCAGGGAATAGAGAAAAACAAGAGCACACTTCAATTTGCTCATGAACCTGGAGGAAAGGACAGCATGAGACTTGGCTCAGGTCGCCAGGCACATTGTGCATCTGCACAGGAGAGCTCCCTGATGCACACCCCGCTCTTCACAACCCAGGCAGGGGTTCCTCCTGAGTTTGGTAAGTCCAAGCCATCCTGTGCAGAGGCTGAACCAAGTCAGGGTCAAGAAACAAAATTTAGCTTCTGACATTGCTGTCACTATCGCTCCAGAAAAGACAACGAAGCTTTTTCCGCAGCCAGTTGCAAGAGCGACCCAACGCATGGCTCAGACTTGCTCAGGGCTGGGCACCTTCATCAGCTTCCCCAACCCTGGTCTCTGCCACTCCACAGAGTTTTCCTCCAGGAACGCCCTCCCGGTAAGCAAGCAATGCCAGAGGATGTGCTTATTGCTGAAATCCCGCCTCAGCGTAGCATGGTGGAAGGTGCGGAGGAGTTCCCGCAGGAGGCGGGTGAGCAGCAGTGTGCCCAACCACCGCTGGCAGCCAAGGGCCCCTCTCTTCCCTGTCCTGTTTATTCAGGCTATGCTTTGCTTAGCCTGAAGCCCATACTTATGAATTCTGACTGTCAACCTTAAAATCCTACTCCTTGAATTAAAAGCAAATTAACTGGAATACCAAGCGTTTTTTCTTTCTACTTAGAAAAATCTTGAATTCCACAGAAAAGCACCAGCTTCTCTCCATGCTGACATCACCCCACACACACCCCAACTGAGCTGCTTTAAAAGATCCGATTGAAGGCCTCCTCCACCCATGTATTGCTAGGGACATTAAAACTCACTGTATCGTTGCTAGATGTGGCACAAAGACATAAAAGAAAGAAGGGACTCAACGCTGGAATTAATACAAAACCGCTAACCAAACATCAGTCTCACTGTTGCCTACTTCCACACGGGGAGAACCGAGCATAGACTCGGTGCTTTTGATTCGGTACCACACTGAGCTTCAAAGTACAGCACTGAAGCCAGAAATTCGCCTGCTGTTTCCTGGTGATGTCATTCCAGGGCACACAGAGGGATGTGAAGTGGAGGCTGAAGGGTTAAATGAATTCTCTTATTCAACCACCATCTGATGTGTGCACATTCAAAGTGCTAATTATGTTTAACAAAGACAATGCACAAAGCCCTACATGATACTGTAGAAGATTTCAATAATGCCAGTGTAGCTTATTAGGATCGTTTTTTGTGGGTTAAAATAGAGGATGAATATTTAAAACCTGCACGGGTATTGGTACGCAACGTCCCTAAGTGTAGTGAAATCTGAATTAAGAGCAATTATCAAAAGATACTGCGTGTTCTGTGCTGTAAGCCTATCACCTTGCTCAAAGGTCCTTCAAGTACTAATGGAGAAATCTGCAGGGAAATTTAACCAACCATGACATGGGGACACCTCAGTTGGAAACTGAGGTGGACATAGCTAAAGCAAAAGAACTGGAGAGACGTTTTCAAAAGCAGTTTCAAGAGATCAGAGGGAAGATTTGCACTGCTGAACAGCAAGGTTTCCCCACAGCAAAGGTGTCAACCTCGTCTAAAACAGGGAGCAGTGCTACACAGGTGGGACAACTCTCACCTCCTCCACTCTTTTCCAGCTTAACAAGGAGCATATAAGTCCACAAGTGGAAAAAGATGCAACACTGGAGTTCAGCATGCCAAAAGAACGAGAAGTTGCTGAGGTTAACGCGAGGACAGCTGGGACCTGAGCCACGAGCCTCGTCCCTCCCATGCAGGCAGTTAAGCATCAGCTGAACAAGTGTGCAGCACTTGCACCCGGGGTGGCTGAGGCAGAAAGGAGACAGGTGCTGGAAAAGGAAACAGTTGGTAGCAGTATATATATATACACCTATATATGCATATATACATGCATAATGGCAGCAACACAGAGAGCCAGGTCCAAGTCCAACCAGTAAGCAAGCGCTAGATTAGTACTGTTTTAATTATAGAACTTTGGCTTTTTGATTTTTTTGGACTGTGTCTGCATTTTTATGTTTATGGAGTACAGATACCCAGGAGGCAAATCTCAAAGTACCTGCGTTTCTTCTATTCGTTATTACTTGGCATTGCAGAACCTGGGAGCCCAAGGCACTGTCGTGCCCCAACATGTGGGTGTGCATTGCAGCGTCTGAGTAAGTCCCTCCAACAGTGGTGAAAGGCAGAATTAAAACGTGGGTTTGTACTTCTGGTGGCTTTTTGAACTGCTATACATCGCAGTGCTATTTATTAGCAAGTTTTCGTAAGGAAACAAGGTTTATATAATCACACTTCTGCACATCCAAATTGCAGCTAAATTCAAAATACAGGTATAAACATCAGGGAATTATGTCTCTACAAAGGGGAGGCATAAAAACTGGTGAGAAGCAGCATTTGGGTGGACACAGGTGGACAAATGCTGCCCCAACACATGGAAAAAGCAGCAAGAGTTAAGCCATTATGGCTCTGTCTGGTCATCATCAACAGGCTCACTAGCATGAAGCAACCGTGCAGACAGTACATCAGGCTGCAGGTCATCCCCAGCACACAGCACCACATAAGGGACACGAGGGACTCTACATGAGGGTTACTGCAATGGGAGCACCACAAATTCTTCAGAGAACAAAGGACTCAAACCCCTAGGAAAGCATACCTCATCTGGGCTGTCCGTGCAATTATTTTCTCTCTCTAGAAAAGCAACATTGCTAAACCAGAACAACTCTCACATGGCAAATGCAACACAGAGCAAAATCAGCAATACTGCCACAAGTCAGAAATTCACAGCTTCAGCTTCTGTCATGAGCATGCTGGAACCACTACGCACCCCAGCGATAGGAATAACTAGGTGGGGATGGGAGACATTTTGAAGAAATAAAGCAAGGGGGAACTTAACCAACTCTACAAATTTCAGTATACAAGTACTTTGGTCCTTAGAAAACAAGTTGTTAATGCAAAACGTTAATATAGTCACCATTTGAAATAAGTTTCTCTACTAGCATTCAATGCCACACTTGCTGCAATCCCCCATATTGCGAGCTCAATATTCACAATGTTACAAAGTTGTTAGGCATTAGGACAGAGCTTGGGCAAGCTGTTGTGTCACAGAATGGGTGAGATTTTGAAAAAAAGGTCCTATTTTTAATGCTGAACCACAGCAGGGACCCAGGGCTCACCTCAACCAGTTTGCTAGCATAGGGGGTTATTCACTGCAGGACGGATTTGGGGATGAGGGAAAGAGAGGCAAGGAAATGGTAGAAATATTCTATCTGTTCCTAGAGACACAAATATAAAAAAATTAACTTCTATCACTTTGATAATAATTATTTTATGCTGTCTGGATGCCCAAGACTTTTTCTATGGGTACTGTAATGTTGCTGTAAATGTTATAGCTGGACTTTACAGGGCACAAAAATTACCCAACACTTAGCTGTCTGTTCTGAACATACATGCCATCTGTTTAATCGTCAAAATGCATCACATCCTTCCTGCTACAGGTGATAATTCCTTTTAAATCCAACAGAATATTTCATTTTAGCTTTACAGTCTCACTGTTTTTCCCTACACTGGAGTCTACCTTACAGTGTGCTTTACACAGTTACCAGGATGGCAAAGTCAAGGTCTCCAAAGCTTGTAAGCAGGTTCTTCTGCCCAACCTTAAATAAACCTTGTTGTACATATGAATTTTGCTGCAACCTTTCTGAGACGACTCTTTCTTTCACGGGCTCTCTGCCTCCCTCAGTGCTCCGAGGAGATGCTGCGCAGGCAGCAAGCAGAGATTCAACGGCCCATTCTGTTCTCGCTGTTCAATGTGTGGCCTTGTGCCTTATTTACTATAATTATTTCAACATCTGCTCTGAAGACAGAAATTTGTTTATTTCCTCAGAGGCTTTTCTATGGCACTCATTGCTACAGTGTTTGAATGCTTTATAAAATATTAATGGATTTCTGTTCTTTTCCTTCTGTTATCATCTCCATTTTCCAGACGGGAAATTCTGGCCCGCATATTAAATGGTGAATTTGTTCACCAATCTGGGAGGAAGCAGCAGATCTCCTGCACACATGTAAACCAACTATGGCGTGTTTGCAAAACAAGCTCTGGCCAAGTGCACGGCTACTGGGTACAGCCCTCACTAGCCAGGATGAAGCAGAAGACCCATCCAACATCAAGAGGTGCAGCATTAAGCGATGCATTCAGAATCATACTGAAATTTTGGGATTAGACTTGAGTTTTCCAAACAAAAGCAATACAGAAATAAGGGAGACACTTCCTTTCCTTTTTTCGCATTCACTTCTTGCGTTAGATGCCTTTCTACTTCTGCAACAGGAGTTACAGAAACAGTATATTCTTAACATCTAGCCACCATTTCACACCATTTCAAGCCCTACCATGAGGATCAGATCATACTCAGCATATCCTTACCCTTTGCAGTAACGTCTTCCAATTTGAAGACTGATGGCATGTACAAAAAGTCTTTATTGTAGATTAAGTATTCCCCATCTTTCTTTGCAAGTCCAATTTCCCAGCCCTCTGATCATTCCTGTTCTTTATCTCTAAGCGCTTTCTCACCTGGTCCACATTTAACTTAACTAAATTGTGGGGTACCAAAACCTGCCCCTGATGATGAGCAGAGCAAGTTGACTCCATGCATCGCACAGCCCTGTGCTGCACCATGCACCCCACAACAGCCCGATGCCCCACAGGCAGGTTACAGCCCACCCCAGCCCCTGGGCTCCTGTGCACCGTGCTGCAACCTGGCCAGCCATGCTGCAACCTTGCATGTGCCCAGTTAATTGGTCCTGTCTATATTTAGAAGTTTATTTGTTCCCTTATTGAATTACATTTTGATTTGTTCACTTTATCGTCATCAATTTGAATTCTGATCCTGTCCTTTAACATCCTTGCAGCCCATCTCAGCTTTGTGCCATCTGCAAATTTAATAAGTGTACTCTCATTAATTAAAATAGCTGATGTCACCAGCGCCAGGACAGGCCCTCATAGAGCCCCACTCCATACACTCTTCCATTTTGACAGGGAATCGTAATTATTTTGCGGATATGGCTGTCTAACCAACTTTGTATCCATTCCGTAATTGCTTCATCAAGATGCAGAAGACACTAAGTTAGGAAAACTGTAACATTCCCATGTGCAGCTACATTAAACATAAATAAAAACCCCAAATACATCCCATTACCGCTTTTCCCCTGCCTGCAAAACTTGCTACCCAGCAACTGTCCTTCATGATATCTCAGAAATAACCACCGGCAGGTGAGATTGCTTAAGCTTTTTTTTTTTATATTTAAGTCCACCAAGAAGTTCATCAGCCCAAGGTAACTGAAAAAACCCCACATTTACCTGTTATACTCTAGGCTGTTCTTTCCCTATTCAAGCTGGAGCTCGTCTCCTGCTGATGCTGTTTATTACTAATGATAGACACTGGACTGCAGCTGATCCTTTCAATAGCGGCAGATGCAGCAAAAAACATAGGCATTTACTGCTGAATAATGCTTGCTTTGGTTTCTCTATTAAATACAGCATAGCCAACTAACTACTCATTACCTTTCCGAAGTCTGTGCTCCTAGTTGTCTTTTCCTCCAATATCAGTGCAGTAGGTTCATGTTAGCCATCTGAAGCATGGCTGCAGCCATCTCAAAGTAGATCAACAAATAACTGGCAAGAAGAATATCACTCATCAAAAGATGAGTGAATGAAGGCCGTTCTGGCAAGGCATACCAAAAATTTCTACTCTACAAAAGATAGCTTTTTGAAAAAACCGTATCTCAGGAGAAAACAGCACTCTGCTGTAGAAAATGTTTCAAATAGGTTTCTAAGTACCAGTATGCCTGCACTGAACTTTGTTTTATTCTTTGCCTCAGCAGTTTTTGGACCTATGGCTTCAAGTGACTTCAGCTGTTGCAGTTTTGAATCTTTAAGTACTAATTCACAGGCTGTATAACTGCTGTGCTTGTGGCATGCCTAAGCTGTGTAACTAAGGGACATAACTTAGACTTATGCCAAGTGTTCAACCTCACCACAAACGAGCCAGCTCAGTCACATTTCCTTGCCCATTCCTGGCTTCCCATTGTATTTAGCTGGACTAGAGAGCCAAACCTGTCCTGTCACCTCTAGCACTAAGCAAGAAAGGTTGAACAGAATGCTGAAATGCAGCTGTACTTTGAAAAGACAGTTGATTAAAAGAAGAAATATGAATTTTTTTTAAGTCTTGGCACACTAGGCAGGATAATCTCTCACTCTGCAAGGAAAAGGTTCATTTTTTTCTCCCTTCCAGCCTTGCAAGCTCAAAGAGAGGTGAATATAAACTGGCTAAGGATCAGCAGCAGCACCAAGTTCTGCAGCTGGTGTGGGTAACAATGCCAGTGATGATTCAGGAGTCGAGACAGATCCAGCTCTTTGCATCAAGCATTAGCTCTTTAGGAGAAGGGAGGAAAAAAGAAAGTAAAACTGTGTTTTAAGCAGTGAAATCAGCAGGCTCTAGTTGTCAGCATTTTTGTCTGGGTTTAGTGCAAATTTAGTAGTTGTGAATATCTCAAGAAGTTGCTGGCATCTGGGAATTTCAGGCTAAGACAGAGCCAACGCGGCTGTTTTCGCTTCCTGCCCTGGTATCAGCAGCAGCGTGGTTGCAAGCCCCAAGCTCTTGCTCATGCCACTTTGCAGCTCCTGCTCCCCAGCCCCTGAACAGGGAGCAAAGGCACAGACAGGCTCATTCGCTCAGGGTTTCACTAGCACAGCACCCACCCGTTCCTATAAGCTCCATAAAGCTCACTGGAGCCCTATATGGGGAAAAGCAATCATGCACAAACTAGGAAATAAAAGGATGCCCCCTCCCACCAGCTCCTCAGCTGATGGGATGCTCCATGGGTCTGGAGAAAGGCCAAGAACAGCATACGAAATGAGGAGAGGGGATGGAGGTGGGAGTGATGGTCTGGGACTACCAAGCCCAAGCAGTCGGGAAATACAAAACTTCAAAAAGCATTTGGTTCTTTCTCCACACAGCTTCAGAGCCCTGGGGGTAACCTGAGCCAGGTCAGTAAGCTCTTGCCCTCAAGGTTATGGAAAAACCCAAGCACTGCTTCTCTGCAAGCTGATATTCCCCACAGTCACATGCTTGCAGGAGCTGAGAATTTCAGAAAAACTTACAAAAGTCACAAAAAAGTTGCAAGAGTTGATACCTTTCATATCTTGAAAAAGGGCAGGAGGGAGCAGCAGGAGGGACAACACCGTCAGCAAGAAGCGGCAGAAAGCAGGCGGCAGATCAGGGTACAAAGAGGTTGAGACATCAGCAGGTCCACACTACGCAACGACCCACAGCACAGACACAGCCAAGCCAGAGGAGACCTCAGTCCGTAAACACTGTTCAAAGCGTTGCATAGACTTAGCACGCCAGGGCCAGTACAGGAGCAAAGCCAGAGGGATTACACACCTTCCAGGGCTGGACCAGCTGGTCCCGCACCACGCTCCCCTCCACTCCCACTCCCACTCCCAGTCCCACTCCCAGCCTCCATGCAGGCAAAACCAGCTCAGGTGTTTCTGCTACCCTAATATAGGCATGCTCCTACAGAAGTAATGAGAAACACACTTTCATCGTGAGTCAGAAAGAGATTTAAAGAGGTTTTTTTCACGGTGCACAGATTTTTTAGGGTCAAGTCATTCTCTTGGTTAGCAGGTGGAGGAATGCATTAAATCATTCAATGTAAGCTGAGCTGTCAGTATTGATCTGAAGAGGCATGAAAATTTGAAATGCAGTTTTTACCCATTTTAAATGTATCATCTTTCATATAAACAAAAAGTGTTCCAAATCTTCTAGCACTAGAGCATACGGAGTAAAAATGAATTATGGCACTGCACACTGCAAAGTTAAAAAGGCAATTTTCTTAACATCCAATTTTTAGCACTCTGCAACTATTTTAAATGCGGAGGGGTGTATTGCTGTGAACCAAAGCCCAACAGTGCATACATATTAGTCAAAGGAAAGACTTAAAATGCACAAAATAAATAATAATGATTGCCAAACTCTTCAGGTTTTGCAGTTTACTAAACAGATGCACCAGGTAATTCAATTTAGTGGCTACAAAGAGTATAATAGCTTAACGCAGTTTCATATTTAGCACAGTGGGTTAACCATAAAAATACAGTTTATACTAATGGATATTCTAATCAGGGCAGCTTCCAAATGGGAGCTGACAATTTAGCCACTTCACTTTCTTACCAGTGCTGTTTATTAATGATGCTGGATTGCAGCTCAAGCAGCAGGAAGACTGTTCTCTTGATTCAAACTGCAAGTAATAGTAGTATGAGAGAAATAAATCACTCAGGATTTTCTCAATACATTCACTGCTTCTACACAGTGGCCAAGAAAAGCCGCCCATTAAGAAGTATGGTTTCTTTCTGACTATAAGACTTGAGGGGACTTTCCAGGGCTATGAGGTCTAGTACTTTGCTATCACGGGTAACTAAAACTTCAGCCATAGGTTTCTCCCTTCCCTTGCTCCTGTTAGAGGATCACTCTAAAACCTCGCTGAAGATGTTTAAAAAAAAAAAGAAGTCTAATTTCCTACACAAAGTTTATTTTTGACCTGTTAAAAGTAGACCTGGCTTTAATTTGATGCTTTTCTACCTGGAAACACACAGAGCTGGCATTCCTCCACATTATATCACTTTTATAACTTCACCAGGCTTCCGGTGTAGATGTGAACAGAAGAGACACATGTAGCAATACCTTCAGGGCAGCTAATGAAACCTGTTGGTATCTAACTGGGTGCTAAAGCCTCCTGTAAAAGGGTGTTTTTCCATGCTTCTAGGGTAAGATGGTTTGGGGCAGCTGAAGAACCAGAAAAATCAAATGGCAATAGTCACTGCTTGCCAGAATCACAAGAAAAACTTAAGATCTTCACTCGTGACCTGGGACTGCCACTGACTAACATCACCCAAGAAAAAGCAGTTTACAAATAACTGAGTGCCGCGTTCACCAAAACCAGGCAAATCCTGCTGGTTATGCTGAGAACCAGAAGGTTTTCTTACACTGCGTTATCTCCATTGCTCAGTCTCCAGATAACCAACTCACACAATATCACTAAAAGCTTTGGAAAACCACATCTTGTGCCTTTCTCAAAGCCCTGTCCTTTGGAATAACCTGTAAAAGACTTTTTTTTTTTTTTTTTTTTAAGTAAGAAAAGGCTCAGCCTTTATTAGTTTCCAAAGTCCCTATTCCCATGGGACCAGTGTGTGCACCTCTGTCCCGGTTATGCAGTGGGACAAGACACAGATGTAGTTGTAGGAAAAGACTGCTCCTGGTGAACCCTAAAAGCTGAAAACCCAAAAATCATGTAAAAAGACTTTTTTTTTTTTATTTAAAATTGCTGGGTTTTCTCTAAGCCAGGCTCATGGTCTGCAGGCTTAGTTCATTTTTTAATGTTTTGGCTTCTGTATTCAACAGAAAGACGAGGACGAGGGCACAGTGGCTTTGGTGCAGGAGGTGCCAGGCCCAAGGGGAGCAGTACATCCCCACCATCCAGGAGCACAAAACAGGGCCACAGCACAGGAGCCTCATGGGACAGTGTCAGGAAGGGTTTGGAAGGAACCAGGACAACCCTGTGTGTCTGCGAGTTTTTTCCCAATACACCGCCCCTTTCGGGCACTAGAATTAACTTCTGACCCCAAATACTTTCAGACAAAACATCTCCATATGGCCAATTCCTAGAGTTCAAGGACAATGAACCAGACCATAAAAATCATTACATTACCATTGAAATCTTAAGGTCTTATTTATTTATTTATTTAGAAAAATTCATTTGATGTTGTCTTTACCCACCCTTCTAATTAATTAACTTATTACCCACAGCAGTCTCGTGTTCCTCCTTTTCAGAAAGAAAGGAGAGAGGCTTTTCAGGTGCAGAGTGCCCCTGAAAACTGCTCAAGGAGGCTGAAAATAATGAGGTGTCGATGCTGGACTTCAAGGTTAACATACTATATGCATGTAGTACTTCATTCAAAAATCAATCAGGAAAGTGTTAGTGCCTTGTAAGAGAGATTTATTAGCTTCTTGTAATGGTGCTGACCTGGGGTGGTAGCACGGTACCTAGAAGAGGAGGAAAGGGGGAAGCTCATATGCAAGATCTACAAGAGAGCAAGAACTTTTAATTCCCAAATTAGCAGATGTTTGATTTTGAAGCACTATTAAAACCTTAGGCAGTGCCCATCTCATCCTTTCAGAGATTGGCAGTCAGGTCATACAGAGATTCCTTCTGATACTGACCATGTCTTAAACTGATAATGAAAGTTATCTATAATATATTAAAAAAAAAATAATGAACCAACCCAAAGCAAAACAAAAACCCCAAAACAAAACAAAAAAACCCAAACTAAAAAGTAAAAATGTCTAAGGTATACATACTGGTGATAAAAGTAACTTCAAAATAATCTTTGCATTGCAGCTCTGTGAATTTTTTTTGTGGCAGCAGTATTTTAGCATAATGGCAGAAAATGTTTCCTAAGGGATCAATGGGTAGATGCACAACGAGTTGGTGTGATCATTCGTCTGCACAGCTCTCCCTTCCTTACGGCTTTTAAACTGATTGACTGATTCAGCCAAAGGTGACTGGGGGGTAGAGGGAATTGTGTTCCTCCTCTTCCAGTGCAAAATGGACAAATACCTGGGGGGAGAGAGACCTTGTATGGGAAAGGCGTGAACTCACATCCCGTCAGGTGCTGGGGGATTCACATGGGAAATAGCTCTTGTAGACCTCCAGCAGCTAGACTCCATGAAATGTCAGGCAGATTTGAAATATAGTCCTTAAAATTGCAGAAAACAGACCTTCCTGCCCCAGCAGCTTGCTCTCTGTGGAACCGAACCTATTCAGCCTGTCCCTCCACATAGGAGATATTTTGCTCTACGGTTCTGAAAGACCAGCCTGAAGATTAAGCCTTTATTGTGCCGTGGCCATTCAAGAAGAAAAAGAAGCCCAAAGCGTGCGTCCAAAATGGTTTTCAGTTCGATTTGCATGAACTAAAGAGCCTTTGTTTAAAGATTCTCACCAAAAACCTCAGGTCGTTTCCACAAGTTGTTATTTGGTAGTTTCTAAAATGCCCCATCCTAATCATGTGTTGGCAAGGTGAAAGAAATTACAAAGAGTGTTTTAAGCAGCTGTGAAGTGTAGCGATTGTTTGAGATTTTTCTATGAGTTATTCAGAGATTATGACATCCATTAATAAAATATGCCACATGTGACTTATAAAATTAACTCATGTTTTTTCCCTGGGAGTTTCCAATAACACTTCATATCCTTTTTCAATACGCATACTATGCTGTCATATGATTTTGCCCTAAGTTTCTGTGCGTAACTACAGTTAAGTAAAACAACTTAACACTTTGCATTAAAAAAAGAAAGAGAGGAGTCCTTGAGGACTTTCGTGGAAGTCTGCATGACCATAAGAAGGGAAATCCAAGTATCAGTTATCACTTCCTCGATCATTCAAAAGCATTTTAGAAAGAAAAGGTCAATAAATGAACATGGTAAGCCAGTACTTGTGAGCATTTCAGTAACATTCACACCCAGCTACAGGGAAGGCTTCCTCCTGGATCTCCTAGAAGCGCATCTCTACCCCGACCTTCAAAGGCTGGCCCATGGGGGAAAGGGCTGGGGAAATGGGGATGTTGTTCATTTCAGGTCACTCAGCCCAAGTTTTTCTCACAGACAGCAAGAACCACCCAGGTTTGATTTTTTTTTTCTGATAAGGAACATCAGAGCCCCTTAGGGAATACAACCACATTTGACACGTACAACCAAAATTCACTGTCAGCTGATGGCTCCTTAGTCATTTCATGACAGAAGTGCCCTGAGAGAAGAAAAGGTGATAGAGAAAAGCTCAAAGACACCTCTCCCCTGGGGACAGACCTACGGGCACTATGGCACACATGCATCACTCAGTACAGTATCACCTAAGTCACACTTTGGACACAGGGAGCTGAGAGCACATGAGAGGAAAGACACATCTCACCAGCCTTCAGGTGAGACCTGAACAAGGACAGTGGTCCAGTCCTGCAGTCGCTGTGCCCCAGGACCAAGTCACTGCAGCTGACGGCAGATCAAGGCTGAATATATAAAATAACTTGCTTGCAGGTGCAGTTATTTAAAAGAAAAAAGTGATAAATAGATATTAAAGTGCACCGTCTGTTATAGCTGTAGTGCTGATGGGTGGATGAGGCAGAGCAGGCTGCTTCCCCCAGCTGGATGATGCTAGTGGCCTTGTAGCCTGGCCCTGGGAAACCTCCCCATTAAACCAACGAGCACCTTCAAGTGGTTGTAACAGTAGATGCTATATGCTGTTTATATAGGGGGAGTTCTTAATATCCAGGAATAACTTGGGTCTCACTGTCTCCATGTCCTCCGTGTCCGTGTGCTCTACGGAGCACAAGTCTGATGAGGAGCGGCTGAGGGAGCTGTGGGTGTTCAGTCTGGAGAAGAGGAGGCTGAGGGGAGACCTCATCGCTCTCTACAACTGCCTGAAAGGGGGTTGTGGTGAGGTGGGTGTTGGTCTCTTCTCCAAAGTGACAAGTGATAGGACAAGAGGAAATGGCCTCAAGTTGCACCAGGGGAGGTTCACGCTGGATATTAGGAAAAATGTCTTTCCTGAGAGAGTGGTGAAGCACTGGAAGAGGCTGCCCAGGGAGGTGGTGGATTCACCATCACTGGAGGTGTTCAAGGAACATGTGGACGTGGCAGTGCGGGACATGGTTTAGTGGGCATGGTGGGGTTGGGTTGATGGTTGGACTTGAAGATCTTACAGGTCTTTTCCAACCTTAATAATTCTGTGATTCTGTGATTCTCTGTCCCTCGCACCTTGATTTTCCCATGCAAGAGACTGAACCTAAATCAGAGTATTCTGTTCACCCAGAGCAGCAGCTGAGCTGCGTTCCCATCTCCCCCAAAACAGCACAAAATTCAGGCAAGCAAGAAAACCTGTCCTCTCAATATACACCTGCATTTGCAGACCTTTCTGGATAAAGAGCAGGGTCCACCCTCGCTTTCAGCAGCTTTTACTGACACCAGACCCGCTTTTACATCCTTTGGCTCTGATGCCCGTGGTGCTGATGTCTCTTCCCTTTTTCAGAGCCCAGATGGTACCAGAATAAAAAGCACAGACTCTTGCCTCAGAGGCTGCATTGACACCTGATGTCCGGACAGCCAAACCACACAGTTCTGGACACTGCAGCCTGTAAATCAGCGTGTATAAGGCGGAGAGAGGCTTATTTGGTGTATCATGAAGTTCCTTCCATAGCCAGGGACGCTGCAAGAGGTTACTTGCCAGCGGCAGTGAAAGTCCATGTGGAACTTGACTCCCCAATCAGACCGTATTGCTATTTATAGACCATTCAGCGCTTTAGCTACTGGTTTTATTCTCTTTTCTCCCTTACGGTTTTTCCCCTCCTTATTCTAAGAAGGTTTTGGTTTTCCTGGCACCCTTTTTGTCACCCACCACCCTCTACCCTTTCATTGAAGTAAGTGTATTTAAAACCAAAACACCACATAACTATAAGGGTTCCTACTTAACGTAATGAAGTTATTCAAGATGTTTACTCAACAAAAAATAGATAGTGAGCTCACGTTGCTGTTGTAGGTCGCAGCTAACTACTGAGTTTACTGCACGTAGCCACAAGGCAAAACCTCTCTGTGCTCCCGTCCTGTCACTCAGGGACGAATCACGTAGATATCAGTCTGTAACAGGGGCAGGATCTGTGCCGAAATGATGCTACAAAAGCCAGATAAGTTCCTATACGTTAGTCATTATCAGTTCCCCAGCTGAAGCACAGTCTGAAAGCAAGGTATCAGGTGGAGGTTGAGCCTTTCCTCTTAATAAGAGATTTCATGTAATTAAGACTCCATAAAACATAGCCCAAAGTGACTGTGTGACAAGGGGGGATTTACACTGAGCATCTGTCTGCAGGGCAGCTCGCTCCTGCTGTTTTCTTCTGTGAGACGCAGGACAATTTTTTTCCCTTTTACAAAGCCCAGACAAAAAAAAAAAAAAAAAAAAACCTGCTAAGAAGTTAAATAAGGACACCATCAGCCTACCAGCGGCTTCACTATTTCTTGCAACATGTCATTTTCTTGTCTGATTTGTCAGAGAGATTCCTCTTAAATGCAGAAACATAAAATTTAATGGTCTGGCTTCTACCTTCCTTCACAGGCTCCCATCAGCCTCTGATAGAGAAATGTTCACCGACAGCAAGCTGCCACAGTGCCCACCGGCCCTCGGTGGGCATCACTCCACTTTCCTCCACAAGAAATGCCTTAAACCATCAGGAACCAGCAGCCTCATCCTTACAAGGGTGGTGAAAGTGAAAGACCAGACAAAATGTCCTGAAGGTCTCCCCAAAGGTTAGCAGGAGCCAGAGCAGGACTCAGGGATTCCCCCAAAACACAACACGCCTGTCTCATTCTCACTTTAAAATAGACACCAAAAGTTAAATAATTTTTATGCCTATGCTAATAGAAAGCCGACAGCACCATTAGCAGAGCATGATCTGACACAAGGTTGAAGTGGGGTGGCCTGCATTGAAAAAGTTCAGCTAAGGAAATGGATGTCAAGAGTTTTACTGTGCTTCAGTTTTCTCATCTAAACAACCGTAGCAAATATTTAATGGACTATTTTTCCTTGCATAGTTTTCCTTTTAGAACAGGGCAGACAGTATCCTGAGGAACTGGAGCCAGGGAAAGCTGTGTTATCAAGTAGTACAGAAGCAATGCATCAGGAGGTATATTTTTAAATCACAAGTCCTTTGGGACAGGGATTATCCAGTATAAGTTAAAATACACTACCAGCATTTTCCCAATAACACACAGTCAGATGCAAAGGAATTTGCAAACAGATTAACATGTGCATTTGATTGATACTGTTGCTATGGCTATCAGCAATAGGATAGTCTCGGACCCCAGATTTTGCCCAAGGTTCAAGAGAAATTTTATAATTTTTCTATAAATATGCATTTTTCACACACAAACACCGCCCTCTGCTGCATGCAGAGATTGATGCTGGTAAGCAGATTTATGAGCGTTGCCCCTGGCAACACAGTTGTTGAAGGTGATAAAAATTCTTATGTCTCTTTGGTTTAGAAAATGCCAGTGCATCAAAATGCAAATGATTCAGCCTCCTGCAAAGGTCATTCGAGGTAAGGAACGTGTTTAACTTCTGAGTCTCTGGAAAGAAAATGGTGAAAATTGAACTACAGCCTGTTTCGGTACTTCGGGCATATGTTGTGTTGTCACCTCACTGGTTTCTAGGAGTATATTAAGAAGGTTGCTGCCCACTCCTATAACACTTGTGATTTCTTTTATTTAAGAAGGAGGTCAAACTCACACTAAACCAGTATTTTTATTCCTCTGTAATACAACACCTGTTTGCGGGGTGAATCCCATCATGCACATTCACTCTTTTCTCTGGAGATGCATGCTGTTTCTGCTCGGGAAAAGACTTCTTATAAGAAGATACAATTGCCCCAACCTGGCAGAAAAGAAAAGAGGCTGATCTGATTACTTTTATTTGCATTTACATCTAGACACGCCCTCCTTCAGGCCAGAGCTGCTCAATCTTTGCCAGAGCAGTTCACAAGCAGCTGCAAAAATTCAGCTTGCCCACAGCAAAACTCCTTATTTCGTCTATCCAGACTGGGGCTCCCAACAAGTAATACCCGAGCTTGAACCAAAAGGAAGCTGTTTTATTGCGAACAGCCCTTCCAAAACATGATTAATGGAAGGGCAGCAGTAGATTACAGCTTGCAATTCTGTGAGTAGACCTGGTGTCCCTTGGGTGGCCAGTCTAGCTCAGCACGAGGCCCTGTAGACTTGCATAGTCATGAATTTGGTGCTTTAAATTTCCTTGAGAGAAATTATTGGTTTCTGTTTGTCTGGTTTGCCTCAAAAAGGATTCAGAGGAAGGCACCTGAGCTGTGCTAACATTAGGAATTGCATGTTTTATAATGTTCATGATGAGAAAAATGCAAAACCATCTCCACAAAGAACAGGAGCAGGCACTGAGGTTTCCTACAAGCAGCTCAACTGATTTGCCAAATGTCTAACGAACTCGTTGAACTGCTGCTGCTGCTGCTGCGTCTTCACTCAGGAGTCCCAAGTGGTGCTGGATAAAACCAGAGCCATTCTCTGGGGTGGGGAATTGGTGGTAACCTCAGCAGCAGCACGCTCTCTGCCAAGCTGTGGCTGCAAAACACAAAAGCAGAGACTTGTTCAGCTTCCCAGCCAGAGAACAGGTTCAATAAATATACAGCAAAAGCAAGATCTACCTCCTAGGAAACTGGCTAAGGAGCCTTTCATTTCTAGGTTACCAAGACACATCAGACCCAGTGGCTAAAAGTCATTGCAACAGACAGCATTTGTTGGGCGGTGCGAGCAGGTCTGAGCCCTTACGTTGCCTCCAGGGTGGCAGTTGTTTATTTTGCACTCCGTGGCACAACACACAGCAATCTAATCAGAGAAAAGTGGCTTGGTCTTGAAAAAAATGCCATTTTCTTTGCTGTTATTGATATTTCCTGGTAAGGACTGGAATGTTTCAGTGAGAAACAGCTCAAAATTACTGCTACCCATGGTAGTGTATTACTTCAATATCCAGGACTATTCGTGCCACACTAAAACCAAAAATAAAGGATCAACTGGTTCAAGTCTGATTCGTCTGAAACTACCCTTTTGATAAAAGAACAAAATGGCCTTTAAAATTAACAGATTATTTCATGAAAGTTCTAATTTCACTTTATATTGCAGCAGGAGAAAAAAGCAGCCCAATACTTAAGCAACGCTTATTCCTTAGCATTTATTACTCAATGGTGGCTAGCGACCTGAAGGGAAATACATTTGTATTTGAAGTAATAGAAGGCATACTCCAAGAAATGGAGTTAAAAAACTTTGCAAAGATAGACTTCACAAAATTGATTGTGATATTGGTTTAATCTTCCCAGCAGCCTAGGATGAGCCTGAGGCTCCCAGCCAAGCACTGCAATCCCATGGAAGAGGATGGGCTGGAGGGGAGAAAGAGGAGGAATCAACATATGTCAATTTGTTTGACTTTATAAGAGACAAGTTGGAGTTGTATTTAAACAGACATGAGCAGAAAGCAAAAAGCATGAATGATGGCATTAAAAAGCTACTCCATTTTGAAAAAAGAGAAACAAAGAGGGGAAATTTTGGGACAGATGCTCAATGGGGAAAAGGAAATTTATTTTCAACAAATATTGTTAGTTATGTGACATGGCCAGGAAAGGTAGTTCCCACCTCTTCTCTTGACACAAGTTGAGGTGAGGGCATAGGAGATGGAAATGATGTTGCAAATCTCTGAGCAAAAGAGCAAAACACCACATGATGGCTGCTGCAGAAAAGCTCCGCTGGGTGTTTGGGGTCCTGGCGCCCACACCAGTGCAGGCACCATACCTCAGCCCCGCACTTCTGCGCAGAGGGATGCTGTCTCTCCTGCATGGGAGCACGGTGGGGCCGGCAAGGGAAGAAAACCAGCTGAAACCAAGAGTCAAGGGTGCAAATCGATTCCCACGGCCAACTCACATGAAAGCGTGTACACCCCAGTAACCTCCACGTGCTGGAGTTTCCGTTTCCAAATTAGCTCTCGCCATAGAGAGTGAAAGTGGCAGAAGCTGCACGGCAGAGCAAATGCCCTTCCCCGCGCGAGCCCAGCCCTTCGCCAAGCCTGACACAAAATTTGTCCAAGCAGCTCTGCAGCTTGATCCCCCCTCCTCAGGCCAACTGTCCCTGAGCAGCCCATGCCCACGCTGCTGTGGGCAATTCCCATCGTGGGTGGCCCCATGGCAGCACATGCAGGGTGCTCCTAGTGCACCCAGGGACCACTCCACCAGGCTGGACATGCCAACACCACGCTTGTCCACTTCATACCAGCATAGAAGCATATCATTTCCCATCATACCATTGACATCAACTGCAGTCCCCAACTCTTCTGGCATGAAACCATTTGCCATGTCCCTAAATTCATCCTGGGAGATACTTGCTGTATCCATGGGACAGGGTGAAGCATGTTTCCTCAAGGACTCTCCTTGGCCTGAGATATTTTAACAATTGCTTGATGTTCTTCATATCTAGGTTTAGACACGGTGTATGATGCATATTCAAAGTTTGCACCTCTGCCTTCAGCACAAATGGTCTTGGACCAGGTGGGGCAAGGGAACTGAGGACCTAGAAAGTAAATTGGCCCAAAAGGCATCATAACCCCTTGCTGGGAAAAAATAACACAGTACCTGCTAAACTGGATCCCACCCAAGAGATGCATCAGCAGCTCAGCTGCTGTGACAGGGAGAGACAGGATCGTATTGGGCTGCAGGGATGGGCCAATGAGACAAGGGTTTGGCCAAAGAGGAGGCTGAAGAATACTCTAATTCACTTGGAAAGTTAAATTAAACTTCATGCATCTCATATCTCATGCCAGGTTAGGCACAGAAGAGAAACCAAGTAAAGCAGAGCTACTGCAGAAAATCATGCTGACGATTCACAAGACTGAGTGACCTTGCAGCAGGACCAAGCCTGCACTTCTGCGTGATATTAGGACATGTTAAGCCATGTGTGCTTATTTTTTGGAGATTACATGCTTGCTAACTATTAAAGAGTGCCTGTTCCTGCCTGATGATGACTGTTGAGCTAAAGTCCTTATTTAAAGTGACGAAATTCCAGTGTCCAGTCTGTCCCAGGACAATGTTAGACAGGAGTCCATCTCCTGGACTCCATTTCTCAGACTTGCAGGGAGACCACATGCTATGGCATGAATCCCAGGAAAAGAAAACTCTCCTAAAGCCTTTTCCTCCCCAATTCTGCAAGCCCTTCCCAGCAACCCCTTTCCAGCATAAATACAGAGACTGGAGCCAAAGAGGATGGCAACAAATGAGGGCAAACGCTGCAGCTCAGACGGGGCAGGGATGGCACAGGCAGGTCTGGAGCAAAGATATACACACAGGCAAAGACCGGCACCCCAAGAAAGGTCCATCCGATTTAGTAAGTGTGAGAATCCCACCCCCAAACAGGGGGAGAAATCCTGTGCTCACACATAGTCAAAATACTTTCTGATCATGATATTACTGGAATGAAATAGCACATGGAGTTCCCAAGAATCAGGTTTTAACACTTCCCTTGCAGTTCCACTTTAATAGCAGTTTTAAAGAGCAGTAGGTAATAAATGCAAAAAAGTGTTAATGAAACATTAAGGTCACATACTTAGGACAGTCACAAGTCAAAAATTGTAAAAGTTAAAAGCTTGATTAACCTTAAATGTTTCATACACAAATAACTCACCATTTTTTGCATGCAATGTTTGCATCTGAAGTAATATCCAGTGTTAGTTATCTAGTCAGAGTACTATGAGATTTAAAAATTAAAAGAAAAAATTTTAAAAAATTAATAGAACACCATAGATTATTAGAAGTAAAAGTATTTAACACTCCATCTACTTTCAAGTAGTCTTTAACTTTGGCAACAGGAGCCAGATAGGTTTCATTTTTGTTTATACTGTTTAGAAACATCCCTCTTTTCTATTGTGTTTTTTTTTTGTACAGAGGAGCTAACTTTACAAGAGTTAAAAATTGAATCAACTTGTTGAGAAGACTCAAGTTAATGTTTTGTTCCTGTTGGCCCCGGATCACGAAAAGTATCTGCGCCACAATCTAATTATATGGTTTTCATTTTTTTCCTTATTTTGAGGAAGAGAAGGGGTTTATTTGACAAAACAAACATCATTTGAAAGCTGTCTCTGCTGCACCTCCTCCTGCCCCGCAATTGGCTTGTTTATTAATGCATTGCTTGGGGAGGTACACTGTTTATTAAAGGGGAAAAAAAAAAGTTTGGCTGGCAGAAAACACTTCCCTCAGCCCCCAAAACTCCACAACAACAAAAATTAACATGATGAACCTTCATGAACACCTCCACAGCAGGGAAACCAGTGAAATCAACTTTCCAGCAGCCTTCTCCAGCACTAACCCCGTGAGATCAAACCAAGGGCGCCCACCTCGCCAGGCATCCGAGTGGAGCTTCCCTCTCCATGAGACGTGCCCTAGCAAAGTACCCTTGGAAGTGCTTCCTAACTTATCTCAGCCCAGCGATAAATGGCTCCAAGAGTTGTTGAGGCGAGAGGGAACAGAGAAAGCTTTGTTTTCTTGGAAAAGCGTTGTGAAGTGCCCTCGCACTCTTTCCTCCCGCAAGAAAATGCAAACACTTGGCTTACAGAGACACCTGAAGACAGGCGGGATGAGAGCAAAGCTGTTCCACCGATGGAAAAGCAGCTAGAGCTTTGGCTCGAGACCCCAAGACCTTCCTCGCCACCCCAAATGCAATGCAACCCTGAATCTCCCAGGACGTCCAGCAGCTCCGCTGCAACCCACCACAGCTTTGACGAGTCCCGCGAGGGCAGAAAGCTGCCCCCAGAAGCCTTTCCAGCTTCAACGCTGGGGTCACAATCGTGTTTGCCTAAGCATCTTGGCATCATTCGACCTTTAAAGCTCAGGGCTAGGCGAAGCAGAAGGGGCTGGGGCAGGAGTATAGCAGCAAAGTCCTCCTCACCCGTCCAGCAGCGGTTGGGAAGCCGTAGAGGACAGGCAGCAGCACCTCCCTTTTTGCAGCCCGCTTGCCGCGAAGCAGCCAGGAAACGAAGCTGGTTTTCCTCGTCGGGACCTAGGTTTGGGAAGAAAGGCTCTGAAGGGCGTAGATGTCTCAGTGTGAACACCCACTGCGGGCGAGGATGCAATACAAAGCACCAGATGTTTCCAGGAAGGGCCCCCGGGAGCGAGAAGCACCTGTACATTTGCCTACAGCCCCCAGCAGCCCACGCTCATCTTTTATAGCTCCCTCTGACTAATACAGAAACGGCCCCTTGGCTGCCTGGGGCAGGAGGCGTTCGAGCTGCGGCAGCCCCAGCCAAAGCACAGGGCTGTTGGTCCTGCTCTGTGCAGGGACAGGGATGGGTTTGGTCTTGGGCAAAAGCCACAGGTACAATTCAGCCCACAAACCATAAAGGACCAAGTCAAGAACCAGAATGATAAGGTTTCTTTTTTTTTAATATGATTTTTTTCACTCTGAGCTACAAATGTGTCTTCTTCCATATCTGCAACTTTTATCCACATTGTTCCATTGTCCAGTGTTTCGCCAGTTGCTGTTATCTGATTACAGATCAGGGGAAAAAACCCATAAGCACTGGACACATGGCTCTAATGTACTTTTCTTGAAGTGATGAAGCTCCTGATAAAAATTTGCAATAACTCTGGAAAACTCTCTCTAAAGCAAAGTAACATTTTACTAAGACATACCCCCAAAAACAATTCCAATACACTCTTCCTTACAGCGGTTAAATTCTGATTGCGTTTTACCCTCTGGTGCACTGTAAGATTATCTTTTCACTTAACACTAATCTTTAACAGGAATTTATATAGAAATAATCTCACTGTATTTAAATGTTTAGTCTGGTACAGGGAAGAACTATTCTCCACACAAGTCTATCTTTTTTAACACGTAGCCTTTACAGTTAGAATAACCAACCTATTTTGGGGAATACAGAGATGTAGCATATTTTGGCTGGAATTTTATCTTCAACTGCCTATTTAAATTGGCATAAAAACGCCTTTAATTTTGAACAAGCTTTTAAAAAAAAGAAAAACCCTGATAGCCGCCTGAGCTGCTAGCACAGTAAAACTTCAAAATTCTTGTGGTCTGAAACCCATTCAAAGAATTCCAGATTGTTTTATGATGTTGGTCTGCCCTATAAATTTGTGGCGGTGCTACAAGTGCTACAGTAACTCCTCGAGACTGAAGGTGAACAGAACAGCAAAAAGTTCCCTACTTATTTTAGAGAAATGGATGTGGTAATAGCTCAGACTCCTTCAAACAACTATTAGGGGATAAAATAAGCTGAGGGTCCTTTCATGGTAAATATCCTTAGGTAAAGGGGTTGGGCATCTCTGTTAGGATGTCACTTATTATAATGCTCCAAAGAAATTGATGCTGCAAGAATTATTATTAATAATAACTAAAATAAAGGAATAGCTGCTATACTCTACCACACTGGGAATACTATGCGCAGAGAGGGAAAACACTTCTGAAAGCAGCAGGGATGGGAGTCACTGGGACAGGGTTGCCTCATGCTTCTGCCTGACTCCGCAGCTGAAATATGACTTTGTTATACGGTGCAACAGGATTTCATTAGTCTGTGTATGCTTTTTTGCGAAACACAAGTTTGGTATGCTCCTCCGAGGGGCTGTGCCAAGATTTTCGGAAATAGCATTTTGCTGTGTTTATGGGATACTTGTAATGTTACAAAGGTTGACCGAACTTTTGTCAGGGATAATATCTATTCAGCAGCAAATAGGGCAAATAATCAAAAATATTTATTGAATGCAAATCCTTACCCTCTGTAACATAACCCAAAACCTTAATGAACCCGTCAGCAAGATGTTCTCCCCTGCCCTGGCAGATGTTGAGCAAATCACAGCAACAGTGTGCAACACCTCATTGCAGCTGGAGGGATGCGCCCAGCAGTCCTGAGCACATTTGTGCTGTTCTGGTCACATGTGTAGCGGCGCAGGAGCTCTGCCAGGGCTTTGCCCTGGGCTGTCCCAGTGGATTTGGTGGTTGAGTGGAGTGAGAATAACCCTGTTCCTCTGTCTTGTGGGAAGAGGCTATATGGGGAGCACGGGCTGTTTTCTCCTGCTCCCCTGAGAGCAGCAAACTCTGGCTACAGGGCCAAATCCAATGAGATCCTTCAAGTCAAGAGCCGTGGTATATGGATGCAGGGAAACTGGGCAAATTCAAAGCTGGTGTGAAATTTTTCTTCCTCATCTGCATATTCAACAGACCCTGGCCAGCCTGGTGCAGCAGCTTTTCTCATGTCTTTTCTCACTTCTGCTGGAGCACCTCGCCATTGCTTCCTCAGGCTTGACGTGCAGAGCACTGCCATGGTTATATCATGCGCTGCCTTTAAATTAATGTGTTGTTCACATGGCACCAGTGACACTTAGAAAGTGTCCCTGCAGAGATGCTTGCCCAAGACGCGTGGCATGGGAAGTACCACCCAGGCCACCAAAGAGCGGCTGCTACAATGTCTGTGGGAGCAGGAGCAAGAAAATGAACCAAAACCAGTTCGCTTTCATCTCTTGCACATTCATTAGCCCTGCCTGACTCTAGCCCAGGGATCCTCCGTTTTTTTGGTCACATCGCAAGTGGGGAAATTCCCTGCAGCTCCCTTCGTTAAAGTTTGCCGCTTCACATCCTTCTACAGTTACAGCTGATGACTGCAAAAAATCCCAGTGGCATCTCATCTATATTCACATGTATTTGTTCATACATAAAGGTTAGGTTGGAAAATATGTTTTTTAGGGAACACCATGAAATATGCCACAAAATGTTCAGTTTTAAGATGCCAAATAATTGATTTTATCAGACAATAATTTCTGAAATATTAGTTCAGACCACATATCCTCCACCTGGTTCAGGCTCCACAGGAGCCATCCAAACATGACTTTACTTATCCTGAAACTCTGCAAAGGGACAGTGATGGCTGTGCGCTCCTGCTTCACATTTACCTTCCCTCTCCTTCATGGGCTGAAGGTTCATCTTTGCAGCCGAATCTGTCCTCACCACTCACTCATGGCCCCAGAAATCTCAGAGACCGTCCACCATGAAGCAAACCTCACGGCCTTTATTCTCTCTGGGAGAAAGGAGGGATGACACAGCTGTCTGGGATTCAAGATGGAGCTTCCCTGTGCAGCAGGATCACTCATGTGAAGCCATGTCTTAGACCACGCAGGCAGCTCTGCCCACAGCAAATCCTCTCCATGGAGGTACCAGCTGGTACGGCGCTCCCAAGTCACAGAAGCTCGTGTCCCATGTGCACCTTTAGGCAGCTCTGTATTTTCTCCAGCTGGAGATGGGTTACACATAATCCACACATTACAGAATCACAGAATCACAGAATCATTAAGGTTGGAAAAGACCTGTGAGATCATCAAGTCCAACCATCACCCCAACCCCACCATGCCCACTAAACCATGTCCCGCAGTGCCACATCCACACTTTCTTGGAACACCTCCAGGGATGGTGACTCCACCACCTCCCTGGGCAGCCTCTTCCAGTGCTTCACCACTCTCTCAGGAAAGAAATTTTTCCTAATATCCAGCCTGAACCTCCCCTGGCACAACTTGAGGACATTTCCTCTCATTAAGAAAGGTCATTATTGTTACATTAAAATCTTGCAATTTTAGGTGACAAGTCATTGCTATTGGACTATCACTGGGTGGAGGGCAATCAGTAGAACTAGTATTTCACCTCCAATCTTTTCCCCTTCCTTTTCATGTGCTGGCATTCATTTGCCGTTGTTAATTACATGCTGGAGTGTATGTGCAGAGCCCCTGAAATGGAGGAAGACATAATTTCCCGAAGGAAATGCCATGTTTACACTGGCATCACTGAATTGAAATATTTTCTAATTGTGCAGAATGAACATAATTTTTTTTTCACACAGCAGTTTTCCCCAGCCTCCCTGGAGTCAGCAGGGCTGAGCAAGCCTGAAACAACCATGAGCTTGAGCATTTTTGCATCTCATCCTTGTCCCACAGAGAGTTCACCTACCATGCCTCTCCATCTCACTTTTGGGGACTGATTCTAATCATCCTCCTGCTGCTGAAGATCAATAGTAATCCCCAACAATTACTGGTGACTTGAGGATGTAAGAGAGAGTAGAATTGAGGCATTGTCTGAAAATGTGGCCTGCTAACACAATCCTTGCTGGGTGTTTTGGGAGGGTTAGTCACTCAGCGCCTGTTAAGTGCTCTTTGAGTTTTCAATATAGCGAGGATGTGCCCAACCTCCTCCATGCTGGAGGTTTTCAAGATCTCTCTAAGGTACATTTGCTTTGCCTCCTCCCAACTGGTGCATTATCTTTAATATGAATATTTTTGCCATATTTTTAGCATATATAGTATGCAATTGTAGTTTAATATTGTAGGCTGAAATGTTGCGGGAAAGAAAACATACATCTTCATAATGGTTGTACTCCTGTACAGTAATCATATTGTACCAATACACAACCACAAAGTGTATTAAAAATGTATGTTTTGTTATGCATTTACCTTTTTGGAAGATGACATAGAGCCAAAAATATTGTGTTATTATTTTGTTATGTGAAGTTTTGCATTTATTTCTCTTGCATACATATGAACAACACAGGGACCAAAAGGTCTTTGCTCCTCAAATGGCACTCTCAAATCCACAGTGCCTGAATTATCCATTTAATGAATACTTTAACCTACAACAGATCATATATGATGGGAAATGATGTCATCTGAGTCATTAATCTGTTTGCTTCTATTCCAGGATAGTAGCAAGAAGTCAGAGGCAGCGCTAAAAAAAAAAAATGCCTTTCTGATCTTAGGGGAGCTCTGCTTTCCTCCATGTGAAAGATTTACTGAAAAACAGGTTTTATGTAATTTCACATGGCCAACAAGCGAGCCCCCAACCTCACTTCCTCACACTCAACCCTTAAAATGATGCACGGGAAATTTCAGGCTGAAGTGGTACCTTAACCTGTAAGGACACACACAGACCAGAAAATCAGTTTGGTCATTGATCAAGATCATTTAAAGTTAATTAGCAGGGCAGCTCCAAATGCTGCTGCAGTGCCACTGAGGGTGTAAAGCAAAGTTTTACTATCTGAATTAGGGTGCTACAGCCCCGCTGCGCCGGGATGAAAAGGCCTTTAATCGTCTTTGCTAATGGATTTCAGAATGATGAGTGGCTCACAATTGCTTTTCAAGCAGGAAGACATCTATAATTGTGAGACTTATTAATTTTATTTAAAGTGCTAAGGCTGACATCCTGGAACTGTGGTCTCTTAAAATCTCTTTCTTAATTGTTGTAAAGCAGCTTTAAGAGCACTTTAAGATGTCTCTATTTGCAAGTAAAAAAAAAAAAAAAAAACAACCCTATAACATCTTAAATCTTCTAACAGAATTTCCATTCATTTGGGTATTTACCAGAGACCAGGTTATATTTCCCCCTGGATAAAAATGCATATACAGTCAAGAGACTATTCCCTACAGTAACTAGCAGAAGTAAGTCGTAAGTCCAATTTTGAACAATATAAATCAACTTCTTTGTTTCTGTGATTCCATATGGTGAAGAGAACGAGGTGTTTGTTATTAAGCAAAGAAGCAGCAGGGCTATTACTTAGATATTAATAGGTTATATGATATTTATTTAATCTCTCTTTTATTTTGAAAACTGCCGTATTTTTTCAGATTGTGAAAACCTAACTGGAGCCTCTTATGGCTCCAGTTGACTTAAATATTTGAGCGTTTCCTACATTTCCCTGTGGAGGAATGGCTTAGTAACAAGGGACACGATCTGATTCCCATGAGCAACCCAGTCTCTGATGAGGGGGAAGGCTCAGAGGAAACCGTTAACTGTCCTTGAAAGCCTGTTGTGATAAGAGACAATGGAATGGTAAACAAGAAGAAAGAGCTACATCCACGAAGAGGGGAAGTGCTCTTGTGCACTCACAAGAGCACTGTACCAATCACACTCGCCGCCTTGGCGCGTGAACAGAGGCTGTAAGCCAATTATACAACTGTTGTGGACACGTGTTCTTGGCATCTGTCTGTATATACTCTGTAAGCTTGAATAAAGGGGAGAAAGTCCATACTCATATTGAGACTTCATCATTACTCCGGGTCCGTCTCCCACTCCAACATCTCCCTCCTGAGGAATGCACCTCAATATCTCCAAGGGTGGCTTTTGAGGCACCAGAAAACTTGCGGTCATCGCTGTGGGGACAGAAGGAAGACAGTGCCCTAACCTGGTCTCTACCTTCCTGTTCCTCATCATCAAGGTCCTTCTCAAATCTCAGCCCTTCGCTTCCATGGACTTTATTCTGCTCAGAAAATCTGCCACCAGCTCAGTGGGGGAAGGAAGACAGGTCCACAAGATGCCTATCTCCCCCATCAGTTCCCTGGATCATTGTCCTCTTAGCGCTCTTCTCCCTGAAAAAATTAATATCCCACCTACAGAAAAAAATAAAAATGGATAAAGCCTGTAACAGAGGAGGCAAGGGCAGTTTCCCAGTCCAAAAGCCAGTTTGCCCAAAGACCTGCACATCTTTCTTGTGTTTGCAATGGGGCTGTTTTGTCGTCAAAGATGCCTGTTTGATGCAAATCACTTGCTGCTGCTCTTGGGGATCCACTGCAGCTCCATGGGAACTTTATTTAGCCCAAGCTGTTGGATGGACTCTGTGTGCCTTTCCTCGCTTATGCACCAGCCCAAATCAGAAAGAACAGGGATACAAAGCCAAAATGACTAAAAAATAAGCTTCCACAACCTTAAAAATTTTACAAACCCAAAATGTGTTAACGAAGCGAGGGGAGGGCACTGAGGATGCGGGCCCCAAATCTTTAGGAGATGACTGTGCAAACGTGGATCAAAGGGGACTCTTTTTGTACCTCCTGTTAGGATCTGCGCTGCAGGATGGAGGCTGCGAAATTGATTTGTGGAAGCCGCACATTTGCAAAGAGGGCTCTAAAAATGTTATTGAAAGATGTCTTCATTCCCAAAAGCCTCACTATTATTTTAAAGTGTAAATAAAAATAGCAGTATGTTCTTACACTGGAGAGCTCTAAAACTTTAGCTAGGAAGTATGAAATGCTATTCTGCAACTCTAAAATTATGATTCATGGGTCTCTTTCCAACCTCGAAGCAGTTCTGTGACATAAAAGGTGAAACTAAGCGTTTGCTTTTCATTTAAAAGGTCTCATTAAGACCCAAAACAAGCTTCTTCAGCCCCATAACAGCTCTAACATGTCAAACCTAATAGAACCTCTCCACCATGGGGTGCCTTTGGAAGACATAGAGACATCAAAAGGATCCTGCTGTTTTGCAAGGCCAACATACTTCTTTCTCCCAGAAACATCATTCCAAGGCCCCAGTTCAGCAGAGGAATTAAGCCTGTGCTTACATCCATTTATCTGCTGCAGAGACCCTTAAACATGTGCTAATGTCCCGCTGAAGTTGACAGCACTTAAACCTGTTCATAAAATTAAGCAGTTCCTCGGTGCATTGCTGAGGTGAGTTGCAGGATCAGTGTCCCCATCCACTGTCCTTAATTAAGAGTTTCTCTTGGTTTTAATAGGTGCTGCATCAGGCTCTGACATGCTGTGCCTGATTTTGATTTCATGGTCATTTTGCTATTTAATAGCACTGTGGAGATCTGTTATCCCTCTCTGTGCAACATTGCTCTTCCTATAGATGCAACCCATTATACTGCATAAAACACGCTGTACTTATGCCCAGCCTCATACAATTTATTAGTAACAGAGCTGGTGGCATCTTCATGGCTAAAATTGCTCAGAGCTCCTGATCGTAAAGCTGTTCTGCCTGAAATGGGATTTCTGTTAGGAGGTGGGATTCCATTTATTTTATAAAAGAGCTAATTACTTAGTAATAGAAATTATTAACAGGACAGTGAGGATGAAAAAGTGAGCAGTGAACAGCAAATGCTATGTCTAATGACGCCTCTGCTTTTAGGGTGACCTGTAGAAAGACACATTTAGTGAAGTCTGCATTTCATTGGGAAAACAGCCTTGTCTGGAAAGCAAAATTGTGAATGTTTGACTTAGTTTTGACCCTGGCTCAACACCGCTAAAATAACTGTGATAAAGGAGAGAGTGCTGAGTGGCATATTTGGTTAGGGTAACATAGCAAATATTATCCTTGTCTTCAGCAGCAAAGCTTTTGCACATTTCTCTATTTGGAAATGTTTCGCTTTTTCTTTTCTGGCCAGTCTTTCTGCAGCAGCTCTTGGTTGGAGTTCCTATTTGTCAATTGTCCCATTTTTGGCTACAAGAGCTCTGAGGTTTCAGGCTGAAGATGGGAAACTTGCACTTTTGTGGTTTCGGGTGTATGAATGTGAAAACCAGGGGATTTTCGCTCTGACCCTGAGTCCCACAGCGTTCCAGCACGTCTGCCTGATCCCGGCAGTGTTTATGTCGGAACTGAGCCACTGAATACCAGGACACCTCCTCTTTCTTGCTTTTATTTTTATTTTTCCGGCTGGTCCTGCTGCCCGCGAGATCTTGCAGAATAACAGTTGAAGACAGCAATGCCCAAGAGCAAAAACAAGGTAATTATACAGTAAGTCGGCCCTCACATAACTTGTAAACTTTATGATCTGGCACTCTTATGATGTATTTATAACCCAGGGAAAATGCCTAACTAGAAGAAAAACCCAGCAATTCTGCAATGGGCAATTACGGGTATCAGTAAAATAAGAGATTTCCAAGAAATGTCTTTTGTTTTCCTTCTTCTCGTTGTCCACTGCAGAGGATTACATTGGTGGAGTTGTATTTCTTACTCTCCCTTTGTCTGTTCTGTTGAAGGAAAAGGTTATTTTTTGGCAACAGGCTGTAAAATGAAAGTTGATGAAGCCTGGTCCAAACAACCCACTTGCCATTCAAGACCTTCCTCCGGCCCATCATCTTACGGAGTTGCTCGGTGCTGAATTCCTCCTTTCCCAGATACCCAGGCATAATTACCCCATTTCTTTTATGTCAATAACCTGACATTTGAAATAAATGAAAATGAATCAGGCAGAAGATGGGTGAAGTTATTTTCTAGAAGCTGCTCAGGCTGTGTTCCCATCCAAAATAAGTGCTAATGATGGTCTTGGTGACCACAACCGTCATCTCACACTAATTACTCCTAATTGCTCCCACTTTACGGACGGGATCTTCAAAATGCATAAAGAAAGGCCAGATCAGAAGAGGCAGAGCCTGGGCCACTTTTCTCAGAGGAGTAAACCTGCTCTGTTTAACACCGCCGCACAAACAGTGATGATACTTTAAGGCATCGTGTTCTGAGATCGCAGATCCGTGTCCTAAGCTGCAGAGTCCGGCAGAGGTTCTGCTGTCGGTGTGGTTAATTGCTCCACAACCTGTGCTCACATCCCACTGTGCTGGGTGGTCGGAGTCACTTCCAAGGGTGGGATTTTTTTTTGGGGACCTAGGTTTCTGGCAGTGGAAGTTCTGGTTTCAGTACCCACTGGCGAGGGGTTTTTTGTGTGTGCATATATGGCAATATCCACTGATGAGATTTTTTTGTGCTTCTATATGGTGCTGGGATTAATTGCACCAACACATTTGGGCTCCAGTCGTGTCTGGAACAAGCCCGCATACTCCGTGTCGGTGTGCCAACTGTGACGCTGAAGGTGGTGACCCAATTCACATGCTTAAAACCACACGCTGAGGTTTTTCAGGGACGGGCCCGGCGCTGCCTGATGCCATGTGCCATTTTCTTTGTTGAAGCCAGCAGGGAGCCAGGATGCTCTGCATTGCTCAAGAAGCTTTCAGCATCTCTCAGGGCTTATATGGCAGGCCAAAGCTCTCCGGCTGCAGCCCGCAGAGCTGCTGCTGTCAGGTTGATGGACCATCTGCCGGTTCCCAACCGGTGACGCTTCCTGCTGCAGTAACCGTAGACCAGTCTGGGCTTGTTTCAAGGTTTCCAGATGCTTTTTTGCATTACCACGGTATTAAAGCCCTTCCCTGTGCTTCAACTCTGTGCTCCCGAGCTTTGTCAGGTGCAAAACGTGTTGGTTCAGCCTTGATCCGATGCATAGATGACACCAAAAGCCTTGATGGAGTAAGCCTCCAAGATGAGCATCCTGAAGCAGTTAATGGAAAAAAGGCTGCCCTCAAAGAGAGGGGAACCTCACTGAGCGATGAAGAGCCCAGACAGAAAATTGGAAGGAGGTTACCTGGCAACATTCTTGTCCAATTAAGGCAAATTTATTGTCAAGTTTTTTCCTTACTGCTGCTTTGTTATTAATCGTTAATGTAGCGGTGCACTCTGGCTGCTGTGCGAGGAAGGGGTGCTGGAAACGGCCGAGATGAGGAGAAAAGCTGGGTCTGAAAAGGTGTTTTTGGTGCAAAAACTCAGCTCACTGCTGGCTCTGCTCTGCAGGTGCTGGCAGAAAATTCCTGCTCTTGGAACAAGGGGGCAAAATGATGGCAAAGCAAAATAAAATGCGTAGGGTCAACTGGTTTCAAAATTATAGTGGTGTATACATGTGAAATGCTTGCAGGAAAGGAGACACCATGGGAATGTAAATTTGCAAAACACTGTTTAGGAATCGTGCGCTGTTTTCTCTATAAATAGAAGCAATTCTCAGCTTCATATTGAAACACGAAAATGCTGGATATGTATCTTTGGATAATCACTGGATGCTTTTCCGTCCACAATCTGATCATATCAATTCCCTAGACATTTTTTAAGAACACCCACCAGTTAATACATGGAATTAGTGAGTCTGAACTGTCAGGAGATGGACAGAACTGAACTAAGAAAGATGAAGGCAAAAAAGAGGGTAAACATTTGAATTGGAGCAGAGATAAGCATCTGCCACATTATTTGCCAAAGAGATGGTGCTTCTCCTCCTGCGGATCAACCTCTCTCACCTGTTTTCCAGAGGAGTAACCTGTTAAAATCACAGTGGTTTGGGAAGAGACAATCAGCCTCTTTGCGAAGCCCCGCTGAACCCAGCCCAGTGTGCCTGCGTGCTTGCACTCACGAGAGGGCTCCCGGCTGGGATTTCAAGGGAAGTGAGGGGAGCTGAACTATTCGGCTCCTACAGAGCTGAGCATTCCCATAGCTCACAAAAATCTCCCAGGCCACAGAGCTCAGACCTTTGCAGGCTCAAGCTTGACTGTTAAGGAAATGCCAACTGCAAGAGATGAAGCCTGATGTGCAATTCGGTGGTTGCATAACTTGGGCTCAGCTTACAAAGCTATTACAGCTCTCTCCTATTTTCGGTAATCAACTTTGAGCTAAATCCTGCAGCCCCAGCTGAGGCAGGACTCCCACTCCAGCTTCAGGGAGAGCTTGCCCTGTGCGAGGGTAAAGCTCCGAGTTAAGGAGCTGAAGACAGCATGTGCATTCAAACCCAGCAACAGTGATGGTGCTGAGCAAAGAAGGCTTTTGCCATTTTATTATATCCCCCTTTCAGCATGGAAGAAGAAAACTTGGGTTTCCAAACCCTCTCCTGCAAAACAAAATATTTTCAAATTCAGAAAGAAAGCAGCATTCATCAAGCCTTGTGCTACATATCAGAGAAACCCCAGAGCTGCCCTGACAACATCTGGCCCCATGCCACAGACTCGCAAACACCACTGCCAACGTTTGCAGAAGTGACTAGGACTTTGAATGCCTTTTTATTTAGGTGGTTGCTCTGGGCCATGCTATATATTAAGGTTCCATTTATAGATATTTTACAAAGTGTTAATAAATTTACAAAGTGTTAATAAACATGGATAATTATTTGTTAGTGTTTTTGATAGAATCCAACAGGGCAAAAACTCCCTATAAATGATCTCTAATGCCGTTCTCAGATGAGCACATAAAACATGTCTAACACAGACATGTCTGTAATGTGGTCAGAACATCTTTTAATCATTAACTCTTTATAACCCATTTAAAAAGAGGACAAATATAAAATGTCTCTTGAATATGAGCAGCCTGGTGTTTGGTGGGTATTTGTACTGCATGAAAAGCAAGGCTCTCAGGAGGTTGTAGGGCCCCCAGCACAGTAAGTGGGGCTGCAGGGGTCACAGGGGGCTACTGGAATTTTGGTAGGAGGTGCCCAAGGAGGGGATTCAGGCTTGACTGCCCTATTTAGAGCATGTCCAGATCCACAGGGGTCTTTTCACTCCGTGTTGTCTCACCCCCACTTTGCTCCTGGGCTCCCAGTCGTGCATCCTGCTCTGCTCTGAGCTCTCTAAAGCCAACCAGCCTGTCGCCTACAAGAGAAAATCCAGGAATGGCTGGCAGGATAGTTTTCCCCTTGAGCTGCTCCATACAGGCAGTGTAAATGGGGCCACACCACCTCCAAGAATATCCCCAAAGGACTTGTAACCCCATACGGCCTTCCATCACCTCTCATTGCAGGCATGAGCCATTGGGACTACACTGGGCAGAGGCAGCTCCAGCAGGCTCCACAGCTCCTCAGCACCTCTTGCATTATTCAAGCCCAACATTGAAAAAACAAAGAAATCACAGCTACATGTATCGGACTCCAATGAGACAGAGGGTGTCAGGTGTGAAGGTGGCCGGGCGCCTGGGGCAATGCATTGGATGTTGCAGGACATCTACTGCGATGTGAGACCGTCACACCTCTGGGGAGATTCAAGGCTATCTCCCAAGTCAGTAAATGAGAGGCAAACCCTTTTCTGCTTTTCCTCCACTCCCTTCTCTTCAGGTGCCCCTTCAGAGGAAATTAGTTTGTCTGTCTGCATTCACACACCTCAAGCTTCTTTGATCCCAGAAACCCACTGTCCTTTGCAAGCATCGGTTACAGCTAGTAATACCTGTAAAGCAGCCATTGTTGGAAAAGATGAGGATGCTGAAAGGCAGACGAGAAGTGAAATAACTTCTCCAAGTCACCCATAGCAGAGCTGGGGATGCATCCGCGCTGTCTCACCTACACACTTATTAACAGCTTTGCTTTTCGGAAGCTTGCTTTCCTATCAGATAACTCAATTTCCTTCTGATTTCACTCACGTGTAACAGGACTCCTTCCCTGGGGAAAGCTGGCCTTCCTTTCAGCTTTCCAAGAAGTGTGGTTTTCTAATTTTGTGTTCCATGCATATGGTAAGAATTCGGTTTTAAGGAACCTTGTTGGTTTTTTTAACTTTTGAAGATGAATGGTCTTCACTACCCAACAGAGACTCATTCGTGCCAGAGTCATTGAATGCCTTTCCATAAATGCAAGTGACATCTTGGATTGTAATGATCCCTTTGCAATGGGACAGACTTTGGTTTTAATGCAACCTCCATTTCCATGTTTGTTGCACATGGCTCAGTGCCTCTACAGTAAGAAGTGTTGTATGCAGACAAGAGAAGTTATAACATTTTCCTGTGCAAAATCCACACGGGTTTGTGAAAGGTGATGATGCAAAGTTTCTCCATGATGAATGGGATCTTAGAAATTCTTCATCAGCAATAGGCATTTCACAGCTAGGAGCTGAAGGTGTCCGAAGGGCTGGATGTTGGATTCCTCTGCCCTGCCCAGCTTGTGGCATGTCCCGTGTGTCGCACAAACCGGCAGCTCTGCTTGTGCAGCAGGAGGTACATATAGCAAACTCCACTGGTGGGAGAGGATGAAAAATATTTATCAGATATCCCCTACTCCTTTTTCTCAAGACCACTGCAATCTTACTCCCACCTAGGTATTATCTACTGGTTTATACTGTCTCGTATAAAAATTGACACTAAAAGATCCCTGCACGGCATTTCTGAGGCCACTCTCTAGCAACTGAGAATGTAATTAATTACTTAAACAGGGCGACATGGCTAACTAGAGTTAGGAGCAAGAGTTGGCAGGCTCAGCTCTCCAGCCCTGCATTGAGTGCATCAGTTATACACATACCAGATGAGGATCTAGGAGACCGGCTATTCTCTTGCTGCAAGAAAAGTACTGTATTTCTGCCTCTGGGAGCACAGAGACCAGCAGAGTCCTGACAGTACAGAGACTGCTTCCCATCGGCACTGCACCTCCCTGAACCCAGAGCCTCGGTGGCAGAGGTGTGGGAAGAGCCTGTTTTCAGCCTGGGAGAAGCTGGAAATCTCCCATGAGACCGACGAACCTTTGCACCCGCAGCAGGGAAGCAACTGCAAAATTTCTTGGGGTGAAATCTTGGCCCCTGTGGAAACAAGGGGAAACTCCCTTTGATTTATGTGGGGCTTGGCTTGCTGCCCTCAGCCCCGAGCTTTGCTGGATTGCAAAACTTACTTATACGATCTTTCTACAGTGGGGAAGAAAATCCTCCCAGCTGTTAGGATAATCTCCTGCCTTTATGCTGTTGCCCCAGGAGGCAGGAGCCAGAGCTGCTTGGGAGGGGGTTCTACTTTACTTGGCAAAGGGAGGACAAAAAGAAGGGGGGAAGGAAGGAAGGAAGGAAGGAAGGAAGGAAGGAAGGAAGGAAGGAAGGAAGGAAGGAAGGAAGGAAGGAAGGAAGGAAGGAAGGAAGGAAGGAAGGAAGGAAGGGGGGGAAGGGGGGAAGGGAGGGAGGAAGGAAGGGAGGGAGGAAGGAAGGAAGGGAGGGAGGGAGGGAGGAAGGAAGGAAGGAAGGAAGGAAGGAAGGAAGGAAGGGAGGGAGGGAGGGAGGGAGGGAGGAAGGAAGGAAGGAAGGAAGGGAGGGAGGGAGGGAGGAAGGAAGGAAGGAAGGAAGGGAGGGAGGGAGGAAGGAAGGGAGGGAGGGAGGGAGGAAGGAAGGAAGGAAGGAAGGGAGGGAGGGAGGGAGGAAGGAAGGAAGGAAGGGAGGGAGGGAGGAAGGAAGGGAGGGAGGGAGGGAGGGAGGGAGGGAGGGAGGAAGGAAGGAAGGAAGGAAGGAAGGAAAAGACTTTCACAGCTGCAAAAACCAGTTTGAAAATACAAAGTGCACTCTAGTGACCCAAGAGAGCAGCTCCTCAGTGTGAACGAACTGAAGAATTCAGCACGTATCCGTGAAAAAAAATAGTCCAAACCTTTTCCTCGGTTTGTATGACTTTTTAAGGCAATCCCCGACTCCCATAAAAGAGTGCTGTGCGTGTGCCTGTCACACTTGGGAGAGCTGTGACCCTGCCCTGCGATGCCAGCCCTGCCGCACGCCCGCACAGCAGCTGGCTGCACGCAGCAAGGAGGACAGCAGGCAGCGTGTCTTATTTCAAACCGGTCCCAAGCTGCTGCTTAGAAATCCCGACAGCTCCAAAACTGCAAACAGCTCCAGCAGTTTGTGGACAGAGCACCGCCGTTCTGCCGCCGCAACCCAAATGGCATCCCCCTAGCAGCGCTTTCCCCCCTGCCCCGGAGAAACATGACCCCAGAAAAAAATAAACTCTCTTTAACAGGAGGGGTGAGGACAGCCAAAGTTCAAGAAATCCCCGCGGGTCTCTGTGCTGCTGCTCAGTCGCGGCACGCACTCGGCCGCGGCGGCTCGGGGTGCCAGCAGCGAGGCTGCTGCTTGTGCTGACATGAAGCATCTGGGTGCTGTCCTGCCGCCAGCTGCCTGTGCCCGCCCCGGGAAGGAAACCCGGCAGGCTCGGTCTTGCTCTGTCAGGGGCACACGTTGCGTTGCTCTGTCTTCTGCAAACCAGTTCATGAGTTATGGGGTGAACTTTTTGCAGCACAGATGAAAGGCATCACAACCTCTCCGAGCTGTCGGAGTTGGTGAATCTGTGCACGTCTCCAGCACACAGCACATTTGTGAAAATTAATGAGTTTTGTTTTGGAAATGGGCTGTCGGCAACCTCTTTGCATGACCAGAAATCGCCTCCCAGGGCCCGGCGTTTCCCCAGGCGTCGTTGCAGATAACTGCACGGCCGTCCTGCCCCCTTCCTGCCCAGCACAGAGTGTTTCCTCCAATCTGGTGATGTCATGGTAGCTAATGGGCTTTAATTGTGCCTTTCCACTTAGTAACAATAAGCTGAAAGCTCATTATACACCAGCCTTGTGGCTATTGAGAACAGCTCTGGCTCCTTAAAAACACTCTGACTGGTATAGTTTTTCTTAAGAGTGCAAGAAAAGCAACGTGGGGTCAGAGGTGGGTGTGGGTGTTTGGGGACTCAACAGGGAGAAGAGGGAGATCGTTCCCCAGATTAATTTCCCCACTGGTTTGTGCCTCTGGGGTTTGCTGAGTTAGAGGTGGGCTTTTTGCAGTTAGAGACCCTAAATGCATTTCTTTTTGTGAATTTTTCCAGTTGCCTTCTGAACCCGTGTAAACTTTCAGCACTTGCAGCATCCCAGTTGTGCTTGGAGGTTTTCCAGCAGCTCCTCGCTCAGTCTGGGAGCCGTTCACCTCCGTTTCCCTTCACTGCCATCGCCCGAAGGATCCTCTTTGAGCTGCTGATGAGGGATAAGGTCAGAGGAAGGACTGCAGAGACACCAGAAAGAAGCAGTGAAATGCGGAGCATCTGGTGAAAACAGATAGAAATTGCTAAACCCACTAGTAAAGGGGGGGGGGGGGGGGGCATTTGGAGCTTATACAGGGTCACAGGGGATCTGGGGACGGGCAAGAAAGGCCTGTGTAATGTTAAAAATAATAAAATTTAGGTAGGGAAAAATACTTTGTAACTGCTTCTTTTTCATCCTTCAGTGTCTGGGGATTGTCTCAGGTGAGGTCCCTGGAAAAGGCCCTGGGAAATGCCTCTCCTTCTCATGGGTGAGATGTGACTCGTGCCAGCTCCCCAGAGCAGCCCCATGGCAGGGCTGGGGCTGTGCCGCGCCGGGTGCTGCACGGGTCTGGGACTGAAGCATATCTGGCATTTATGGACTGCAGGATATTTTCCTTAGCCTGGAACTGGGCCCAGGCTAACGCTTCCCTTGCCGAAGGCTGCAGGGGCATTCATAGCCTCAGAGGAGTTCCCGGTATCCACCACCTGATGCTGGGCCAGCCTTTGGGTGTGTTTCTGCTGCATCTTGGGGTCGCACAAGTAGACATGCGCTGGCTGGCGTGTTGGAGGCACTGCTGCAGCATGGCAGCCTGCCTGGACCCTGGGGTACCCCCGCATCGCACCCCATGCAATTGGACCTCCCTGCTGGCAAGGCTGCACTGGGTGGACGGAGAAAACCCCACGTTGTCTCTTCACTCTGCAGTCCCAGCTTGGTTACGATGGAGACACAGCAGCAGAGGTTCATCAAGCTGCACTCACAGTTAGGCTGATTTCCAGCCAGAGCTATGGGCTTTGGCTCCCTCTCGCAAGCATCTGGGCACACGTGCTGGCACACTGCGCATCACGTGTGTCCCACACTGATAGCGCTGCCCTGCTGAGAGCACGAGGTGCAGGCGCCTTTCAAGCCAGACAAAAAAGCAGAGCTTGCCTTTTAACCAGAAGAGGAAAGAGAAGGACACTTTGAAATGGAGAAAGCATCGAAACGACTACAAAATGCCCGCGTTTTTAAGATACTGCATGTTGCGGCTGACCCTGTAACCATACTGTGCCGTCAACGACTTACTGTCTGTCTTCATTTACCTAAGCAGGCTGCCTGCCAGTGACTCCGAAGCTAATGCTCTGAACATCAGTAAATGAATACGGAGCTGCCTGATTAAATATCCAATAGGAGAAAGTAGAATGGATTGTTCTGTGCTTATGTGACTAATTGGATTAGAAAGAAATAATTTAATGATTTGGAAGTAATGAGTTACTGGATGGCTGATGCCTGCAGAAAGTCCAATGGTGGCATTATGCCAATGAGAGCACGCTCTGCAAGCGAGATCTCACTTGAAGTTTGACAGGGAACCAGGATTGCGTCTTGGGATGGGAGAAAGCTCCAGGGCTCGTTCTGATCTCATTTCATGCCTTCATAGCTCCATAGCCCTGATTTGCACTGATATCGCTGAGACTCTGGTCAGGCTTGGAAATTTAATTGTATGTACAGCCTTTCCTAAAGCTGTGAAGCACTTCTGTGGACTGTGCCTGTTCCACCAATGAAGACGGATGAGATATCTAGGCACTGATAGCATCTTTTGGCTGTCTTGATTGCTCCTTTGTGTAAATTGTATTCTGAGGGTTTTTTGAACCAAGGGTCCTAAGTTTGATGTGTTATGCTGAGATGTGGAGGCTTTTGGGGGGTGAAAAGGGGGGTGTCTGGTTCATGCCTCTGAGAGATGGGTTTGGATGCCACACATGGTTCTTTCTCTCCTACGTTGCAGGTGCCTTCCTGCTGCTGTGCAGTAAGCACAAGGGTTTCTTGACGTGCAGGGTTCTCCCTTGTCTGCAAACCCACTCGTTTCTTTGCATTTCTGCATCTGCTGCTGCTTGAGGGTCTTGAGGTACTTTAAAAATATGAATTTCA